>NC_056726.1:491407888-491762888 GCF_019279795.1 Protopterus annectens
CTTCAACCACTGTACTTTGTGAAGTAGAACTGTTAATTGTGAAACTTCTTCAAAATCTACTCAGCATTGACGCGATGCATGAGTTAGACAAGTTTCACAAGCTTGAAAGGAATAGCCACTATTGAGAAGAAATATTTTGTACAAGAGTATGTAAAAGTAAACTAGAGTATGACAATCCTGAATTAGAACGAGAGCATGTGGTACACGGGAGAGGAAAATTGTAAACAAGGTACTTACCTGTAAACTGGTACAGATGAAATTAAGAGTGACATTAAACAAAATCGCTCTATTTGAAGGAGCCCATAAACTATAATATAAGGAGAACTGATAAATATATTTATAAAAAAAACTGTATAAAATTAACAGTTCAAAACCATTGTTTGTTAATACTGCTCACTATAAAGTTATGCATGATAATACGAATTGTGTGATCCTGGAAAAGTTCAACTAGAGTGATTATAGAGGCTCTCTTAGATCCTAGCAGAATGGTGAGCCTTGTTTCTTTTGAAATTATTAATACAGACATACCTAACTACAGAGACAAATTAACTGCAGTGTGTATACATGGGTGACATAACACTCACACACACACACACACACACACACACACACACACACACACACACACACACACACACACACACACACACACACACACGTGTGTGTTTGTATATCTGGATCTATTTTAGAAGATCGAATTGCCAGAACAATGAAATGCAAATTAACGACACAATAACACCAAAACTGCTGTAAGAACAAACGTTTACCAAGCCAAACTTGGGAACAATGAAAACCTACTGAGCATGTCAAACAACAATCTAATTTGTGAATGGAGATTGTGGACCATTCACAAAAAACAGCTACTCCATTTAAACACATATTTTAACATGGAAATGTAAGTTTTTAACACCCCCACACCCCCTACAAATTATATATACCAATTCCAAGATCACACTGCAGTGGGGAAAAGGGTAAATTTCCCGATCCTTGCTGTACCTCAGTCTTCATACAGAACCGTTTAACTTACATTTCTGGCTTTAAATGGAGCAGCTGTTTTTCTGAATGCTCTGTAATCTCCCTTCAGAGGTTTGACTGCTGTTTGAAATATGCAGTGGCTTTTCATTCTTCTTAAGTTCAGTGTGTTAAACTTAACTCTTACAGCAATTTCGGTCTTCTCATCGCAATCATTTAAATTTGATCATTCTGGCAATTCGATGTACTAAAGTGGATCCATATCTCTCTCTCTCTCTATATATATATATATATATACATATATATATATATATATATATATATATATATATATATATATATATATATATATATATATATATATATATATATATATGTCTGTGTGTGTAGTTTACTATCAAAACATCAAATATCACAATGTAAACCTGTCAACAATGTGGTTTACATGTTCGAAATACGTAGGCTGAAATCTTCTTCTTTCGGCTTTTCCCAGTTAGGGGTCACCACAGCAGATCATCTGTCTGCTCATGATAGGCAGTGGAGTTTTACAGTGTCGAGTTGCCAGCCTGGTGCCCAACTTTCCACAGAAGGCACACACATGCAGACACTCACACCTAGGGCCAATTTAGAGTGTCCAGTCCACCTACTGCATGTGTTTGGGATGTGGGAGGAAACCAGATCACCCGGAGGAAACCCACGCGACCACAGGGAGGACATGCAGACTCCACACAGAAGGCACCCCAGCCGAGAATTGAACTAAAGAACCTCTTGATGTGAGGTGGCAATGCTAACTGCTGCCCCTCCATGGCTGCCCCACTTAGTAGGCTGAAATATCGGAGACTAATAAAGGCAAAGTCGAATTTGACTTCTGCAGTCCGATGTCCCCTTTGCAGCAGTCCGTACAGACCAGATCCATACTGCACAGCACTGACAGTCATGTTTTTGCAGGGGGAAGCAAGCTCCCTGTACCCCCCTCCACACCCCCTGCCACTTATATATTCCGGCTTGAAGATCGCACTACAGTGTGGAAAAGGGTAAATCTCCCAATCCGCACTGTCCCACAATTTCAATAAGAGACATCGCCCATGTATGTACTACCTGTCAAACTACATATGGCTGAGAATGTCATGTTTGACTGCACTGGATCGAATGGTGTTAGGCACTCGGATATCTGTAGTCGACATTCCCACCATCAAGTAAAGGGTTTTCTGCATTCCGAATACCGGGCATGTACATTTCACACAAGGTGCGTTCAAGATATTGCTAGCAAACCTATACAGATATATATATGTATATATATATATATATATATATATATATATATATATATATATATATATATATATATATCTATATATATATATATATATATATATATATATATATATATATATATATATATATATATATATAAATAGATATGGATATATAGACAGACAGATATAGTTTTATATATATATATATATATATATATATATATATATATATATATATATATATATATACATAGGCTTATAAGGGTACCTATGCATAATAAAATAGGACTTTGCAAGTTCCACAGTGTATATGTATGGGCATGTTCACATGTAAGTGTATTGGTGCATATCTCTATATAAATATATGGATTCCTATTACAAGAACGAAAGTTCACTACTTCAAACTTGTGATAGGAAGCCTCACTTCTGCGAAAGTTCACTTTAACGAAAGTGAACTTTTGCGTAAGTGCACTTCACCAAAAACACAGCAGCACAGTGGAGGACATAAAAAACAAACTATGTCCTCCACTATGGTGTGATAGTCATAGACCTTAGGGTTAGGGCATGGGTTAGGGTAAGGGGATAGTTAGTAAAGCTATCCCCTTACCCTAACCCATGCCCTAACCCTAAGGTTTGTGACTATTGCACCATAGTGGAGGACATTGCTGTGTCCTTCACTGCGCTGCAGTCATCACAGACCTTAGGGCTAGGGCACGGGTCATGGTAAGGGGATAGACCCATGCCCTAACCCTAAGGTCCGTGAGTACTGCACGGAAGTTCAGTACAACACCCGTTCATTGTACTGAACTTCGTGTAAGTGCACTTTCGCTGCAGTGAGCATTCCATGCACTATTTCAAATTAGTGAAAATCTGATCTAGTGTATGGAACCCAAATATATATATGAATCTTCAGTATATCTGTGTTTATACTATATCTAGTTTTTGGTGCGTATGTATATATTTATTTAACATTTGTTTACCAGGAAAGTCCAACTTAGGACAAAGCCAATTTTCAGCAGCAGCCCAGGCAGAAACACTCTAGATACATGTCTATGAAAGATGGAAGGAAACCCACATGAATGCAGAGAGGACATGGAGACTGCACAGAAAACACTCCAGGCAGGAATCAAACCGGCAAACCTCTTGTTGTAAGGCAATAACACTACCACTGCATCGTCCATATGCATACAACTAGAGAGAGAGTTAGACAGAGAGGAGCGAAAGAAATAGAAATATGGCATGTATATAATCACTATAGCTTGTTAAACAGGAAAACTGTGGGTTCAACTCCTTATAATCTCAGCCAAGTCATAATATTTTTCATATAACTGAAAGACTTAGAAACAAAGAATTTTGGACTGTATTCTGTAGTATATTGAGCTTTGGTTTTGACTGTCATAAAACAGATAAAAGTTAGATGCCATTTCTTGCTTTGACTTCTATCTCACTAAGGTTTCAGTCAGTCTTTGCCTGGAAGTCTCAGTATTTTTTCTCCTCATAAGTCAATGTCCGTGTAAGCAAATATCTAATGCCACTAGAAAGAAAGTTTGAATGAACATTTTCAGCAGTGGTAATTATTGGCTGACAAACATCTTCAATAGTATGCGATAGTGGAATATTTTGGATTAACTAAGAACATCTGATTATGAAATATTTGCGATGTGAAAGTATAAACACTCAACAGTCCTGATTGTACTTTTGTCTGCATTGGGAACAAAAAGTGCTTAGTCAGTATTACCAGGCACTGAAGCTTATCTGAAAGACCTGTCTTTACAAGAAATGTTTTTTTAATCTCAAAGGAGAACCAGGAACACCAGCTATGTGATTACTGATATCTTTCTTTAAGTTTTAGTGTAAGCCGCTGAAAAGTTACAATTAGCCCCTGTAATAGTCCAACAGCAAAGAAGAAGGTAAAAAAAAAAGGTAGGACTCCCAGCCAGAACTTATGACTCATATTTCAGCAACTGATTTTCTCTGCCTTCATCACTAGTCTGGGAATTAATTTTCCCACAAGGAATGTAGAAACGACTGCTAATATTCTACCTAAATAAGTTCAGGAGCTGCAAAACGTTCCATAAATTGATTTTTTATTTTAGTTTCCGTACCTCATTATATTTACATTAATTACAGCTCATTTGTTTAATGCTTTTCTGCTCTCTTGGAACTTGAATGTGCCTGTGTTGAGATGCCCATTTCATGTGCCTTCGCTCCTTTGAATTTTGTGTTGCAGAGAAGTACCAACTGACAATGATGGGGATTGTTTTTCATCAGAAGCTGTAAGATGGTATGGCTTGCAGTAAGTGTATCTGATGGTTATAACACATGCAGAATGGCATTTGAGTACTGTCCTGTGCCTTGCCTTCATGCTTTGCAAAGCTGTACATATCTCAGACCTTTGGCTTCAAAACTACCTTACAGTTATTGTTACAGTTGTTGTCAATATTATGCAAAGCTGTCAGAAGGCATGCATAGTATAAACACAGCTCTAATGAAGACAATTTAACTTAATTAATATTCATAGAGATGGACAGAAAGTAATAATATCAAATTTGTGGTTAGAGAGTGCATACGTTGATGCTTACTAACATGTATCTTGCACCATCTTGTAAGGGAAATCAAGTTTAAGCAGATGCATAGTATAAGATAACGTATGAAGCTGTATCGGTTATAGAAATGGAGCTGATTAGGAGAAATAGATTGTAATCTTTCATTTTCCGATATCTACCTCATTCACTTCAGTGGTGTAGAGGACCCAGTGCCCATTTCACCTTCCTTATCACAAGGCAGAGAAACCATTCCTTGATGGTACAACAGTCCAATGCAGGTATGTCTCACACACATACACACAAACACTCACGCACTGATACACATGCAAATACACACACACACATACACACACACACACACACACACACATACACACACACACAAACACACACACACACACACACACAAATGCATGCATGTGTCACTACCTTTGTCTGAAGCAGAAAACGGGATAAAGCCACACTGACTGCATGTCTTACCCTGCTTTTCTCTGCACCTTTCCCTACCTACTCTGCCGATCTCCATGGCATAAATAAACATGTCAGCAGGTGCTAGTATGTCTTTTTTTTACATATTATTGCACGTAACTGCATCACAATGCTAAAGTTAACCTATTAGCGTGTTTCTGGAATGCAAGAGGAAATTAGCTCACATACTGAAAACCTACCTATAAACGGACAGGATCAGCACAGTTTGCACAGCAGGCATTAAAAGTGGGAAACAAATGAGAAAATCCCTTTCAAATCATGAAAATTCTACTATTAGACATGTATTTAATTTTGCAGTAAATTAAGTAGTCTGGTCAGGGTTTTAACCATCTTGATGTATAATCTCCCTAAGCGGTCTTTGATTAAACCAAAAAGATCATCCTAGATTTTCATAGAACATTCCTCAAAGTGTCATTCTTCACAAATGTGTGATATGTGCCAATATACTGTATTTTATGCTATATCTACCTAAAGGTCAAGAGCGCTAAAGCACTATCAAACCTAATAGCACTTACACTGTAGGGACAATTATTCACCGATTGGACTACGGTGTTGAACCCCATCAGTGGAAGTGATTTCCTACATCACCCCCTCAGTATTTTCAGGAAGCATGCTCTTCTGCATGACTCCTTCCTCAGAGGTCAAAGTATTATTAACTACACAGACTAGCAATGGTCCAAATTTAAGATCCTGTTTATTGACATAGTAAGTGTGTACATAAAAACACATGTAAGGCTGTTTATTTGTGGAGAAAACAGAACTGCAATTTGGAAACCTTTATTTATTTCACTAAGAATTGCATTTCTCTGAATGCTTTCACTCAGCAACCAGTACATGTCATGTGTATTTTATGTTCTATACCAGTCATTCAGGATTCTCACTACCCCCCACTGAATTGTTAATTACTTCTACCAATGACTTTGGGCCAACTTTTTGCTTTATAATCTGTGGTATGAAAACAAACACAATATTCTAATGACCCCTCCCCCCTTAGGTTGATCAGTTGTGGATAAGTTTTGCTGTCTCTTGCATTGTGCCTGTGACGTCTTCATGTTTATCCACTTTAAGCACATGTTTAGGCCTTACTTGTCCAGTTCTACTTTATTAAACTTTCCGTAAAAACAAAATGAAAACTCCAGCAAAGCTAGAACTTCCACTGAGTGACCTCCCAAACCTCTTGTGTTAGAGGCACATGGGACATATGCACATGATCCTTATGAACATCAGGTGTTTCAGCTAATCAGCGATTCTGAATGCCCATGACTTATTTTGTCATTTTAATGGACAATTTCAGGCTAATAAAGGCAAACCCCACTAGCTGTGGATATGCATATTTCAGCCTTGTTATGACCTCATCAGCAGAGCACAAGCAGAGTGTTTGACTAAACATTAGAAACACAGGGCTGTTATTTTGTTCACTCTCTCTTCTTTCTTTCCTTGCCAGGCTTTGCCACATATGTCATGCAGCACCTACACAGACATGGTCTTCTTTTTGATGTACAATGTAGAGGAAGACATGATCACAGTATCACTGCAACACCACTGTCTTTTACATCTTCACTCTGTAGAAAAATGGACCATGAAATCTTGTAAAGCGCTGGTTTGTTGGTGTAGCAGAGTCCTTTAAGCCTATTTTCCATCCATTATTTTGAAGGAGTGGCCTAAAATCAAGCTAATATCCAGTAGAAATCTTTGATTTGACATGCACATACAATGCTATTTTTGACTGATTGCTTACCAGCTATTTCCAAATATCTATCTTTTATTTATTGTTTGCTACAGGGATCTGTACTGGATCTCTTGATTTTATTTCATTAATGACCTTCATTTTATTTTACCTATTTGGCCACAGGCCTCCCTAATAATCATGTCATCTTTTGCACAATTTGTCTAACATTTCTCAGATATATTCACTCCTCAGAAACTGAGGTCCACACTACCCAGGACCTTTTAATGGCTTTCAACAAAACTTTCTGAATTATCACCTTAAGAAACCATACCTAAGCCAGTCAGACCAGACTTTCCAAATTCTAGCTTCCTTCTTTTTCCAAAAAAAAAAAGAAAAAAAATAGATCTGCATTTTTCTTTAAATGTCTCAGGCTATGGTCAGGCTCCTTCCCTGTAAATTGAAATTTGCCTTGGTGCTCTCCATCTTTTTTCCTCAAGCCAGCTCCTTACTTCTGAAAGGTATTTTGTCCATCTGCTTGACCATCCTATTAACATTATCGTGGTTTTCTCTTCTTCTCGCTGCAGAGCACTCCTGTCTTGACTGAACAAGTCCTATCAGTTTGTGCTTCTCTTCTAGTCTAGCATGAGCATCACTACACTGCTATTGTCTACATAAATTCTTATTATTAACTATTCTCAGATTATTACTTTCACTGTTATAGTTAAACTCTTAAATTTTAACCAATGCCCTGTACTTTCCCACACTATCTTCCTCAACCAGCATGTGGTCTTTGCCTGCTACCGAAGTTCTTTCTAAGTGACTATCTAGCATATTTCCTCAAGTAGCAAGGGTTGCTGTAGCAATGGTGCCAAAGTCTGTAATGAGATTCCATACTGAAGTCAATCCATTATCCATTTGTACATTCATTAGATGTTTGAAGAATTATTTGAAGAGAAGTACATCTATAAATATTTCCAAGGTGTATCTTAAAACCTTAATTTGAACAGGCTCTTCTAGCTTTATCTTTTTTGTTTCTTTAGATTCCAATCCAGGTTTCTAATGCTGTTTGCATACTATTTCTATTTCATTGCTTCACATATATACTTTAATTTCTTTCTGTCTTTGCATTTTCAAAGCCTGATAGAAAAGGACCCACTAGATCATGTCACTTATCCTGTAATGAACTAAAATAAGTAAATAAATAAGCAAAGCAAATAATTAAATTATATTCAAAGCAATTTCAATTGTAATCAAGGAGCTAACAGAAAGAAAGTTTAAACAGACACTGAAAAGAAATAAGTTGATAGGTCTTCACAGAAAAATAAAATAATTAGCAGATTACTAAAAGTGAAAGGAAAGCATTCTTATTTTTGCTTGATAAGGCTTTCTCAAGATGTATACAAATTCTTTCTATATATCTTTTTTTCTTAAAATTGCATTTTACCTGCCTCTGACCTAGCACACACGTGTTGGGGTCATTTATTGCACTGGACTGATTAATTTGCTACTTGTGTGTCTCTGCTAT
The DNA here is from genome assembly GCF_019279795.1 of Protopterus annectens. Classification (NCBI taxonomy): domain Eukaryota; kingdom Metazoa; phylum Chordata; order Ceratodontiformes; family Protopteridae; genus Protopterus; species Protopterus annectens. The sequence goes on from NC_056726.1 coordinate 491,416,346, forward strand.
CCTTAAACAAAAACAAAAAAAATCTTGCTATTTTCCTACTTTCTATAATTTAAAAGAAAGTTCAGTTACAGAGTTGCTGTGCTGAACTGTTTGTAAGTTTCTTGGAGGCCAGTGCTTACTTGGGCTAAAGGGAAGTCTCTGTGTTCACCAGTGGCAGGGGTTAACACTGAACAGCCTGCCTGTCCCTGTAGGAGTGATTACTGCCTAGAAACTGGAGTTTTATTGGCCATTTTGGGTCAATTCCAAACTCCTTGATCTCTCTCTCTTAAAACTATGCAACCGAGTGGTTTTGGCATCTTTCCAGGCTTGATAGTTGTTGCTGAAGCACCTACCAAGAGGAGAAAACGCTGAGAGAGGAAAGGAGCCACTTTTGAGATTTCAATCTCAGCCTTACTACAGGATATGTGCCCAAACAGTGGCGTACAGCAACAGTGGTCCCTCTCCATAAAGGTGGTGCCTCAATGGATCCTGGAAACTATCGCCCCATAAGCCTGACTAGCTTGGTCTGCAAAGCTATGGAAAGGATCATCATGGACCTCATAAATAAAGATATTGGGGACCTACAGACACTGGATCCTACCCAGTTCAGCTTTGTTAAGGGCAGATCCTGCCTCTTAAACCTGGTTGATTTCTTTGAAACAGTCACCAAGGCCATTGACGAGGGGAAGGTGGTCCACACAGCCTACCTGGACCTCACAAAAGCCTTCGATACAATACCCCACTTGGGCATTATAGATAAGCTCACCAGCTTAAATATAAACCCCTATGTCACTAGATGGATTGCAAACTGGCTCAAGGACAGAACCCACATGGTTAGAATTGCTGGAGCCATGTCAGACTCCAAACCAGTTACAAGTGGTGTCCCACAAGGCTCAGTCCTGGGACCTCTCTTGTTCGGTATATATTTCTCGGAGGTACAGGCCAACACGGAAGGACTGTGGCTGACCAAGTTCGCAGATGACTGCAAACTGGGTGCCATAATCGACTCTCCAGCTGACACAAGCATCCTCCAAAAGGGCCTCATAGAAACAGACAACTGGTGCCAGAGCCATGGCCTCAAGCTTAATGCCAAAAGTGTATAGTCATCCCTTTGGCAAAACAAAGTGCCCACAAATTACCACATAGGTGGTAATCCATTAAGTACAGAAGAAGTAATTAGGGACCTGGGGACCCAAGTTGATAGCAATCTCTCATTTGACATCCACGTGGCCAAAGTGGTTAGAAAAACATTTTATATAGCCCACCTAATCATGAAGGGATTCACATCTAGATCAGGGAGGTCATTGTGCCTCTTTACTCATCCCTCATCAGGCCCATAATTGAGTACAATGCCCCTTTGGGATGTACCTTACTAGACACCTGCAGCAACTGGAAAGACCCCAAAGTACCTCACCAAGAGGATCAAAGGGCTCAAACAGATGCCATATGCTGCCCGGTTAAAGAAACTCCAGCTCTACTCAGTGGCATACTGCCTGTTCAGAGGTGATCTGTGCCTGACGTATAAAGCCATGTCCAACCCAGAATTAATGGACATGCTGCACCTCAGAAAATCCAAATCCCATCAAGCTACGTGCTCAAGAGAGTTGAACCTCAGCACTGAAATAAATAGGACATGCTGGAGGGACAGATTCATAACCCAGAGGCTCCCTTCACTCTGGAATAAAATCCCAGTCCAGGTTAGGCAGAGTCCCTCATTGACTCTCTTCAAGAGGAATCTTGATGAGTGGATGGGAGATCGTAGGTTTACCCCGGGTATTACTTCTGTGTCACTGTTAGACAGAGACACAGTATACTAACCTCGAAAAAAAGCATAGCAAAATAAATTTAAAATGGGTGGCGAAAGCCAAACACATTCTGGCTAGGCTTATAAATGCCCTAGGGCAGATAGCCTAGTATGAACCTATGAACCTATGAAGTATTTTCTTCTGATTTATTTCTTAGAAAAACTGCATTGCCGCATACTTTTTGGCATTTTCTTCCTTGCAAAAATTGATATCTGTGTTAGAAACAGTATTTAGAACATACCTAGAACCTGTTTATTGCATTTTTTGTGTTCCACTTAATTTAAAATCGTTTTTTTCTAAAAATTGCATTTTACCTGCCTCTGACCTAGCACACACGTGTTGGTGTCATTTATTGCACTGTTCTGACTAGTTTGCTACTTGTGTGTTTCTGCTATCCTTAAATAAAAACAAAAAAACAAAAAAAATCTTGCTATTTTCCCACTTTCTATAACTTAAAAAAAAGTTCAGTTACAGAGTTGCTGTTCTGACCTGTTTGTAAGTTTCTTGGAGGCCAGTGCTTACTTGGGTTAAAGGGAAGTCTTTGTGTTCACCAGTGGCAATGGTTAACACCGAGCAGTCTGCCTGTCCCTGTAGGAGTGGTTACTGCCTAAAAACTATAGTTTTATTGGCCATTTTGGGTCAATTCCAAACTCCTCGATCTCTCTCTCTTAAAACCCTGCAACTCTCTTTTTGCGCGGTCTTGCACACAGAGCAGCGTCGGGCAGCGCCGGTTAGCTGGGGTATACTATTTCTGGCTCCACAAAGTCTGTGCTGCAAATTTTCCCTTAGAACTAGGCAAGCATCAACTCAAGTGCTTCAGACCAACTGCTCTTATTGCAGCACTTGCATAACCCAAATCAGCACTTGTCCAAATCTCCTAGACAGCAATATTATTTTCCAAATCTCCTAGACAGCACTATTATAATACAGCATAAGACCCTCGACTGTCCGCAAGACAAGTGAAATTCACTCTTCCAAGCATGTCCAGAGGTCAGCTTCAGGTGCACTCTCCAATTCATCTGGTGAAATTGGGCATCCTGAGGCAATGTCACAACTGCCTCATGTATACAGACAATTTTCTCCTCTTACCTCTAGACACAAACACTTGTGAGAGATGCAAATACACAGCCAGACTGGAGGCTAAGTGCTCTCAACCCATGACTGTAACAGACAGTCAAGAGGAGAAGAGACACACTAGCATCACACCACCAGTCACACATGGATCTACAAAACAAGCAATGGCAAAACATACACATAAATACACAAAAACATATTCGGAGGCACTAAGTACCAATCTGAAAAGAAACAGTGCCCTCCAAAGCAGGCAAGCAAGCAACCTGCACCTCCAAACATAAGCCAGAAAACACATAATTCACCTCAGCAGTGTCCCTCATGACAGCCCCTAAGGCAAAAAAACATACCCAACACACTAGTAGTAGGAGACTCTATAGTAAGGCACACAGAAATTCCTCTCACCAGGCTGGACAAGGAGAAGGTTACTGTCAGCTGCCTGTCGGGTGCTAGGATCCACCACATAACACAGACACTTAGGTCACTCCAGAACAAGTACAAGTATGATGCTGTCATTGTACATGTTGGTGTGAATGATCTAAGACGTACCTCCCTGGACTATATGAAAAGAGACATTGAGGAGCTCTCTGATCATATAGCTCAAGCTGGTATGACCCTGACCTTGAGTAGCATACTACCTTCACCTAGAATGATACTACAATACAAAGACAAAATGATCAATTTCAACAATTGGCTAAGCTTCTAGTGTCATTCTAAGGGGATCCAGTGTCTGTCTGCCTGGGATGACATGATAGACAAGCCTCACTGTTTCACCAGAAATGGTTTGCACCTGTCACCCCTAGGCTTTCGAATACTGGCCAAGGCTCTTGATATCACCATAGTGCCTTTTTAGGTAAGGCTCAAAGGACAAACCAACCACCGTAACCAGCACAGGTAACCAAAAATTAAGGGTAGTGCTACTCAATGCCAGAAGTCTCAACCTTAAAATGCACGCACTCGAGGCACTCCTCAGTATGGAGAAAATTGATGTTTGTGCAGTGACGGAAACCTGGTTCAAGGCTCCAGAGAGCAACCCAGCACTACCAGGTTACAATTCATCTAAAAATTCAAAAAAACAAAAAACAAACTGGTGAAAAAACCACCCTTGCAGGTCCAGCACCTTTAAACTCCTGGATTCAGATAGATGTGTACAAAGTTCTTTATAGTCCACAGGTTATGTTGTAAACAAGAACGCCAATAAATGAAAAAAACCCAAACTGAAATTTTATTAAGCTTAAAAACAAGCCTTTCATCGGCGCTCTGCACCAACTTCCACAGAAAACAAACTGCACCACACATTTGTCTCACTATAAATACATCACTACTCAGATCAGATGCACCCCCTAGTGGCTCCCCTTTAAAAAGCACATAATTACACTTTGAAATTTTTAACTAAGAAGCGGCCAAAACATTCAACAATTTGGTATCTACTACTCATACCTGCCATCAATGATGGTAAACCTATAATGCTCCAAATATTGAATGTTAAAGCCACCATAATTATATATAAATACAAATGATAAAATGTGTCAATAACCACAAGAAAAGTTATAATATATGTTAAAAATAAGTATAAAAGTGGAAAAAAATTCACACAAGTCTTAATATAAACATTGATATAAACAATAAATGGTGAACACAAATATAATGAAAAATGGTGAGACCCAAAAATATGATCCCAGATGGCATTAAGTCACTCCAGGGGGCTTCATCTCACTAGGCTTCTCAATTTGAGGAAGCAACTGATGGAAAGCATACTGTTAAGTCCAGGTAAATGGTAAGCTTCCAACTTAAGTTGCCACATCAACTCATTGCATTCTAGTCTTAAGGAATCGGGTCCCCCCATAAACTCTTGGTTTAGCTGATTGATCACTGTAAAAAAAATTCGTGGCCTGGGTTATTTAATATATGTTTGGCCAGAGCGTTGTCGACCTTCCCCTTCCTGATGGCAAATAAGTGCTCGTATACCCGTTCCTGTAGTTTCCTATCAGTCTTGCCAATGTAGAAACCTGGACAGTCCAAGCACTGGGCTAAATATACCACCCGATTGCTGGCACAATTGAATCTTCCTTGTATGAGATACTTCTTGTCCTTGATGGAAAAAGCTGAACTTGCTTTTATGTATCTGCAATACCTGCACATGTTACATTTGAACATCCCAGATCTGGGGGAGGCACCAGCAACTTTGGACTCCAGGATGTTTTTGATGTTAAGGCCCCTCCTGAAAGTAACCTTAGGGGGCGATAATAGTCCAAATGCTCCTATTGACTGGGTGGTTAATAAGCGCCAATTTTTCTTTATAATGGACACAATGTCCACTGCATCCAAGTTGAATGAAATTACAAAAGTACAATTGAAAGTATCAGACTCACTGATGAGGCGAGGTAAACCTAAAGACTCATCCTCCATAATCCCCAAAATGGGGCGGAAGTGGCCATTGGCCCTCTTCCCCTGCACTTCCAAACTCAATTCTGCGACAAAATCGGCGGGGTTCATTCTGCTGACGAACATGCCAAAGATGAACTTGCACTCCTCGTAAAATTTCTTATCTTCTGATGTCATGCGGGCTGCTCGATCAAATTGGCCTTTCACAATAGCCCTCTTTTGATGTAATGGGTGTTCGCTGTCAAAATGTAAATAAGAATTTGAGAAGGACGAGAAGGTCGGCTTCCAATGTATGCTGGCCATGAAGTGATTAAGGCTCCTATCTTTCTCTAGTTCCATGTCCAAGTAGGTAATCTGGTCAATGGCAAACTCAGATGTGAATTTCAAAAATTCTGTGGAGCCGTTAAAAAACGACACCAAGTTATTAACATCATTTAGAGTACCATTGAAGATGACAAAAATGTCATAGAAGAATCTAGCGTATAACGCTACTTTCTCTTGGACCAAAGAATTAGATAAAACAAACACCCTCTCCCAGTGGGCCATGACTAAACTGGCCACACTGGCTCCACAGGGCGATCCCATAGGGACCCCGATCAATTGGTGGAACCACCGGTGATTAAATATAAAAAAGTTGCTGGTAAGAATAACCTCCAATAGTTCGCTGACCATCATAACTTCTTCTGCAGGAGCATGGTGGAAAACCATTTCCAATTGGATCCACTCAACCACCTTCAAATGGGGGATAGATGAATCGCCGTTTCAGTTTTCCTACTGGGGAAGATATCGGTAATATTGATATTCAAACTGAAGGATTGTCCGATTTACCTACTCAGCTCAATAGTTTCGACCAAAAATTACTGAGGTTAAGGAAGTTACAACTTGAGGTATCCTACTTTGGGGAATGCCGACGTGCGAAGATTGTTCCGAAGGGGCTTCGCTCGTGGCAATACCCTACAGGTTTGGAAGATGGGTCAAAATTCCACCTTGACCTCTTGGCACTTTTTGATAGACATGGGAATGAATTGATCAACTTAATCTGCGCCCACTATCAGGAAGTTATTAATCAACTAACCATGGAACTTTCCAACTTAGATGAGGAAATTAAATCAGATACTCATTTTTTCAGATATCGTTATGAATATGAAAGAGTCTTCACCAGTATCTTCCAACACATTTCTAAGACCACTATAACTAAAGTAAAGAAACTCCAGAGGGACATAAAGCCTATAAAGAGGGGGTAGCCTATCCCAAACCCTCTAAATCTCAAGGGAATTTTCTAGGGAATAGCAGAACCACCATGGGGTTGCTATCTGGCCCCGAGACCAATGGTCAACTGATGCACCCCCGTGAACCGGAGAATGGATCCCTATTGAGGTGAACAAACCAGAGAATTTCAACGGAATGTGTTATGAGTAACAGGCTGGGCAAGGGCCAGGAAGAGCCGACTCTTGACAACTATGATGAAAATGTTCAAGTCCGAGCCTCATCCCCCCAGCCACAGTCGGGTCAGATGATGAGGAACAAATACAAAACCAGGAGGAACTGAGAGACCATGGACTAGTTATTCCTTCAGTACCCCCAATGCAACCTTTGGAAATACTCTACAACATGGGTAAAGACTTCAAGATGTACAATTTTTCACAGTTTGTTTTTTCCCAACCTTTGGTGGATGTTTTGGCTAAAGGATTAACTTTTGTACCCTCCTGTAGAGCTGGTGTTGGGAGGACTATATTGGACCTGAAACTTTTTGTGAGAAAGTTGAACCTGTCACTGTTGTTGGGTGATTCCCAAAAATGCAAGAACCCTTACCACATACCAAGTACTTATAATCTGCCATTACTCCCAGCTGTCGGAATTTTCAAACAATTGTGTGATCTTGACATCCGCCACCTCCTCAATTCAAGGCACCAGGCTCATTTTAATATCACTAAGGAGGAGAGGGCCTTGTTAGAGGCACTCAGGTTTGCATCAGTTAGACTTATGCAACCCGATAAGGGAGGGGGAATGGTGGCTATGGATATGAATGACTAGAATGACAGGATGTTGGCTATTTTATCTTCTGATACATACCAGGAGATTTCTAAGGATGAATTGAACCTTAGTTTGTGCCACATCCGGTCATATTTTGAGGAGATGTTCATCAATAGCATTATGGATGTGGATGTATACAATTTTGCTTCTGTGGTATCACCTAAAATTCCAGTCTTGTTTTGGAACCCCAAGATACACAAGATCATCTATGATCCACCTATGCGGCAACTGGTCAGTGCCAGGGGAAGCATTACGTATGCAGCGGCCAAGGTGGTGGATGAGATTCTCAAGAAGTATGTGGACAGAGTCCAATACATTTCAAGAGATTCTTGAGCATTTTTGGAAAAAGTGGGTTCTGTTCCATTTAACACTGATTGTATTCCTTGACCATTGACGTTGTTGACCTGTATTCATCTATCCCCCATTTGGAGGCGGTTGAGTGGATCCAATTGGAAATGGTTTTCCACCATGCTCCTGCAGAAGAAGTTACGATGGTCAGACAACTATTGGAGGTTATTCTTACCAGCAACTTTTTTATATTTAATCACCGGTGGTTCCACCAATTGATTGGGGTCCCTATGGGATCGCCCTGTGGAGCCAGTGTGGCCAATTTAGTCATGGCCCACTGGGAGAGGGTGTTTGTTTTATCTAATTCTTTGGTCCAAGAGAAAGTAGCGTTATACACTAGATTCTTTGATGACATTTTTTGTCATCTTCAATGGTACTCTAGATGATGTTAATAACTTGGTGTCATTTTTTTAACGGCTCCACAGAATTTTTGAAATTCACATCTGAGTTTGCCATTGACAAGATTACCTACTTGGACGTGGAACTAGAGAAAGATAGGAGCCTTAATCGCTTTGTGGCCAGCATACATCGGAAGCCGACCTTCTCAAATTCTTATTCACATTTTGACAGCGAACACTCATTACATCAAAAGAGGGCTATTGTGAAAGGCCAATTTGTTCGAGCAGCCTGCATGACATCAGAAGATAAGAAATTTCACGAGGAGCGCAAGTTCATCTTTGGTATGTTCGTCAGCAGAGGGTAACCAGCCGATTTTGTCGCAGAATTGAGTTTGGAAGTGCAGGGGAAGAAGGCCAATGGCCACTTCCGCCCCATTTTGGGGAATATGGAGGATGGGTCTTTAGGTTTACCTCGCCTCGTCAGTGAGTCTGATACTTTCAATTGTACTTTTGCAATTTCATTCAACTGGGATGCAAAAGACATTGTGTCCATTATAAAGAAAAATTGGCGCTTATTAACCACTGAGTCAATAGGAGCATTTGGACTATTATTGCCCCCTAAGGTTATTTTTGGAGGGGCCTTAACATCCAAAACATCCTGGAATCCAAAGTTGCTGGTGCCTCCCCAGATCTGTGATGTTCAAATGTAACATGTGCAGGTACTGCAGATACATAAAAGCAAGTTCAGCTTTTTCCATCAGGGACAAGAAGTATCTCATACAAGGAAGATTCAATTGTGCCAGCATTCGGGTTGTATATTTAGCCCAGTGTTTGGACTGTTCAGGTTTCTACATCGCAAGACTGATAGGAAACTACAGGAATGAGTATACGCGCACTTATATGCCATCAGGAAAGGGAAGATCGACAACGCTCTGACCAAACATATGTTAGATAACCCAGGCCACGAATTTTCATTTACAGTGATCAATCAGCTAAACCAAGAGTTTATGGGGGGACCTGATTCTTTAAGACTAGAATGCAAGGAGTTGATGTGGCAACGTAAGTTGGAAGCTTACCATTTACCTGGACTTAACAGTATGCTTTCCATCAGTTGCTTCCTCAAATTGAGAAGCCTAGTGAGGTGAAGCCCACTGGAGTGACTTAATGCCATCTGGGAACATATTTTTGGGTCTCACCATTTTTCATTATATTTGTGTTCACCATTTATTGTTTATATCAATGTTTATATTAACACTTGTGTGAATTTTTTTCCACTTTTATACTTATTTTTAACATATATTATAATTTTTCTTGTGGTTATTGACACATTTTATCATTTGTATTTATATATAATTATGGTGGCTTTTAACATTCAATATTTGGAGCATTATAGGTTTACCAGCATTGATGGCAGGTATGAGTAGTAGATACCAAATTGTTGAAGGTTTTGGCCGCTTCTTAGTTAAAAATTTCAAGGTGTATTTATGTGCTTTTTAAAGGGGAGCCGCTAGGGGGTGCATCTGAGCTTAGTAGTGATGTGTTTATAGTGAGACAAATGTGTGGTGCAGTTTGTTTTCTGAGGAAGTTGGTGCAGAGCAAAGATGAAAAGCTTGTTTTTAAACTTAATAAAATTTCAATTTTGTTTTTTTCGTTTATTGGTTTTCTTGTTTACAACATAACCTGTGGATTATAAAGAACTTTGTACACATCTATCTGAATCCAGGAGTTTAAAGGCGCTGGACCTGCAAGGGTGGTTTTTTCACCAGGTTACAATTCATATCATACCTTCTGGCCTCAGTTACCGAATCGCAGTACAAAGGGCGGAGGTGTATCCATATTCATCAAGGATGCCCACATTTCCAGGTTAGTGGCACAGCATGATGCCCCAGAGATCATCCATGCACAACTATCAGCAGGCAAAACCACATTTCAAGTTGTAGCCTGTTATAGATCACCCAATATGTCCCAAGATGCTCACTCAGCATTCCTTGAGGCATTGGAAAATGTAAAGATCCTACCCAACACCATAATTTTGGGTGATTTCAACTACCCTGATATAGACTGGGTGAACTACCAAAGTTCTAACTTCTATGCCCAGAGGTTCATAGAATTTATAATTTCAAATGCCCTTGAATAACTGGTATGTTCTCCCACTAGAGGGGACAACATATTGGATTTAATCATCACAAATATGGGCGCCCATTGTACCACACCCGTTATCACTCCCTCTTGGGTCAGATCAGACCACAAACTGATAAACCTGGACGTCCTCACCCCTCCACCTCCCCCAGTCAAAGAAACCATCATAAAAAACCTTTCCAAAGCAAACTTCAAACTACTTGCGTCAGAAGTGGAAAGCTTCACTATTCCCTTGCAGAACGATAATGATATCCAGGATGCAGAATCCTACACCAAGGCACTTTATATACATCTTCAGGATTGCATGGACTGTGCTATCCCAAATAAAACCAAGACTCCTTCCTCAAGCAAGAAGAAACCAGTCTGGTGGATCCCCGCCATAAGCAAACTATACAATAAAAGGAGGAGAATTACAAAAAAAAGGCCAAATCTGAAGTAGAAAAATCATCCCTGATCAGCATTAGTAAGAAATTGAGGGCCCTCATCAAGTCAACTAAAGCCAATTTCGAAAAGAAGGTTGCCAAGGATGCCAAGGATAACCATAAGGCCTTCTATGGTTACATCAAAAACCTAAATGGCAACTCTCAGGTCTGTTCTGAGCTAGTACAAAATGGAACAAAATACACTGACCCCACTGACATTGCCAACATCTTGGCTGATAGGTTCAGTACAAATTCCACCCCCCCCACCACCTACAGGCCCTACTACTATTCCAAGGGATTGTGTAACTCCAATTATTACTGATACGTTGGTTAATAAGGCTCTATCTAAAGCTAAAAACACTGCCTCCATGGGACCAGATGGTGTCCCGGGCTGTGTCATACACGAGCTCCAAAATGAATTAACCCCGCATCTGAATACCCTGTTCATTCTCAGCCTCTCGACAGGATATGTGCCCATAGAATGGCACACAGCAACGGTGGTTCCGCTGCACAAGGGTGGGCCCACAACCGACCCTGGGAACTACCAACCAATAAGCCTGACCAGTCTGGACTGTAAGGCAATGGAGCGAATCATTATGGAACTCATAAATGGAGAGATTGGGAACCTCCAAACACTTGACCCCACACAGTTCAGCTTCGTCAAGGGCAGATCATGCCTCCTGAACCTGGTGGACTTCTTTGAGACAGTTACTCAGGCTATAGATAAGGGAAAGGTGGTACACACAGCTTACCTTGACCTTGCTAAAGCATTTGACACCATTCCCCATTCGGGTATTATTGATAAACTCACCAACCTGGGCATAAACCCTTACGTCACAAGATGGATCACAAGTTGGCTCTCAGACAGATCTCACAAAGTAAGAGTAGCGGGATCTATGTCCGAATCCAGACCAGTAACAAGCGGTGTGCTTCAGGGCTGTATCCTGGGCCCCCTCTTGTTTGGCATATACTTCTCAGAAGTACAAGTTTGCTGACAACTGCAAACTGGGTGCTATATTAGAATCTCCAGCTGACATGGATATTCTCCAGAAGGGCCTTAATGAGACTGATGTATGGTGTCAAAGCCATGGTCTCAAGCTAAATGCTAATAAATGCGTAGTAATCCCCTTTGGAATAAACAGAGTACCCGCGAACTACCACATAGGAGGTAACCCCCTGAAATCTGAAGAAGTAATAAGGGATCTAGAGACCCAAGTAGATAGTCAGCTTTCCTTTGATAACCAGGTTGCCAAGGTGGTTAGAAAATCCTTCTTTGTGACCCATCTGATCACAAAAGGGTTCGCATCAAGATCTAAGGATGTAGTGTTACCCCTCTACTCTTCCCTCATCAGACCCATTATTGAGTACAATGCACCAATTGGAATGTACCTGGCTAGGCATCTCCAGCAGCTGGAGAGACCACAGTGGTACCTCACTAAGAGGATTACTAGCCTCAAACAGTTGCCCTATGCAGCACGATTGAAAAAAACGAAGGCTTTTTTGTTGCATGCCGACTTCTCAGAGGCGATCTCTGACTAACATACAGAGCCAAGTCCAACCCAGAACTGTTGAACATGCTCCATCTTAGCAAAACCAAATCTACTTGAGCTACATGCTCTAGGGATATAAACCTCAGCACAACAATGAATAGAACATGCTGGATGGATAGATTCCCTTCGCAAAGACTTTCCTTGCTATGGAACAAGGTCGTGATCTACATAAGACAAACCTCAATATCACTCTTCAAGAGGAACCTTGACGAGTGGATGGGTAACAAAAAGTTCACACCAGGGATCATACCAACAGCTCTACTACATAGGGGTCAAGGTTACTAGCTGCCAGATCAAGGGCCTAGGGAACTAACCAAATGGGCGGTGAATACCGTACAATGTGGCAGGGCTAATATATGCCTTCGGGCAGATAGCCCAATACCTACCTATGAACCTATGAACCTATGTATTATTGTTACTATAAGACATATGTGAATCAACAGAGCACTTGCACCACGTGGTTTCTAACATGGTTCAGTGTTGTTGCATAGAATTTTATAGAATGGCATGGCAGATATGATATAGTATGGATTGGTACTATGTAGTATAACATTGTAAAGTATGAGAGTGCATGGGCTGATGTTTGTATAAGATGTGAGTGTGCAGCTCAACATGGTATGCTCTTGCCTGGAGTGGAACTTTAGGTCATAATATGACGAGGCCTGGTAAGATAAGAGCATAGCATGGTATAACATGGTAAGGTAGGGTAAAGCATACAGAATGTCTTATGATCTGGAATGGTATATCATGAAATGATATAATAAAGTACTGAATGGATACAACAATGCATGATAGTACATATAAAATATGGTGTGAGAAGTATATCAAATGTTAATAGACAAACCATATAATCTTCAAGCAGCAGCTATCGATTGTCAAGAAATGCATAACAGTCATCTTCTTTTTATTTAATCGTACAATTTTATTTCTGTTTATTCTCCTTTTAAGTAGTCATCATTGATAACTTATTTCTAGGTGTCTGAATTCATTTAAACTTTAATAGTAACGGTAAATATGATTGCTGTAAGTTTTATGGTGACATAACCCTCTGTTTGCAACTCACCTTTTTATTTACTGGTACAAAATACTGCCGGCTCCTAGTATAAAACACTTTACTCATCTTAGAAACAATGAAATGCAGTACATATTTTATTCATTTCTTTAATGCAGGCCCACTGTCTGTAAATGATCTTCTTTTTTTTCAGAGGCACAAAAGAATCACTGCTTTGATTTGTTTCAACATCCTAAAGTATGCTACTAGAGACAGATAAGCTCAAACGCAGGACTACAGGCAGAAGCTAATTTGCAGTTCAAAGCAATATTGCGTTTTATCTTTTTCCTGTGTTATGCTGCCAAACAAGGAAGTTCACCAGGTAAAAGACTGGGAATATATGGCCCACAAACTGATTTGTTAGATCCAGTTTCAGTACTGTGGAGTCTATTCTGGGGAGGAGTGAACTAGTAGGAACAAAAAAAAATGAAAAAAAAAATCTTTCATTGCAAATATATGTTTGCTATCAACTGATATACAGTTGAAGCAGAAATAACTGACTCATTTCCTGGTTAGCAGGTGATTAAGGCTGAATCATACACCCATTCAGTCAACGGACTACTGCTCTGAACAACACTTAATGCAGTTTGTTAACTGATTTTCATAGAAACATAACTGAAATCTTCTTAAAAAATGAAGCCCATGTGTAGAAGACTGTACTGTGATTCGTTTAAAGTTTGCAAACAATAGGCTTAATGACTGTCAGTGAAAATGCATTTCTGTGAAAACTGTACTTATTGTCCAGAGCTGAAACCTAAGAGGTTCCACTAGTTAGATCTATCCTAGTTGCATTTTTAAGAATGCTGTCTGAAAGGAAAGTATAGATCCAATCACAATGCCTTTACATTCAATTAAACAGCACATTTCTACTCTAAGAATGGCCACATTACCAAATCATTTGACTAACTACATCTGACATAGGATCATAGGATCATATGAAGTTACTAGGCTATTGGTCCTGATGCCCTTACAAGCTTAGTCAAGAATTTAGCCCATGTTCCAACAAGTCAGCACCATATGCCACTGTCCAGCAGGAACAAAGGTGGAATCCCAGGGGTATAATTTCTGTTCCAGGAGTGTATTTTCTGCTCCTCATATCTTTTAAATACATTGCAACAGTTACACAATGAGAAATAAACTAAATATATGGTGTCACATGTGGCTCTGTTGGTGGTGTAAAGAATTATATCATGATAAACTGAAGAGACATATGTTCCACTATTAATATATCTATAAGAATTGCAAAAGTCATGACGGAAAGTACCTTTACTTTTACAAGTCGTAACCTCAGAATTATTTAATGTAGCTCATAAACTGACCATATCTCTAAGCAAGCTGAATTACAAACATATTGCTCATATATTATTTTTATTTATTTATTTATTTAACATTTGTTGACAGGGGAAGTCCGAATAGGACAGAGCCTATTTTCAGTGGAGGCCCGGGGAGAAACGCTCCAGATAACAATAAACTCATAGACTTTATGCTTCTCAATTTATTCACAGCTAGATAGTAAATTCACTGTGAATAATCAATAAAACAAGGAAACCAAACATAATATCCAAAGACCATGGCAAATATGATGATAGTCCTTTTTAGTGAAGCAGTTCTTTCCATTGCACCATAACTATAACTACTCTGAGATGCAGCAACCAAGTATTTACACACACACACACACACACACACACACACACACACACACACACACACACACACACACACACACACACACACACACACACACACACACACACACACACACACACACAGATGCACACATACACACACACACACACACACACACACACACACACACACACACACACACACACACACACACACACACACACACACACAGATGTGACCATCAGTTATAGCCCCTTGTTTGACTGTATACATGTTAGATGTTTGCTTGTGATTGAACTAATGAATGAATGCACAGATATATAAATAATGACCTAGGAATATATTTCAGATCACTGCTATGAGAATCATATAGTGCAAACCCTACCACCTGCCATCCTCTGTCAACCTCTTAACTCATGACTTAGAAAAAAAACCCCAAAATAAGGAACTTAGAACATTACTAGCATAGCAATTTTTGCATTAGAACAGTTTTTTAAAAGGGTATAAAATCTGAAACATGATTGTCATTGTTTAGTGTCTGCAATCCTCAACACTTTTTAGAAAGTCACAAATATTATAAAGAACAGATCACAAACATGAGAAAAAAATCTGGGACAGTTGAGAACTGTACCTTTTTCATGTATGGGCATGCATGCTCACACACACAACACTCCAAATAATGCACAGGTGCTCCCCCTCAAACACACATCAACTACAGACACTTGCATGACAGTATACCTCAGACATATGCTTGAGAGCAAGTGAATAAATAAATTCATAAATAATGTTCAGCAAACGTATCTCAGTTCACTGTTGTCAGAACCATACAGTGCAACCCATTGCAACTCCCTTCTGCCCTCTCAACATAGCTCAAAATCAGAAAGAAAGAAAGAAAGAAAGAAAGAAAGAAAGAAAGAAAGAAAGAAAGAAAGAAAGAAAGAAAGAAAGAAAGAAAGAACAAAAAGATTTAAAACCAGGAACAGATTTTAAATAGCTGTCTTATTTGCTTAGAAAGCTGTAAGAATAACAACTTTTACCAAGCATTTTCTGAAGGATGCAGAGCCTGAAACTCACATGCTTGTCATTTTATAGTGATTTCAATCAACAACAATTTGCCCGAAAGCCACACATTTCACAAGGAACAGACAAAAATACCTGTCAACTTCTTTGCTCAAGAATTCTGAACAAAGCCAAAAATAATGTTGGAAAACATTTTAAATTGTATTTTATCTATTTGTTAAGAAGGTAACCCCACTGAACAAAGTGCCACCTTTTAGGAGTAATATGAGAGCACTGATCAGTTAAGTGACCTTCTCAAAGTCACATAGTAGGCTCATGGATGTGAAAGGAGTCATACTCAATAGTTTTGATTACAAGAAGTAATTTCTAACCATCTCAGAGCCTTATGCAACAAATCTAATTCACTTAAAATGTAAAATAACAATAGTTGTGGCATGGACAAGTATTTTTCTTAACAATAAGAACTATGAAAATGTATTACTGACTGTTATTCTCAGTGATTTACCAGAAAAAATGAAGTTAATAAGGGTCAAGGCATGAAAATGAAATAAAATCACAGTTGATATTTTGCAAAATCTGAGACAGATAAGTAGCAAAGTACTCTAATTGACAGAAAAATGTATCTTCGGAACAACAAGAAGTACCAGAATTCTAATAACTGACATTACTGACTGTAAACATCAGTGACTTTAATCGTCAGTGATGTAACAGAAAATTAAGAAATTAGCAAAAATGGGAAGCTAGTGCAGAGGGTTAAGGCTCTAAACTCTAAATACAATAAAATGTAAGCAAGGGTACAGGGTTTGATTCTTTTTAATGTAAGATTTCTTATTGTGTGACTTCAAGGAAATCAC
The DNA here is from genome assembly GCF_019279795.1 of Protopterus annectens. Classification (NCBI taxonomy): domain Eukaryota; kingdom Metazoa; phylum Chordata; order Ceratodontiformes; family Protopteridae; genus Protopterus; species Protopterus annectens. The sequence goes on from NC_056726.1 coordinate 491,432,968, forward strand.
TTAACCAAGCAGTGCTCCTGAAAAGTATATTTACATATCTCACTAATTTAGTTAAAAAAGGACATGGCAAAAAGATATGCTTAACTGCACTTTCTATTCAATAAGAATTAGAAAATGCTAACAATTAGGACTATATGAAAATGTTTTCAGATTCCAAGTCATCTGTGTAACTGAGGCCTGGGTCAGATGCCCAAGGATGCCCTTTGGTGATCCAAATTTCAAATAATCTGAACAATAGATACATACTCAAACTGGCTCTAAAAGACCTACATTTGAACAAATGAAAGGGAAGAAAATGAAGCAAAACAAACCAGTCGAGCAAAATTGGTAAATGTGGGTAGGACAGTTACTTTTTTTTTTTTCCTACTTTTATGGGACACCATAGCACTAGGCCACAGGCAGTTTTCTATCTCACCTTGTGGTATATCTGGCTGTGATCAGATACACTGTAGAAAAATTACAGATTACAGGAGGGCTTCATCAGTAATGAAACTCTTTCCTACTTCCTGAGCGTCAGGACCATCAAAGATATTTCTCAGTACCTTTACCTGAAGTTGTACTTTTTAGATTAGCTTCATATCTTAACTTCAGCAGAGTATTTCTAGCCTAATTAATTGTGTGATGTCTGGATTCTCTTTATCCTGAAAAGTTCAAGTTATAGTTATTATTGTTATTATTATTATTATTATTATTATTATTATTATTATTATTATTATTATTATTACTACCTAAAATATATTATTATAACTACTAAATATTCTTTGAAAATATCTCTCTGCAAAGCAGATCTACATCTAAACTGTCCAACTTCAAACAATTACAAAAAATTACCAAAATAAAGCTTATCTCTGCTCCTCCACTACCCCAGGCTGAAACCTGCCTTTGAGTTTCCACTAGTTATATCTATCCTAGTTACATTTTTAGGAATGTTGTCTGAAAGAAAAGTATAGATACAATCACAATGCTTTTACACTCAATTAAACAATACATTTCTACTCTAAGAATGGCTACATGACCAAATCATCTGACTAACTACATCTCACATAGGATCATAGCATCATATTGAAGTTACTAGGCTATTGGCCCTGATGCCCTTACAAGCCTAGCCAAGAACTTAGCCCATGTTCCAACAAGTCAGCACTATATGCCACTGTCCAGCAGGAACTTAGGTGGAATCCCAGGGGTATATTTTCTGTTCCAGAAGTTTATTTTCTGTTCCTCATATCTTTTTAAATGCATTGCAACAGTTACACAATGAGAAATAATCTAAACACATGGCATCATATTTGGCTCTATTGGTGGTGTAAAGAGTTATATCATGATAAACGGAAGAGACATATGTTCCACTATTAATATATCTATAAGCATTACAAAAGTCATAACCACAGAATTATTTAATCTAGCTCACTAGCTCATAAACTGACTATATCTCTAAGCAAGCGAAATTACAAACATATTGCTCATATATTATTCTATTTTTATTTATTTATTTATTTATTTATTTATTTAACAGTTGTTGACGGGGGGAAGTCCAACTAGGACAAAGCCTATTTTCAGTCGAGGCCTGAGGAAAAATGCTTCAGATTAACAGTAAACTCACAGACTTTGTGCTTCTTAATTTATTTACAGCTAGATAGCAAATTCACTGTGAATAGTCAATGAAACAAGGAAACCAAACATAATATCCAAAGACCATGGCAAATATGATGAGGATCCTGTTTAGTGAAGCAGTTCCTTCCATTGCACCATAACTTTAACTACACTGAGATGCAGCAACCTTCCATTGCACCATAACTATAACTACTCTGAAATGTAGAAACCAAGTAATCACACACACACACACACACACACACACACACACACACACACACACACACACACACACACACACACACACACACACACACACACACACACACACACACACACACACACACACACACACACACACACACACAGATGTGACCATCAGTTATAGCCCCTTGTTTGACTGTATACATGTTAGATGTTTGCTTGTGATCGAATGAATTAATGAATGCGCAGATATATAAATCATGACCTAGGGATATATTTCAGATGACTGCTGTGAGAACCATATAGTGCAAATCCTTCCACCTGCCATCCTCTGTCAACCTCTTAACTCATGGATTAGACATAAATACCCAAAATAAGGAACTTAGAACATTATTAGCATAGCACGTTTTGTATTAGAACACTTTTTAGAAGGGTATAAAATCTGAAACGTGTTTGTAATTTTTAGTGGCTGCAATCCCCAACACTTTGTAGAATGTCACAAATATTATGAAGAACAGATCACACATATGAGAAAAAAATCAGGGATAGTTGAAAACTGTACCTTTTTCATGCATGCACATGCATACTCACACACACAACACTCCAAATAATGCACAGTTGTTCCCCCTCAAACAGACATCAACTACAGACACTTGCATGGCAGTATACCTCAGATATATGCTTGAGAGCAAGTGAATAAATAAATTCATGAATAATGTTCAGCAAACGTATCTCAGTTCACTGTTGTTAGAACCATACAGTGCAACCCATTGCAACTCCCTTCTGCCCTCTCAACATAGCTCAAAATCAGAAAGAAAGAAAGAACAAACAAAAATATATAAAACCAGGAACAGATTTTAAATATCTGTCTTATTTGCTTAGAAAGCTGCAAGAATAACAAATTTTACTAAGCATTTTCTGAAGGATGCAGAGCCTGAAACTCACATGCTTGTCATTTTATAGTGATTGCAATCAACAACAATTTGCCAGAAAGCCACACATTTCACAAGGAACAGACAAAAATACCTGTCAACTTCTTTGCTCAAGAATTCTGGACAAAGCCAAAAATAATGTTGAAATACATTTTAAATTGTATTTTATCTATTTGTTAAGAAGGTAAACCCACTGAACGAAGTGCTACCTTTTAGGAGTAATATGAGAGCACTGATCAGTTAATTGATCTTCGTAAAGTCACATAGTAGGCTCATGGATGTGAAAGGATTCATACCCAATTGTTTTGATTACAAGAAGCAGTTTCTTACCATCTCAGAGCCTTATACACCAAACAAATCTAATTCACTTAATACATTTAAAATAACAATGGTTCTAGCATGGACAAGCATTTTTCTTAGCAATAAGAACTATTAAAATGTATTACTGACTGTTATTCTCAGTGATTTGCCAGAAACAAAATGAAGTTAATAAGGGTCAAGGCATAAAAATGAAATAAAATCAAAGTTGATGTTTTGCAAAATCTGAGACAGGTAAGTAGCAGAGTACTCTAATTGACAGAAAAATGTATCTTCGGAACAACAAGAAGTATGGAATTCTAATAACTGACTGTAAACATCAGCGATTTTAATCATCAGGGATGTAATGGAAAATTAAGAAATTAACAAAGGTGTGGAAGCTAGTGCAGAAGATTAAGGCACTAAATGTTAAATACAATAAAAGGTAGGCAAGGATACAGGGTTTGATTTTTTTATGTAAATTCTCTTACTGTGTGACTTATAGGAAATCACTTAACCAAGCAGTGCTCCTGAAAAGTATGTTTACATATCTCACTAATTTAGTTAAAAAAGGACATGGCAAAAAGATATGCTTAACTGCACTTTCTATTCAATAAGAATTAGGAAATGCTAACAATTAGGACTATATGAAAATGTTTTCAGATTCCAAGTCATCTGGGTCAGATGTCCAAGGATGTCCATTGGTGATCCAAATTTTTGGATAAGCACTCAAACTGGCTCAAAAAATCTACATTTGAACAAATGAAAGAAGAAAATGAAGCAATACAAACCAGCTGAGCAAAATTGTCACTTTTTTTTTTTTTTTTTTTTACATTTATGGGACATCATACCACTAGGCCACAGTCAACTTTCTGTCTCACCTTGTGGTAAAGCTGGCTGTGATCAGATACACTGTAAAAAATTGCAGGAGGGCTTCATCAGGAATGAAACTCTTTCCTACTTCCTGAGAGTCAAGACCATCACAGATATTTCTCAGTACCTTTACCTGAAGTTGTACTTTTTAGGATAGCTTCATATCTTAACTTCAGCAGAGAATTTCTAGCCTAATTAATTGTGTGATGTCTGGATTCTCTTTCTCCTGAAAACTTCCAAGTTATTATTATTATTATTAGTATTATTATTATTATTATTATAACTAAAAATTATTCTTAGAAAATATCTCTCTGCAAAGTAGAGCTACATCTAATCTGTCCAACTTCAAACAAATGCAAAAATTATCTAAATAAAGCTTATCTCTGCTCCTGCACTAGCCCAGGCTGAACTATTCCTTCCTTCCTTCCAACACCAGCATACTTTGACTATGTTCAGAGAGAAGAAATTCATAAATTCAATTTCTTAAACAAAGAATAAATATATTTTTGTCTAGGCTATATTATCTAGTCATCTCTGCGTCAAAGAGTGTACTCAGTCTGTTTAATGTCATCTCTATGACCATCTACTTGTAAATATTAACATTTTTCTGGTTGTTGTTGTCCAAATATTTGCATTGTGTATGTAAAGGTTCACACTGAAGATGAACTATTGCTTAGTTAATAAGCCTTTCTTTTGTATTAGGCTTTGTAATAACTGTATATGTATGTAATAACTGTAACCATATTATGTCAGTGAGGAAGTTTTCACCTGGGGCCTCCACTGAAAACTGGGTAAATAATAAAAATAATATTTTCTTCTGATAAATGGCTTAGGGGTACTTGCTACAGCTACCTCTTTCATAAATGACCTGGGTCGCAAAGTGCACTGAATGCAAAACAAGTAAGGACTCAAAAATTGTAATATTATTCCACAGTATATGTGGAATATACCATTGTTGAAGAGTAAATGTATTCTGTTGGTTTAATTTCTCCATGTTTTTTGGGTTTCTAATACCAAGAAGAGAATGGACCACATTCTTAAGTCATGATATGATTAAAGTTTGAGAAATTAATATTGTTTCAGTCTTTGATGTTAGCCAAAAATGCTGTTAACAACTGCAGTGTGCCCAGAATTGATTCCTTCTGCAATTCATATGAAGTTACATGTATCGGTAGCATATCTAAATATGACTGTAAATTCTTTTTTTATGGGACCCATTGCTGCTACTACTCTTGGAAATGACTGGGTATCTTTCTTCTGCATTGCTCTCATTTCTGCCTGCAAATCTTGGTATTTTATGTCTTTGTGTCTCCCTGTACAAAAGACACTGTAATCAATGGGTGTGCAACTTCAATGATCAATCTTATGTTTGTCTTCTTTTCATGGACTACGATATCTGGTTTTCTCACATCTATTTTCTGAACTGTTGGCAACAGGTGATCCCTTGTCATATAAACATCATTTCTATAATGCTTAGTGGCTTGTGTTTCCAATGCATCTCAGCTACTTCAATATTGTAATGTTTGCACAATCCCCAATACAACAGCTGTATCACACCCAGCAACAAGATGGGTTTATGGAAACTGCATTTGTTTGTTACTCCTACATGTTCAATGGACTTTGCAAACCCATGTGTATGAAGTCCACTATCCTGGGTTACCAATATTAACCTTCCATCTTTGGGTTTTAAATTTACCTCTCCTTAGCCATTTCTCCATAAAATCCTGATCAACAAGAAGTTATTCCAGGAGTTGTCTGTGTTGGGCACCTGGGCTGGGTGCCCATGTGATCAGTGTTCTGTTGTTGGGCACCTATGCTGGGCACTCTTGTGATCAGTGTTCTGTTGTTGGGCACCTGTGCTGGGTGCTCTTGTGATCAGTGTTCTGTTGTTGGGCACCTATGCTGGGCACTCTTGTGATCAGCGTTCTGTTGCTGGGCACCTGTGCTGGGTGCTCTTGTGATCAGTGTTCTGTTTTGGGAACCTGTGCTGGGTGCTCTTGTGATCAGTGTTCTGTTGTTGGACACCTGTGCTGGGTGTTCTTGTGATCAGTGTTCTGTTGTTGGACACCTGTGCTGGGTGCTCTTGTAATCAGTGTTCTGTTGTTGGACACCTGGGCTGGGCGCTCTTGTGATCAGTGTTCTGTTGTTGAGCACCTGTGCTGGGTGTTCTTGTGATCAGTGTTCTGTTGTTGGGCACCTGTGCTGGGTGCTCTTGTGATCAGTGTTCTGTTGTTGGACACCTGTGCTGGGTGCTCTTGTGATCAGTGTTCTGCTGTTGGACACCTGTGGTGGATGGTCTTGTGATCAGTGTTCTGTTGTTGGGCACTTCTGCTGGGTATTCCTGATGTCTGAGCATTTATGTCTCAACCACCTGTGAATTTATCATTCCGGAGAGTGGATAAGGAGGAGCATATAATTTTTCTGCTCATAGAAGGTTACTTCATATATTTCCTTATTAGTTTGTTTCTGACACTTTCAGTGGTCCAAGCAGATTATTTTCTGTCAGGGCCAAATGTAAATAATACAGATGGAAAACTGGGATAAAATTAGAATATTGCTTCTTGTAGGAGAAATAAATATCACTTGTAGTTATACAGGCACTTAAAGCAGAATGTGATGGGGTATAGGCAAGATAGGCAGTGTATCATCTTTCAGAAATGATAAAAATGAGAAAGGCTAAGTTTTTTTTTCAAGAGACCCACAAAAAATGATTCAACTGTGGTTGGCAACAGGATTTATAAAAAGAAATCTGTAGATGGATGACATAATGGTTGGCTTTTAGTACAAAACAGAAAATAACAACATGAATTTTCACAGTACCAATTTGTTAATATTACTATGACAATATACCTAACTGTAGAATTTCTATTTCAGACTCCAGTTAACATCAGTTTTACTCCTTTTGTACAGTACAGTTTGTCTGTTCTCAGATTTATTGCATAAATTCCTTGAACAATGCACAGGTTTGTTACTTGTTACTCACCCGTCTATTGTGCTAGAGACAAGTAGGAACAATGTGAACTAGAATGAAACAGCATCACTGTGTACTAGCTAGCTAATAAATTAACCATACCATCATAATGTTTTTATCTATGTGCACATTTTAACTTCTTCAGTTCAGATGCAAATCAGAATACTGGAAAAGTAAAATGAAACACAGATCTGAATAGTTTAACATTTTAAATACGCTGCCTATAAAAACATTTTACAGTAGCTACAACAAGAAATCTTAGCTCTTATCCAGTCACGGGTGCACTTTCATCCATTTTTCCCCTTCAAAACAGGTGCAGTTCTTCTAAGAGCGGATCCTAAACTAATACAATAAAATGATGCATTGCATTAAATGTCTTTCTGAATTTAATATCTTTATATACATTTGAATACATGTAACTTGGTAGTCTCTCAATATTTTGCTGTCACTGTTTTTATTTAATTATATGTAAGATAATCTAAGTAAATAGAAAAGCCTTTTCTGTTTGTAAGTCTGTCTGGTTAATGGGCTTCATTGGTGTTATATTGTTTGAAAGAGCATACAGCTCAGATCCAGAGATACAAGATGAAACTTCTTAACAGCTGATAGGATTTACAATAATGCTTTGTCTTGATATTTCTCAACTGCTGTGATTTAGGCGTAACATTATGTTTTTTTTACTCCCAAATATAACACTGCTCCTCTTAGATGTACAGATTTTCTTTATAAAGTTGTGTCTTTCGGCTTTTTTCCAGTAAGGGGTCGCTGCAGTGGAACTCCGGTCTGCTAATGATTGGCAGTAAATTTTTACGCAACGCCGAGGTGCCAGCTCGACACCCAACCTTCAATGAAGGCACGCTCATTTATGTACGCATGTCTTTCGAACGCTACCCAACCATGGGAAGGATAGACAGTTTTAAAGGGTACATGCGTTGTTAAATAACTAAAGTAAGTCTAGTGTGCCATTCTGACCCACCTTTTTAAAAAGCAGCTAAATGCTAGTGAATGTGAGAGGCTGAGAAATATGTTGATAAAAGGCAATTCTGTGCAAGGATGTGAGCTACCTTATATAGTAATTAAAATGATTGAAATGAGCTGTAAGGCAAAGGGACTGAGCTACATTTTAGTGCTGAAACATCAGGCTGTTTTCTAAGAATAGGGGTACCAGATCAAAAGCAATTGATAGAGTTATGTAGCTCTGGGCAGCCCTGCAAAATGAAGTGCTTGTATCAGAAATGGATTGATACTTTGAAAAGTCCACTCTGTAAAATGCTTACTTCTCTAAAATTAAGCTTATGTAACACAGTGATGCCAGGTTTTGAGAATTAAAAAAAAAAGTTTTGCTAGACACTGAACTGTTTCTCTTTCCCCAAAGTTTGGTGACCTTTTAAATAGCATAATATTCAATAAGGAGAAGGGAAATGCAATAACTGACATGGAAAAGATGGGAATGGTGCCGCTTCAAGAAAAAAAATAATTTTTTTAGCTTGAGATTTATTAGCAAGTTTTGACACTGCACTTTTTTAGTTTCATAGGTAGTTACTCAGTTTGCAGTCCAGGGAGGCATTGTGGAGCCTATCCCAAATTTCCAATTACCCCAAAGCACCATCTTTAAAGTGACTTTTTCAAGGTCAAACAGAAGGCAAGTGAAGGCTTATGGAATCAATCAGTAGCACATGATCTACAGGACACACACTTAACCCTCTGCACCTGCTGCCAAACTTGCCAGTTACAATCTTTCTTTTGGGCAATATTAACTCATTAGTTTGGCAATATTCAATATCTACAGAGCAGTCCAGTTGACATAATGGTTACGTTTTTTGCCTCCCATGTACAATGTACTAGGCTTAATCCTGACTGCAGGTCAATGCCTATATGGAGTTTGCATGTTCTACCTGTAGCTCTGAGGGGTTCCTCCCATCTCTCACCTCACAAAACATGCTGAGTATTTCTACCTCAAACCCACCCAAGAGTGGAGTTGTGAGCAGCAGCACAGACTCCATATGGTGCCCTATGGGGGAAAGGTTGTATAAGTCAACTACTTTGGGCATCAACTATGGAACATAGTATCCTCTAGATAGGAGAACATGAATCAAGGTTAGCCACTCAGTAGTGTAAAAATTGGATCTAGATGATTTGATTGTGTTAATTAATGTCATTAAAATGGACATAGATATTTGCCAGTGATAAGTGGGTTGAAGATCCATGCGAATGGTGAGAGGGGTGTATGTGCCCCAACTGGCCAGTGGTTTTCTGCCATAAAGCCCAGCAGCACTGGGTCAATAAGCATTTGGCTGACTGGTGTCCAGTTGCCTAGCCCGGGTTACCTGGTATACCTCTGTTGAGTGAAAGCTGAATATAAAGCCAATCAACCACTAAGAATTGGTACACTGAATACAGGTTCACAAACAGGATGGAGCTTGGAAGTGGATGACATGATGGTAAGAAGGAGGCTGGACATCCTATGTATCCAGGAGACAAGATGGAAGGGAAGGGGAGTGCAGCAAAGACACTTTGCTTGGGATTCAGATTCTACCACTCAGGAGGAACACAGGATAGAAATGGTGAGGGATTTTTGGTGAGGGAGAGGCTTCATAAAACAGTGAGAGATATCATCAGAGTTAGTGATAAACTCATGGTAATCAGACTTCAGTGTAAGGATAGGGCACTATTCATAATCTCAGTCTATGTGGCACAGCGTGGTTATGATAGTGAGGAAAATAGGTGCATTTAGACAGCAGGCGCAGGATCTATTAGATAAAGCAGGACAAACTGAGTTAGAGTGGATAACCGGTGTCCTGAATGCACAAATCAGGACAGGAAGAGCAGGAAATGAGGATTGGCTGGATGTACATGAGTGGGGCAGCAGGAAGAAAGAAGCAGAGGCCATCCTAGACTTCTGTCTGGCAAATGGTTTGATGGTGGCCTATACCTGGTTAAGCAAAAGAGACAGTCACAAGATCACATACAACAGTGGCCATCATGTAACTCAGACAGACTTCTTCCTAGTAAGGAAAGGGCACGGGGTAGAATGAGTGATTGCAAAGTCATCCCCAGTGAAATAGTTGGCCCACAGCATAAAACACAATCAGCTGCAAGCAGTTGGGTAGAGAAGGATTTAAGGTCAATATAGACTAGGCTGAAGACCTAGAAGTTCTTTGGAGAAAAAACAAAAGAGTTCTAGGAATTTCTCAAGGCTCTAGCACCTCAGAGAGAAGAGGAGGAAATAGATGGAGTTGAAGAGGAATGGCAACATCTCAGAATAGTATGTATAATGCCTATATAACATCCATCCATCTGAACCAAGTATGGAAGCAGAATGCAAAAAGAATGCTGGAAGTCGAATGCAGAAGTCCAGAAAGTCATCAAAAGAATGAAGGAGTGCAGGAAAAAGTGGAAGATAGAAAAGATGGTCCAGACTAAGAAGGAATACTGGTATTAGTGGCACTCTGCCAGCTTCTGAAAAGTAGCTCAGTAGAAAGCACAAAGAAACTCTATCACTTTGCAAGGCAAAGACACAATGATATAGAGAATAGTCAGACACCCTTCATAAGGGATGCCAGCAACAACCTGTTCATCTGCCACAAGAAATCAAAGACAGATGGAAGGAGTACTTCCAACAGCTTCTGAATGAAGAAAACCTCCACAGAAGCTGTACTGTCCATGACACAACCTATAATGAAAGAAGAAGAGGAGCCCACCATAAAAGAAGTAAACGCAGCACTAAGGATAATGAAGCCAGGGAAAGCAGCAGGCTCAGATGAGGTCACAGCAGATAGGATCAAGATTATGAATGAAATAGGGTCAAATATCCTTTGAGGGTACTCATAGCAGTATGGAGATAAAGGCATATTCCTGATGACTGGAGAGTAAGCATACTAGTGTCAGTGTACAAGAATAAAGGAGGAATCCAAAACTGTGGGAAGTACAGAGGTATCAAACTCCTGTCCTACTGCCAAATTCTGGAGAGGATGATTGATAAACAGAGCTAAGCAGAGTAGTAGAAAATAAGATGGAAGATGAGCAGGTCAGATTTAGATCAGGATGTAGCACAGCCAACCCAACGTTTGCAGTGAGACAGATAGCCGAGAAGAAACTAGAGGTGCTGTGGGTATTCTTAGACTAAAAGCTGATTTGGGTACTCCTGCAGTGGTTTAAAGTCTCAGAAACATTGGTAGAATTAGTGCAAGCTATATACAAGGGCAGTGTTTGGCCTTAAAGAGGGGATCTGAGAAGGAGTGTGTGTGCATCAGGGTTCAACTCTGACTCCACTGTTACTGTTAATGGTGATGGACCACATTACCAAACAGGTCAGAGGAAACTGATAAACCAAGCTTCTATATGCAGACAATGTGGCATTACAGGCAGACTCTGAGCAAGAACTTCAGCAAAGGGTAAGGGAATGGAATGCACAACTAGGGCTCATGGAATGAAACTAAGCACAGATAACACAATCGTAATGTCAGCAAATGGAAAAATCAGAAGAAGCTGAAATCTGAGATAGAAGGGGAAAATAGTGGAATAGGTTAGTAGCTTCAATTATCTAAGAGGGTTGGTTCAGGAAAAGGGAAGTCTGAATGAGGAAGTGAAAGCTAGAAATAGTGAGGGTGGCAGTCAACTGGTATAGGAGGAATGTATGACAGAAGAATGTCAAATGAACTGAAATGTAAGGTGTACAAAACAGTGATGCAACCAGTACTACTATATGGTATAGAAACCTAGGCAGTAAAGTCAGAAGAGTTGAGGAAGCTAGAGGTGGTGGAGATAAAGTGCTTGAGATGGGTAGTAGGATGCACACTGTGAAACAGAGAAAGAAATGAAGTAATTGGAGTGGAAACCAAAGTAGATTACAGAGAAAGTCAAAAAGAACCAATTATGGTGGTTCAGGTACATGTTCAGAAAAACAGAAGACAGTCTGGTGAAGAAGAAGATTTAAGACAGACAGGAAGAAGGCAGGAAGAAATGAGGTCATCCAGCAGAGAGATTGATGGATGGATTGTCTGAGAGAAGACCTATGACAATCAGGCATGACTGTTGAAGAAGATAGGAGAGTGGCATTGAATGAAGACACCCTGACCCCATGTAGAAAATGGGAAAAAGGGGGGTGGATGATGATGACATTATCTGATCTGTAAACTATATCACTAACATGAAAGCTCTACCTTTTAAAAAGAACATAAAGGTGAGTTTTCCAATCCCTACTCAAAAAATATAATTATACAAACTGCCTTCAGAATCATGCTAATTTTTTCAGCTGCTGCTACCAAATAGAATTATCCAATTTACCATCAAAATAATTTCTTCTGGACTACAGTCTGAAGTGACAGTGAGTTAGTTATGATGCTGAGCCCCATGACATTGGTTTCTGAAAATGTGAATCAAATTGAAAATGTTTATGACCAAAATTAAATTAGTTGGACAGGTGCCAGAGAACTGAAGGTAGGCCGGAGTTGGGTGGCTTGTGCCAGATTTCTGTTTCTTGAAATGGGGAGGGTTAGGTTTTTCTAAATGATTGACATCACCTGGTAGATACTAGGCCAGGCAGAAGGAGGGAAAGGATAAGCAGTGACACATAATTTACAATGGATGGCGTGCATGTGAAGTAGATGCACACAAAGTTCAGTGACATCACTACACACAATCCATAGTGGGGCGTGGCAGAAGAAATGCTATACCTACAGACAAAAGTCCTTACCAGCAGGATGGTGTCATACCAGGTAGGCCCTCTTTCCTCTTTGTCATTGTTATGGAGTTTGAGGAGGCATACTAGGACATGGCTGATTGTGGATGATGGAGATGGGAAAAAAAAGATAAATGTGTGTGACAACTGACAAATTAATGAGACGCTGTATAAGTTACTGCACAAAACCTTATAGAATTGTCAGATTTAATATCCTGAGAAATAACTTTCAATATAAACCTTATTTCAATTATTCTATAATGTTTTGTGTTATCTATGTATATGAAACCTGATATGTTTCTTTTCATTGCAAAAACTTGAATGTATCTGCTGTGGAAAACTGTCTTTCCAGCAATACCTGCATTTGGCCATTAATTTTGTCTATCATCTTGAGTCTTAGAACACAAAAGTTATGATGTGTTGTTTAAAGCCCCATATACTTCCCAAGATTCCATTGTGAAGGCTGCCAGCCCAGCCAGATAGAATTTTGTAGATAATGCTATGTCATTGTAAATAGTAATATAATCCACAGTCTTGTTTTACAAATGTAAAGAAAACTAAATGTAAGAAAACTGTGTTATATACTGAACTTCAAAAATGTAACCACAATGCACCCTGCTGGAAGAAAGCTGTTAAGTAAAGAATTACAACTGTGTTTGATCTCAAGCTCCAAGACAGGATGTCTGGGTTAGCAAATTCTTTCTATTGTTATTAAGACAGAGATAATTGCTAGATTTTGCATGTAAATGTGTCTTGTATTGCTGTGGCTTCATGGCCAGGTGCAGCTTACAAAGAAATGTACATTCTGAGTTTCTATTAGCCTTGGAACTAAAGGAGAAGTGATAAAAATGATGTAATATGAAATGACTCAGCAATTTAAGACTTTCTCAGAGAGAAAGATTGAACATTTTGGATTTTGTCTGAAGCTGACAACAGCTCACCAGCACTTTGCCTTGTAGGTAAAGTTATTTAGGACATAGCTTCTGTTAATGTTAGATAGGAATTTAGCCAGGTTAGTCTAGCTGTTTTCTATATTAAGTCAGACTATCCTACAATTTTGTTTTAAAGTTCCTGTGATGTCCAAACTCTTGATTAGCACTGTGTTGAATTGATGAGATTTGTCTTGTGTTTTTATTATTTATTATTAAAGATTTTTTAAACTTTTCAAATGTGGCTGTTTTGTGTAGAGATAGTTTAAGCTCTAGAGTACATTGCATGTATTTGGTGATACTGTCCAAGCCACTCCAATAAGCTTGCTGTTCGGCACACATTATTTGGATAACAGTAATATTACACAGTGAAATTGGTCACCCTTTGGGAAGGGCCATATAATAGCTGATAATAGTGGGTGGTGGCAGTCAGTACTACCTTATAGTCTGGGCAGAAAGGGGGCATAGCTGAAGAACCTGTGCCAGCCTTCCCCAGGAGTGTCTGTGTGTTTGTATCTTAATCAAATCTTAAAGTGTGTGTGTGTGTGTGTGTGTGTGTGTGTGTGTGTGTGTGTGTGTGTGTGTGTGTGTGTGTGTGTGTGTGTGTGTCAGCTACTTGGGCAAGGACACAGAGCACTGGTTGGACAGAGAGGGTGCTGGGGATTTTAGCTTGACCACTAGGCTGAGATCTGGACCTATAGCTGCTCCAGTGGGGAGTCTTATTGGGGATCTGGAGAAAAAGGGAGACACCAGCCCCAGACTGACTGTGATCTCTGTGTGCTCATAAGAGAAACTGTACTTTACTGTGTGTGTGTACTTGTTATTCCCTCAATGTGCATGCCCCTCACTTGTGCTAGAGGAGAGGATTGAGCCTCCTTGATTACTGGACCAGGTCATCGGCGTCACATATTAATTTTTTTCAGTAGTGGGATATCCACATCAGATATTAATCGTTTGATAGTGGTGAGTTAGCCACATCACAGATTAATTGTTTGGCAGTGGTGTGGATAGAGAATTCCTATAGCTTGTGTACAGTGATCACTGAAGGTGTTGTTGTACTTTAAACCAACCACGCAGTAAATATTCAGAGTTCAAATCGCAATTGTTTTATTTCTTTTGTTAGCTTAGTTAGTCAGGTAGAGCAGGCAAGCATGTCAGCAGAGCAGTTTGGCAAGCTGGCAAGGAGCCAGTTGGCTGAGATGTGCCAGGCTATAGGACTGGTGCATGGAAACCTGACTTCAGCAGACATCATTGCAGCCTTGGTCACAGCTGCATCAGAGAATAGCAACCAGAAGGATGATCAGACTGGCCGTGGAGATGTAGAACACTCAGAAAATGGATAGCTCAACCTTGCTGCAGAGGACTTAAAAATCCATCTGGAGCCAAAGAGACTTGAGTTGGATGCCAGGCATTTGGAAACAGAGGCAGCAGAGAGACTGAGACATCTACAGGTTGAGGAGAATGAGAAACTGCTATGCCTGGAAGTGGAGGAAAGGGAGAGGCAGAGGCAGCATGAGAAGGAGATGCTGACTCTTTGCCAGAGTCATGGAGGTAATGGAGAAGGGAATAACCAGACCCCAGAAGCACAAAAGGTCAGTATATTTCTTCCACAGTTTACAGAAAAATGTAAAAAACAAAATGTAAAAAACAATATCGCTATACTTCCAAAGTATCCTTCAGCAAAAATGGAACAGCGTTGCAATGAATATATAAACTGCAAGGATACACCACGAGAAGTGAAGATAAATAAACTCTTGCTTTATTCCAACAGACACATAGGATAAAAATAAAAATAAGATAAGCGCTTTCGCGTGCGCTGTGCATGCTTCATCAGATCTATTTAAACTCTAATGAAATGCTTCTTATATAGTATACAATGACCAATGAAAAACAAAGATCAATTAAACAAATACTTAATCAATTAGTGAGAAGCCCTTTCATCAGACAAAATTAAGAGTTGAACATAGTGTTCACTGTGTATCTCCAATTCACTACGTTCAACATAATAAACTGGCTTAATGAATGTTTTCCGGCTTCAACATATAAAACAATCTGAAACTATATTTTGTGAACATCATCAGCTGTTGACATTTAAAAGGTTATCTCTAAAAAGAAAACGGAACCCTTAAAATTTTCAGGTCCCAATGGAACCGTCTATTAAGTATTTCTGTGAAATATTTCTAGATGTTATTAACATCTTGCCATGTTTATCTAAAATAAACCTTAACTTCTTAACATCAAACGTTAAACTGTTTTAATTCAATTACATCATTGGTCATTGTATACTATATAAGAAGCATTTCATTAGAGTTTAAATAGATCTGATGAAGCGTGCACAGCGCACGCGAAAGCGCTTATCTTATTTTTATTTTTATCCTATGTGTCTGTTGGAATAAAGCAAGAGTTTATTTATCTTCACTTCTCGTGGTGTATCCTTGCAGTTTATATATTCATTGCAACACAGTTTACAGAAAGGGATAATTTTGATAGTTTCATTCATATGTTTGAGAAGGCATGTAAACAGTATGATGTTGATCAAAGGCTCTGGGTATGGTTCCTGACCCCCTTACTCCATGATAAAGCTGTAACTGTGCTGTCTAAGTTATCCGAGTGTGAATTTTTTGACTATACTGCTGTTAAGAATTGTTTATTAGAATTTTTTAAGCTAACACCTGAAGCTTATAGGAAAAAGTTTCGGGAGCATAGATGCAAGGCACATGAAAGTGTGTGTGAATATGTTGCCGATCTAAGCATTTATTTTCATAGGTGGGTTAGTGGATGTCAGGTCACCACTTTTGAAGGGCTGGCACACCTTTTGGTGAGGGACCAAGCCCTTAGCACTTTGCCTGAGGACATGAGGATCTGGTTAGTTGATAGACAATGTGCTACTTCAGATGAGTTGGGGAAGAAGGGAAACATATATCTAGCAAGCAGGGCATCACTGCACAGGAAAGGGATACCCAGTGCTGCTCATGGGTCTAACAGAACCCATGATGGGCAGCCCAGAATGCCCCAACTGAATCTGCCAGTAGCAGGGGAAGCAACTAGCACACATACACATCCAGGACCTAGGGTAAATGTTTTGAAAGCAACCAGTGGGACCATGTGGCATATGAATGTCCTCAGAGGCAAAGTGGAGAACAAAAGGTGAGAGAGCCAGTAAGTGGGAAAGACAAAATGCCAACAGTAGGTTGTCTTAAGACAACAAGGGTACCAAACTACCACAAGAGGTTATATCCTATTGTAGTGAATGGCAAAGAGACCATTGCTAAGAGAGATACAGCCTCTGGCATAACCATTGTGAAGCCTGCAATGGTTACCGAGGAGCACTACTTGCCTGGGCAGTCTACTCCAGTCAGAGCTTTAGGAGGGACAACATTCCAAATACCTTTGATTAGGGTTCACCTTGACTGGGAAGGTGGAAAAGGAAGCCAGCAAATAGGCGTGTTTGAGGATATCCCTGTAGATGACCTGATAGGGAATGATTTTGATAATGCAGTACCATGTGCTCATACAGTTACATGCAGACAGGCTTGGAGACAAGCATGTGGGTCTGGTAGCCTGGGAGAGACCCAGACAGACTGCACACTTGCAGCCAGGACTGGTGGTCATTGCTTCAGGGAGGAAGCTACTCTGTAGCAATGAGACTGAAGGTAAGTCACAGCTGCTTGTGGGTACTGATGTTCTCTTGGACAGAGTGACTGCAAGGGCAGAGGTGAGTAGTAGTAGCCAGGCTGACAGTGAGGCACTGCTGTCAAAGGATGCCAGACTTCCTGTGGAAGGGGAGCTGGGAAGGGTTACAAAGAGAGAGTTGAGACAGGCTCAGGTCTCAGACCCTACATTACAAGAACTCAGAGAGGTAGCTAGTGAGGTGTCTGATTCTCAAGGGAAGGGGATTCTGTATACTAGGACAAAGGGTTACTGTATAGAGAGTGGACCCCTGAGGGAGGGTTAGAAGGTGAGAGAATACCGCAGTTGGTAGTTCCCAGAGCATACCATCTGGCACTTCTAGCCAAAGCCCATGATATTCCCTTTGCAGGTCATATGGGCATAAATGTACACAGAGACGTATTATGCAGAACTTCTATTGGCCTGGGATTTCCAGAGATGTAACAGGGTACTGCAGGACCTGTAAGCAGTCCCAAAAGGTAGACAAGGCAGGAGACAAAGTGAGAGCTCCTTTGATGCCTTTCCCTGTGATTGATGAGCCATTTCAGAGGGTATCTATGGCTATTGTGGGGCCTCTGAGTACCCCAAGTTCCACAGGGAAAAAGTACATCCTAGTGGTAGTGGATTATGCTACAAGATACCCTGAGGCAGTGGCTTTGTCCTCCATTGAGGCAGAAAAGGTGGTAAATGCTTTGTTAGAGATTTGCAGTAGGGTAGGTTTCCCAGAAGAAATACTGACTGATAGAGGTGCCAATTTCATGTCAGACCTGCTGGCTTGTATGTGGAAGTACTGTGGGGTGTAGCACCTGAAGACCACACCCTACCATCCCCAGATTAATGGTCTTGCTGAGAGGTTAAACTCTACACTCAAATCCGTGCTATGGTCATTTGCAGACTAGTTTAAGAGGGAGTGGGACAAATATTTGCCCATCTGTTGTTTGCTTACAAAGAGGTTTCCCAGGAATCCACAGGCTTTTCACCCTTTGAGTTGTTCTATGGGCATATGGTGAGGGGGCCTCTAGATTTAATTCGAGATGAATGGGCAGGTGAGTATGAATCTCACCAGGAGTCTGTTGTGGAATATGTCCTATACCTCAGGACAAGGCTCAGGGAACTCATGGGCTTGGCCCAGAAGAATCTGGCAGAACCCCAACAGTGTAAAAAAGGTCTGGTATGACAGGAATGCTTGAGCTAGAGAGAATGCTGTAGGGCAGCAGGTAATGGTTCTCATTCCTGTCAACCACCAACGACCAGCAAAAAATGATAGTGAACACACAGTAATGAAGAAATAATGATTATTTATTTATAATTCCTTCAAATCCAGACCGGTTTCGGCTATTCAGCCTTTATCAATGAATACAATAAAGTTTTATTGTATTCATTGATAAAGGCTGAATAGCCAAAACCGGTCTGGATTTGAAGGAATTATAAATAAATAATCATTATTTCTTCATTACTGCGTGTTCGCTATCATTTTTTGCTGGTCGTTGGTGGTTTACATTGTTGGCTTGACCCTGCATGCCATCCTTGCAGAGCGTATGGTTGTCTGCTCTCATTCCTGTCAGACACAACAAGCTGCAAGCAGCCTGGGAGGGACCCTACAAGGTGTTAAGGAAGGTCAGTGATGTTAACTACATGGTAGAACTGCTAGGCAGGAGGCAGGGGTACAATTTGTACCATGTTAACATGATGAAACCGTACCATGACAGGGAGACCCTTGTGCTGAGTATTTGCCGTGGATTGCAGGAGGAGTCTGAGGGAGATCTGGTGACTGATATCATCAATGAGGTTCAAACTGACACCTTAGTGGAAGGGGTAGCAATGTCCCAGCAGCTATCTCCTACCCAGGTTTGAGAAATCATGCAGTGTTACAGGAGTTTGGGGACATGTTCACTGAGAAACCAGGGTACACCCACCTGGTGCAGCACCAGGTGGATACACGACCAAAAAGGCTTATTAGAGAGGCCTCTTATAGGGTGCCTGAGAGAGTCAAACAGACTCTGAGGGAGGAGATCAGGAAATGTTGTAATTAGGGGTAATTCAAGAATCCAACATTCCCTAGGCATCCACAGTGGTGCTGGCAGCACCAGGTTCTGTGTGGACTACAGGAAATTAAATATTCACACAGAGTCAGATGATTACCCCATGCCAAGGACAGATGAAACCCTAGAGCAGTTGGGTGGGGCTAAGTATCTTACCACCATTGATCTTACCAAGGGTTACTGGCAGATGCCCGTGACTCCCAGTGCCGTCAGCCTTTGTCACTTTTGGTTTGTATGAGTTCACAAAGATGCCCTTTGGCATGAAAAATGCCCCAATGACTTTCCAGAGGCTGGTAGATCATATCCTCGCAGGAGTAATAGGGTTTGCCCTTGCTTACCAAGATGATATTGCCATCTACAGCCATTCCAGTCAAGAGCACCTTCAATATGTCAGGGAGGTGCTGGGCAGACTACAGAGGGCAGGGTTTACCATTAAGCTGAGCAAATGTCAGGTCAGTATGGCACAGGTCTCCTACCTGGGACATAGAGTGGGGAGTGGTAAGATCAGGCCAGAACCTGCCAAAGTGGAAGCCATTCAGGCATGGCCTGCACCTGTTACCAAAAAGCAGGTGAGGGCATTCTTAGGAACAGCAGGGTAGTACAGAAAGTTCATCTACAGTTATAGTAACATAGCTGCTCCCCTCACAGACCTGACAAGGAAAAACAGGCCAGATAAGGTAGTCTGGACCCCAGCATATAAGCAGGCATTCCAGAAGCTTAAAGAAGCTTTGGGAGGACCTCCTGTGTTAGCCAGTCCAGATTACAGCAAAGAAACTGTTGTACAGGTGGATGCTTTGAACCATGGGGTGGGGGCTGTACTTAGCCAGATTTCTTCAGAGGGAGAAACCAACCAGTGGTTTATCTCAGATGTAGGCTCCAACCCAGGGAGGAATGCTATGCAGCTGTAGAAAATGAATGTCTAGTCATAGAGTGGCCACTGCAGAAACATCAGCCTTATCTGTATGGAAGAAAATTCACTGTAGTTACAGATCACAATCACCTAACATGGTTACACCAAGCCAGCTAGCAAAATACCAAGTTGCTAAGATGGACCCAAGGGTTGCAAGCATATAATATGTCAGTGCAGCACTGCAGTGGGATTAGCAATGCCAACGCAGATGGGCTCTCAAGTCAGGGAATGGAGATCTGGAGAGAAAGGGAGAAACCAGCACCAGACTGGCTGTGATCTCTGTGTGCTCTTAAGGGAAATTGTACTTTACTGTGTGTGTACTTGTTATCTTCAAAATGTGTATGCCCCTCACTGGTGCTAGTGGTGAGGATTGAGGCTCCTTGATGACTGGACCAGTGCGTGGGCATCACATACACACACACACACACACACACACACACACACACACACACACACACACACACGCATGCGCACACATACACTTCTTACCTGTTCTGAGTAGAACAGTCAGCCAATAATGTCAGACATTGGAGTTTCCTTCTTATTATTGCTCATAAAGTATGTGATGATGCTAGACCTATTGCTCTATTAACTTTTAAGGGAATCTCAGTAATAGTTTAATTTTCTCCCCAGTGTCATCTAGTGATCCTCTCAACCTTGGACTGAAGCCTCCCCCCACACGGATACACTCCCATCCCTTTCAATTGTCCCTGATTTTGCAAGATGCTCCTGCTTTTGTCACTTATGTGCCCTATCTGTCATAACACACTATTTCAGTCATTAAATAATGCCAGGCATTAGAGTTTTACACCTCTAATTAGACAAATACTTCCTACACTAGCTAATCAGTTAGTGTAATTCGTTAAGGTTATGACTAGTGTTATCTTTGTCCAGGATGCATGGTTTGAAAATTTCCCCTTTTGCTTAGTTTTTTTATTATTATATTATTATTACTTTCAAATGCTTAAGTAATATGTAAATGTTATCACTGTGTCTAGTGGTGGCACAGAGGACATGCATACTATTTATACATCTTAAAGTACAGGGTTTGAATCCTTTGATGTAACTTTAGGGCACACTATGTAGAGTTATGCCTGGTGTCTAGTGTTCACCCTGCCTCATACCTTTTGTGCTGCAAATCTCTTATCCAGTTATCCCTGATGTCAAGTGCTCCTCCATGTTGCAGGATTTGCTTATTAGTCTAGGGAAGTGTTGAAGTATGCCCCCCAAAATACACACACACGTTCACATATTCAACACACCAGATCACACTCATGGGAACATCTACCCAGACACAAACACACAGACACACACACGCACACACTTACCCTGCCTATTCACTAAATAACCCACCTACTGTATCCACTAATGCACACACACACACTGCACACACACTTTCACCCATTCACTTACCTTACACCACTTACACATCTACATGTACTCATACATGCAACCACACACACATACATTCTCACACACACTCCAACACTACCTTTCCAGTAAACTGCCAGAAAATTACACAAGATGCAGTGAATACAAGCTTTACACCATGTTCATTAACATAGGCAGTTGATGTAACTTACCTATCTGAGGGATTCTCTGAATCATTCAGCTGAATAACTGAGCACATAGGTTCATAGATAACTGCTAGCTGCTCTTGGAGCCATTTTAAGTCTAGCCAGTTTCCCTTTTGGTGCTTAAATTTTTCTTCTTCTTTCAGATTTTCCCGGTTAGGGGTCACCACTCCAGATCACCTGTCCACTCATGATTGGCAGTGGAGTTTTATGGTGTTGAGTTGCCAGTCTGGCACCCAACCTTCCACAGAAGGCACACACGCACACCTAGGGCCAATTTAGAGTGTCCAATCCACCTACAGCATGTCTTTGGGATGTGGGAGGAAACCGGAGCACCCGGAGAAAATCCATGCGACCACAGGGAGGACATGCAAACTCCACACAGAAGGCACCCCAGACAAGGATTGAACCAGAAAACCTCTTGCTGTGAGGTGGCAACGCTAACCGCTGCACCACCGTGGCTGCCCTTGGTGCTTAAATTTACCTATCCTGTTTTGTGTTAGATTGCCTTATCCATCCCATGGATGATAATTATATATTACCCTTAGTAAGAATAACTGAGATCATACCATAGATAATTTGTGGGACCCATGTATGGGATAAAGTATTTGGTGATGCCTCTGTCCATTAGTAGTAAAGAGGGCAGTCCAAGGGTAAATTTTCTATTACCAATCTACAGCTCCAAGTTGTTCTTGAATATGGTCAGGGATGAGCTTTCTTTTACATGGATAGGGATTTCTTTTCACAGCAGCAGTATCCTCTATGAGATATACCTGCCCCAACAAATAATTATGTTGATGTTACAGTAGAGGATTAGATCCAATATTGGGTCAGATGATGTGATGTTTGCCAGACGCAAATCACCTCTTAGCAATCAATAGGATACGAAGTACAGAAAAAAGGTTCTGAGTTGGTCCATGTATGCCATATTGTTTAGGCCTTGTATCCTATTAATAAGATTGTTCTGTGGGTGTTCCAGTTGTTATATGTGTCTGTACAGATACATGTCAAAGGGAGCATTATTTTCAATGATCGGCCTAAAGAAGTTTTGGTAAAGTGTGACAATGACATCCCCTAGATTTGCATGCCTAATTAGCATTGGCATTTCCTCCAGAATGCCTATTTAGCATTTATAGTAGGTCTCAAAGACAGCCAACCATGATTTTGCACCACTACATGGTGTGGCACAGTGATAGTGTGGCTTCTGAATCAGGAATGGTTACTACGAGGTGTACACCAGGCATATGCCTCTCAGTAACTTTTCTGACTCCAGCCCATTGACTTCTCAGACTGCAGTCACTCTTGTTATTTATTAATAAATGTAACATACTGCTATAAGTGTACGCAGGACTTAGAAATATTTCTTAATTTTTATAGGTTCATAGGTAGGTACTATGCTATCGGCCCAAGGGCCTACATATGCCTACCCAGCAAGGTTCCATAGCTTACGCCACCCAAGAAAGTTATTTTCTTGTGCCACTGTCCAGCAGAGACACAGAAGTGATCCCCGGGGTGTATTTCCTATTTCCCATCCACTCATCAAGATTTTTCTTGAAGAGTGCTAATGAAGGACTTTGCTTGACATAAATTGGTAGCTTGTTCCAGAGTATAGGAAGTCTCTGGGACAGGAATCTATCCCTCCACCATGTTCTGTTTATTGTGGTGACAAGGTTTAGGTCCCTAGAGCATATAGCTCGGAGGGATTAGGATTTCTTTAGGTGTAGCATGTCTGGCAGCTCTGGGTTTGACATAGCTTTATATGTTAGGCAGAGATCACCTCGGAGTAGGCGATATGCTACGGAGTAAAGCTGGAGTTTTTTGAGGCGGTCAGTGTAGGGCATTTGTTTGAGGCCAGTAATCCTCTTTGTGAGGTACTTCTGTGGCCTTTCCAGCTGCTGCAGATGTCTTGTTAGGTACATTCCAAAAGTGGCGTTGTACTCTATAATGGGTCTAATGAGTGATGGGCAGAGGAGAACAATGACCTCTCTTCTCCTGGATGACAACCCTTTTATGATGAGGTGTGCCACATCGAAGGACTTCCTGACTACTGTGGCGATGTGACTATCAAAGGAGAGACTAGTTAAATTTAGGAACCAGGGTCAGAAGAATATTTCACGGGATGGAGAAAATCTGAAGCAGTCAGTTAAAGGAAATAATGCACATGTAGAAAGTAGTTACCTTTAAAGTAAATTTTGATAGTTTTTTTCACCAATAGAATCAGAATATTCTTTAGAGGATAAAACTAGCAAGGGACCACCATAAGGGTATTTTGTGAATAGTGTATTATTTTTATTGTAATTGTGCAAGTCAGTGGAAATTTTCGTAGTTAGACATTTTAAAAATGTGCTTATTCTGTATTGTTGAGCTTTAGCATTTAATTACCTTTTAAAAGTAGTCACTTTTGAATTAAGTCTAATATACCAGCTTTCTAAGCTGCTTAATAAGAAAATATGTGTTCCAATATCAGACACTGAAAATGCATTAGTCTGGTTCCGGATTCTTATATATAACACAATACATAACACAAATTTGTGCAGGTAGTGGCAGGGTGGGGTTCAACATATAGATGATTTAGACACACTGCTGAATCCCATGCAAAAGATGCTCACAGATAAGGAAAAATTATGACATTAATTACAGTCAAATGGTTACGAAAATGTATAAAAGAGGCACACTGTGTCACAGTGCAAATGTAGTCTGAACACCAAGTATGTTTTGGTGCACAAGGCTATGAATATATTATGAGTAGCAAGAGATGTTACTAAACAGCATGTTTTAGTGTCTGCTATTGGATCCAATGCATGCAACATTGTGTGCTACAGCCATCTGTGCCATTGCAGAAAATATCATCAGTACATTACATAGCAGAATAGCACAGACCAGTACCTTGTAGAGAGGGAGATCACATGAGATGTAGTCAAACAGTGTCATTCACAAACAGAATCAAAGGTTATGTGTAGTTTGTCCATCCCATTGTTCAGAAAGGTATTTATAACATTAATGGCCTTAGCTACATGGACCATCTAGTAACCTACAGTGGCTACATTAGACATACCCTTGATAGAAATATTTCTTTGATCCTACTTCATGCATCATACTCTAGTTCCTTAGCATCACTAGGAGGAATATATCTGATTCTTTAGGACAGCAGAGGACAGAGCCCACACTTTGTTTAACAGCATAGCTTATTTTTCTCAGGTCTTGATAGCAGTACATTGCACACACACTGCCATCAACACCCCATCTGGTCCATAGAGACTGATATATATCAATAAGAAGAGCTTTCACTTGTTTCTCTTTTCAAACTGGCAGGTTATAGATATTTATTTATTTCTTTGTTGACTGGGAAAGTCAGTCTGGGTGTGAGCCCATTTTCAGCAGAGGTCCGGGGAGAAAAGCTCCAATAAAACAAGAACAACATTGACAGGTACAGCGTTGGTTTTACATAGAATTTAACAGAAATATTTAGAGACAATAAAGGAAGTGCAATATACAATAGGAACTTTAGTGAAAAGGAGAAAGTTATTACAATATAGTAAAGTCATATATATATATATATATATATATATATATATATATATATATATATATTTTTTTTTTTTTCGGGTCCATCTTTAGTTGATAATTTGAGTACATTTTAATATATGTACATATGTATACCCTTACAAAAGAAAATACATTATCAAATTATACTAATTGTAGGTAGCTGATAGGTGGTGTTAACAAGTGGGAGTGGGGTATACATGGAGACTATAACATTTAGAGGATGAAATTTGATGTGGGCTTATATGATATTATCCTGGGTTGGTGCAGGAGCAGAGCCATTTGTTAGTGAGGTGGTCTTTGAGCAGAGTTTGAATTGATGTAGGTTGGTAGCATTTAGGATGTGTTGAGGAACTGAGTTCCAAAGTTTAGAAATGTGGTGGGAGTAGAGGGCGTCCCCGGCTTTGTTGTTACTTTTGTATATTTGAAGGAGTGTTTTGTGTGAGGATCAGAGTTGCCGAGTGTTGGCATATGGTTGGAGTAATTGTTGTAGGGCTGGGGTTCTGTTTGGCTGGTATATTAGTTGGTGAGTAAAGACAAGTTGGGTATAGATTAGTTGTTGTGGGAATTCTAGCCAATTTATTTGTTGTTGGGCAGAGCAGTGGTGGGACCTATATGGGGAGCTAGTGGTGAACTTGGCTATTTTATTGTAGGCTGATTCAAGTTTGGTAAGGTCAGTTTTGTTAAGGTTTGTAAAGATGGGAGAAGCATAGAGAACAGTAGATAAGAGATGAGTCCTGGTGATGCTTAGTCTAGAATGGCTAGTTAGGAAAGGATTAATTTGGTAAAGAGAGCCTAGTTTGATGTGTGTTTTTTTAATGGTTTGAGACAGGTGTAGGTCGAATTTTAATTTGATATCAATTGTGACACCTAGTAATTTGGTATGTGAGCTGGTGTTTATGATTGTGTTGTTGGAGGAGTGGATTTGAAAAGTGGCTGAGGGATTGGGTGTTTTGGAGGGGAGAAAGAACACGAGTTTGGTCTTGTTTGGGTTAAGTATGAGGTTAGTGTTAGTTAGCCAGGATTCTACTTCTAGGTAGGATTGTTGTGCCTGTAGTTGTGTTAGAGAGGGGGAAGAGCATATCAGGGTAGAGTCACCTGCATATTGGATGACAGAGGCGAGAGATGTGGATTTATGGAGTTGATTTGTGAAGATGGTAAAAAGCAGGCCGCCTAATATGGAGCCTTGTAGAACTCCTATGTTAACAGGGAGCAAAGATGATAGCTCCTGTTAACATCTGACAGCCTGCTGGTGTTTGGTTAGATAGCTGTGGAACCAAGCTAGGGAAGAATGACTGAGATGTAATGTGGCCAGTTCTGACAGCAGTTGTTGGTGTGAAACTGTATCAAATGCCTTTGAGAGATCTAGAAAGATGGACGAGACATATTTATTTTGATTTCTGTGTTCATTTATTGTGTTAGTAAAACTGAGGAGGGTGGTTGTGGTGATGTGGTGGGGGCAAAAACCCTGTTGCGTGTTTGATAGGAGGTTATTGGAGAGATGGTAGTTTAGAAGATGGGACTGAATACATTTTTCTAGTATTTTGGAGAGGTGAAAGAATGGCAATGGACCTGTAATTAGTAAGCTCGGTAGAGTTGCCACCTTTATGCAGTGGGGTGATATAGGAGACTTTCCAGATTAGTGGGACATGGTTCTCAGAGATAGAGCAGTTGATGAGGATAGAAAAGGGGTAGGTTATGGCTTCAGAGGCAGCTTTGAGGAATTCTGATGGGAGGTTGTCAGCAGCTAGGCTAGTGGGCTTGAGCTTACTGAGTAGATTTTTTATGGTATGGGTTGGGCCGGGGTTAAAGGAGAAGGAGTTTACACCCTCATTGATGGCCACGAGGATTGTAGTAGTGATGTTTTGGTCATAGTCGATAAGTGAGTGAATTGTATTTATGAAAAAGGAATTGAATTGTGTTGCGATGTTATCATTTGATGGGGGTGTGGTAGGATTGGGGGTGGACGTACTACCAGGTTGCAGGAGTTTGTTTATAGTGGCCCAGAATTTTTTGGGGTTGTTTTTGTTTCTTTGCTGTGCAGTGATGTAGTAGGCTTTTTTGTCAGCTTTTATCTGCCATTTGGCTTTATTCCTAAGTTGTTTGAAAAGTAGAAGATTGTCATTGCTTTTGTTAGTTAGCCAGTGTTCCCATGCCTTGTCCCTTTCTTTTAGTAGGTCTTTGGTGTTGTTTCTAAGCCAGGGTGTGTGCTGGTGTTTTATTCTAGCTATTCTGCAGGGGGCCAGGCTGTTTAGGATGTTGAGGAAGGTGGTGTTAAAGTGTTGAACAGCATCATCTAGTGGTAGTGTTTTGAGGGCGGACCAGTTAATTTGTTGGAAGAGGAAGTTAAAAATGTGGGTACTAGATTTTTTTCTTGTTGTGGATTAGCCTATAGACTACTTGTCTAGGTGGACAAAGATTGTTTCTGATTAGGTATGTGGGTAAGTGGTCACTTATGGTACTGGGGAGGCATCCTGCTAGAAGGGGTGTGTTATTTTTATTTGTGAGAGTCCAATCCAGGATGGATTGTCTGTTAGAGGTTTTGTCTATTCTTGTGGGGTTTTGTATGAGCTGGGAGAAACCATATAGGTTTATGAAATTGGATGGATTATTGGAATTATAGGTGGATCAGTTAGTGTTGTGGTCACCCATAATTATGGTTTCTTGGTGAAAGGTTATGGATAGCCAGTGAAGTATGTCTTCAACTGTGCTAGTGTTATCTATATATATTATCTATATATTTACATATATATCTTTATATATGTATGGATAATGTATGTATATATTGTGTCTGTAACCTAACCAGGAAATTCCCTTAATTCAAACACATATGGCACATCTTTGACTAATACAAATGGCTTATGTGTGGGGACTTAGACAGGTTTATCTAGTTTATTGCAAATCTAGGGGCGATACACAAATTATCATAAACAGATAGCATGTTAGAAAGGAGAAGGCTGTCCCTATTTGTCTGCGTATGCATTTAATCTTTGCTTGCCCTGATATCTTCCCTTCTCCACCTATCCTTTATCTACCATTTCTCTTACCTATCTCACCAGTCATTCTTCTTTGTATATTGAAAATGGGGCAGCCTACGGTAGAAAAAAATTCTGCTTCCTCTCCTTCACCTCTCATACATTATGGTGTTTTCCTGGGGTTAAGAATTTCCCCTTTCCTACTTTGCTCTGTTCCCATTTCCTCTCTGTTTCAATTATGAAATGGGCAGCTTCTTTGCTGTGCTGACACTCAGGAAGCCGTCTAGTGTGGCAGCAATTTGGATCTTCGATTCGCCCAAGATTTTGCATGAACTGTGCCATGCTGCCCTACCTAGACAGTGATGCCTACCACACTTGTCACATGCCCTTCTGTAGTAGTACTTATCGATTGCATTAACCTAGTATTGCTCTTTCATGTGTCACAGCTGCATTGTTTCACTATGCACTCCCTTCCTTCATATGTCAGCATTATACTGGCCCAAACACGTGTCTGTTTAACTCTACTCCACGTGGAACTGGATGCTTTATGCAGTTTAGTGTGCAGCACTTTCTAATGAACCCCAGCATTAATTACTGCAGTGACTAAACAGTGATTATTCCTGTTTTGTTTCATCAAAATGTTCCCACAATAAAGTAATGCGGTTAACTACAAATCTGAGTATCTTTCTTTTAAGCAGAAAGATTTGCTTTTACTGGATTGTTGTTTTTCAGTCTCACTTGGCTGTATGAAGGCATGATTGTTGTCAACTTCTATGCTGCAATTTCTTTTGTAGTTATTTTGCACTTCTTCAAAATTTCCATAGAATCTTTGGGGAACAGCTAAATTAGAAATGGAGAAAAAAATCCCTTGCTATTATTTAGCATAAAAGAAAACAAGGGAATCAGCAAAATTACCTCAGTGTGCGGGGTGGGTTATCAAGGCTAACAATATATCAGGATTATGTTCTCTGTGTATACATGCATACATATTTGCATTTATGAAGACAAGTAACATTATCAGCATAATAATGAATGAATGGAGATAGAATTATAAATGAATATAGACTGGTAGTCTGTTTAAATAATGGTTCATTAATATAGCAGTCAGAGAGATCAGAAACAAAACATGAGAAAGCATTATTTTGGTTTGGACCCATATTCATCTAGCACTCTTACCATAAATGCACTGTTCAACACTGGGGTAAATAACTGCATTATTATGCATAGTGCTAAACCCATTGTTATTAATACAAAGTCATACATTTATATTATAGAAGAATAAACATTTTGGTTCAAAATGGCAGAAATCCTAATTGATAAATCAGCAGTATTCATTTCTTTTTAATTTCTACATGTCAGAAAAGGGTAATAATGTTCTTATCATTATGTATTGGGGATATTCAGAACAAAATAGTATAGAGCATTATATGAAGTACCACAGTTACTGGCAACATAAAGGTAGGGAACAGTTCAAAGACAAACACAGCATGATTGTGGAGAAATAGTCCAGTATGCATTGTATAGCTAGCCTCCACTGCTACTGTTGTGGATACTGGCAGTGTGGCATCAGTTAATGGTGGCCCACTAAATTCATGCATGCACTGACCTATGATGCTGGACCTCTATCAGTCAAAGTTGAAAATGCACACAGGTAACATACCTGTGGCAATGTTGGCTCATATTTGAAACTGCCGGCACTCTGTGACACACAGGCTGCTAATTGCCAATCCTGTGTATAGCCTTTAGATAATTGCATACCTTGTGGTACAGGTTGCTGTTACTGCAGCCACAATGTCCCTGTATGAAAGTAATGTGTATCTGTTTGCCTGTATGTCACTGTCCTACATGAATGACACATACTACCAAGCACCTCATGCATCCTTTACAAATACTGAGGCTGTCTTTTCCAACTCATCTCCTACATACTAGCCAACAATAACCAGTAATAACCACATACAAGCCACCAACAATCAATAATAACAAGTTTGATATTCCATTTTATTTTTGTTTTATTAATTGTATTATTAGGAAATTTTCAAAATAGCCAATAAAACTTATTTTACTTATTATAACTCTACCATCTTAGAAGGTTTCTTTTCCTAGTTTTTTTTTATTCCAGATGTTGATAGGAATGCATTATCCAAATAACTTTTCAGAGTTGGAATTTAAGGAAATCCACAGACTTGATTTATTTATGTAAGCTGGTGCAGGTAATTTAATCATTACCATATTTTTAATTTAACCATAACCATATTTTTGTGTTAATGCAAACCATAAAATGGTCAAAGTATTAGTAGGCAGAAGAATTTAACCAATTAATGTTTGGATAATTATAATCTCCCCCTAATATACATTATTGACAAGGTACTCAAGATACCCATGGGCCCCAATTCCAAAAGACTTGCTGTCAGTATAAATGACCAGTTACATTGAGAGCAGGCTAAGAGCAGCCCCTGGATTTACTAATCTTCCGTGCAGGACTAGTCTAGTCCTGCACGGAAGTGGCCACTTAGGAGCAGGACTGCAGCATGCCATGCATAGTAATGAAGGCACACTGCCTGAGCTGCCAGGCTTACATGGATTATGTACAAGTGCAGGGAGCATGTCTGAGAGCAGAGCTCTCAGAATAAACACACCCCTGCAATGTTGAACAGCAGAAAGTGGAAATAGATGAGAGAGACCACTCATAGGTGTCCATATATCCCCACCAAGAGCCCCCCATGTGTACAACAGCAACAGGGCATAAAAATCAAAAGAAGAAACCCCTGTATTGTTGTCTAAAATGAGTACAGCACGGGGGTTCCAACCAATCAGCCTACAGTTCCCAGGAAGTCCAGTACCTATAATCCCCCCCTCCACCCACAACTTAGGAACCTGGAACAGGTTATGGAGAGGGAGGTTCATAGGGCCCACCCTCATTTTAAGATCACCCACAACCTGACTAGAGTTGAACAGCAGTTGTTATGGGATTTAGGTTCTAACCCAAATGTGAGAGTAATGGAACCTGATAAGGGAGGGGGTATGGTACTGATGGACAGGATTCTTTATGAAGGCAAGATGCATTCAATTATGCATGATGAAACTAAATACAGTTTGGTTTCTTTGAATGAAATTAATATAGCCTATTGCAAAATAGATTTTGCCTTAAAGAACCTGTTCAATCAGGGAGTAATTGATTTTTCAACTTATTCATATTTAGAAAATAATAAACCTAGGGTACCACCCATTTTTGGGATACCCAAGGTGCATAAGAACACCCAGGATCCCCCTTTAAGGCCAATTGTGGCTTCCCAAGGTTCTAAAATTGCTACACTGGCTAAATATCTAGACTGGAAACTAAAAGTTTTATGGAAGCATGAGAATCACATTTTATTGGACTCTTGGGATTTCCTAACAAACATTAAGCCAGGACTGTTTTCGGATGACCTGTTCTTTGTTACGACTAATATCATTGATTTGTTTTCTGTCATTCTCCATGAAATCAGGCTAGAATAGCTAGAAGAGGCTCTCAGGCTTCAAGAAGGTGTTTCTGATCAAGATATTTTTGTGTGTATTGTATTGGCCGAACTTTTACTCAAGAAAAAATGTTTTGTTCTTTGAAGGGGAGTTTTTTCGGCAAGAGCGGTGTGTGGCCATGGGTGCTAATTGTGCTCCCACATATGCTAACATCATTCTAGCTTTGTGGGAGTGCAAATTTGTTTTTAATAGCCCATTTTCCAAATGTTGGAGGTTGTACAAGAGATTTCTTGACAACATATGTCTGTTTTGGGGTGAAAACCTACAGAAGTTGAATCAGTTTATGGACTATTTGGCACACACTACTACATTTTTACAATTTACCCATGAGGTTAATCAGGATGTGATGCACTATTGTGATGTTTCCATATTTAAAACCCAAGGGGGTTTTAAATCTAAAATACACAGGACGAAAACCTTTTCAAACTCTTATATTTGGTTTTCCAGTGGTCATCCTGTTTTCCAGAAGTGGGGTATTATCAAGGGCCAGTTAGTCAGGGCCAGCCGTATGACATCATTGGATGATGATTTTCATATGAAGTGTGACATCTTCATGAGGATGTTTGAGGAAAGAGGTTACCCATGCTGTCGGGTAGGCAGGAAAAATATCCCCCTATATTAGGCTGTAATTCTTTTTCAGTGTGTAAGGAAACAGGGGGTGAGGTTGTTGATTCAGATTACAATAGAGCCTTGGTTACTGACTTTAGTGGTGATTTTTATTTTCTCAAAGGCATCATTGAGAAGGAATGGGAGAAATTTGTTGAGTTCATGGACTTGGATGTTTTTAAGAATTGATCCCTCAAGGTTATTTATAGAAGGGGAGGAATATTAAAAACTTATTGGAGCAAAATCAACATCAGCCAGTCTTTTCCCAGAGAAAAGCTGGCACATTTCGGAGTTGTGCCTGTCCTCATTGTCCCCACATTACCCACAGTGAGAGTATTTACATTAAGGCGAGGGATAAAACGGTGTTAGGTAGAACTTATACCAACTGTAATAGTTCTGGGTTGGTCTACATCGCCTTATGTTACCAATGTGTACGTGGGTAAAACAGAGAGGCAATTAAAACGTCGAGTATGTGAACCTTTAAATGACATTAAAAAATGCAATACCAACAATTCATTATACAGGCACACACTGCAATGTGAGGAGGCTAATTTTAGATATTTTTGTTTTGGAACTTTTACTTGGGGATATCAGGGGAGGCCCCTGGGAAACCAGGTTGGTGTATAGGGAAAACTTCTGGCAAATTGTTTTGGAGGCAAGTAAGACTCCTGGTCTTAATGAGCATATTTCCCTTCTCCTCCTGTTAAAACATAGAACAGCTAAATTATGAGTGTTTTATGCATTTTATGTTCACTTTTATCGTTTTAATTATTTTTAAATTAAATGAAATTACATTGTTTGTATGTCTCTTTATGGTGCTGATAGGGATCTTATTATTTAGGGGGTTGATAACTATTTAAATGATGCTGTTTCCATTTGCTTTATAACTTCTGAAGAAGTCTGGGAGGTGCGTGGATGAAAACGCATTTTTTGTTTGTGGAGCGTTAAAGAAAAGTTCTTTCCTTTGTGCCAATAAAGAGTAGAGACTGTTTTTCCTTGATTCTGTCCAGTGGTTTGGATTAACTATTTTATTCAAGACTGGTTTCTCATTTTTTATGCTACATAACATGGCATAACTGACACCATCACGAGCGCACCGACAAACAGAACAGTTTGTACGGCAGGGGGCAGTAGTCCTGCATTAACCAGATTCATGTCACTAATGTATATATATATATATATATATATATATATATATATATATATAGGTGAAGGATATGGTACTGTACATCCAGATACCTTAAGGAAGCTCAGCCCTATTACCCCCACATTTTGTAACAGCCTAGGTCATTTATGGTGCTCCCCTTCAGACTCAATAATACAGGGCCATATACCAGTGTTACATACACTGGCCTCTGGAGTGCATAAGGGCACACATGTATTGTGTCGGTGATGCCCACACATATATGGCTCCAGCCCCACCTTATGTGTGGGGGATACAACAGCAGTGGACTGATGGCAGCAATGGCAATGTGATATACTCACAGCCCACTAGAGAACAACCACCAACAGCATGACATATGTGCAAAGCTTGGTATGTAGGTGATGGACAGAGGCTGGAATACAGGCACATATGTGGACAACTGTTGCTATGCACTAAGCAAGGTGCTGGTGTTACAGGATAGTCTGTAACATACCCTTAGTCAGGGAATTGAGGTTAGAAACAGACATGGATGTAGCCATGTACTGATAGCACTCAACACACACACTGCCAGTGTAATATCTGACACAGGACCTGTGTGGTGGACAGACAAGACATGATAGGCATAGCTCTGTCCAGCATGAGGATAGGCCCACAGTTGTGTGCTATACAGACAGATTGCATTCCAAGGAAAACTAGTATGTACACTCACACCCTGTAACACCAGTACTATACAAAGCAAAACACAACTCTACTCGCAGTCTGTCTGCAGTTCCTGATCCTCCTACAAATATGTGGCTGCCCTGAGTTTGCCGGTTCTCCTGTAAGGGGTATTGCTACCTGCTGTCAGTAACAATGCTGCCCACACACAGGACAGATGTTCATCACACAGGAAATGTTATGGGACCATGCACACATGATGTGGGGATATATAGTGGGTGGTTGCCATGACAGTGTTAATTGGGAGTAGTACACATGTGTAATCATATATATCTTGCTATCTTGATAAGTATATGTACATATATTTCTACCATATGTCCTGGACATGAAGTGTAGCCCAACACCAGTCCCTATGATCCCAATGTCATAATTGAAGGGAATGTCAAGTATGTATAGCAGGTATACTAGTAGACTATTACTACTGTCATTGGGATCGTCCCCACAGACATGGTGTGTGTGGGAGGTCACATCTGCTTATAACATGTGTGCCATTGGCTACTGACAGACATCCTAAGGACATCATTGTACAGTACCACTGCTAGCATGTAATGCCACTGTGGACTGCAGCAGAGATATTGGCCAATATATGTGGAATGTCTGACACACTCTGTACAGTCCAAAGATATACACATGAGCCCTTAGTGCTGCACATGTGTACCATGCCTGACAATATGGATGTAGATGACCATGTAGATGGGTATAACACATAACGACTGGTATATATTTGTCACCATAGGTTATGCATTCACACACTCCTATCTGGCCTGACACATTATGACCACAGGTACAGGGTTACCATGGCCACATACAACCCACTAGATATTGACATAAATCTGCACAGCATCCCACTGCCCTGTCTGACATATGTGACTGTTAAGGGAGGCATGACAGTGGTACATCTGGTAAGTATCTGCACATGACATCTCACTGGGTAAGTACACTAAGCTGCTAGGCATGTAACAATGCACTGTGCAGGCAGCAGGTAGACTGGCTCAACACTGGCCTACATCTCCTATGGGGGAATGCATTTGTACTTGCATATAAAGCAGGCTCAACAGGCATGTCACAGCACAGGGTAAGATACACCTGTGTGAAAGTGCATAACCACAAACAATGTGAACACAGCCACAGCCACAGCCACATATGGTTAGCTAGCATGATATTACAGTATACGGACTATATGTTCTACACCATCCTCATATGTGCAACTCACAGACTGACTCTACATATACTGGCCTGCTACACAGTTTAGTCTGATGGCTGTCTGTGGTATGGGACACGTGTGTGTATGGCCCTACAAACATGTACACCATTACAGTACCATACAGTGGAGCAGCATGTAACATCTGATAGGAGGGGAACTAGAACAATGACATCTACCACAGTCTGTACACAGGCTAAGGTACATATTAACAATACACACACTGTCAACATTCACCATAGGTACACAGACCTCAGTACTGTACAAACATCCACAGAATGTCCAGGTAATGTCATGAAATGTAACCCCTAAAGTACATAACATGTGTAGCAGTCGGATATTTCACTGGCTTGTTCTCAGATATGATGACACTAATTATGGTGTACAGGACATATGCAACACTTCATGCATGACATATGTACAAAGGCTGGCTGAGGTGTGGTTGGAAGCACATACACAGGGCCAATATTGACATGATCCTGTGATAACCACATACATTTACTGTTGTAACAGGCTTTCTTGCAACATATGTCCTATGAGGGATATGATGTCAGTGACTATCACGGCTTTCACCATCAACAGACTGCAATCCTCATACTACCTTCTGCAGTCCACAGCTAGATGCTCGAGGGTGACACATGAAACCAAAGACACCTGACTCTATATTCAGGCACACTGATGTCCCATTCACCAGGCTAAACAAGCAGAAGGTTACTGTCAGCTGCCTGTGGATCCGCCACATAACCCACGCACACAGGTCACTCCACAACAAGTACAAATATGACTCTGTCATTGTCCATGTTGGTGTGAACGTCCTGAGATGTACCTCCCTGGACTACATGAAAAGAGACATGGAAGAGCTCTCCAATCTTGTAGCCCAGGCAGCTATGACCCTAACCCTGAGTAGCATTCTGCCATTACCCAGAATGATGCCGCAGTACAAGGACAAAATGATTGACTTCAACAATTGTCTATGCTTCTGGTGCCTTTCTAAAGGGATCCAGTATCTGTCTGCCTGGGATGACATGGTTGACAGACCACGATGCTTTGCCAGAGATGGCCTGCACCTGTCACCCCTGGGATTCCGGATACTGGCTAAGGTTCTTGCCGCCCCTATTGTACCTTTTTTAGGCAAGGTTCAAATGACAAATTCACCACCGTAACAGGAACAGGCAAGCAAAAACTAAGGGTGATGCTACTCAATGCTAGATGTCTAAAATCTCAAAATGCACTCACTCGAGGCACTCCTTAAAATGGAGAACATCGATATCTGTACAGTGACTGAGACCTGGTTCAAGGCTCCAGAAAGCACCCCATGCACTACCAGGCTATAACTCATACCACACTTTTTGGCCATGTAACCTGGATCAGAACACCAAAGGCATAATTGTGTCCATATTCATTAAGGATATCCACACCTCCAGGCTAGTTGCTCAGTATAATGCAGCCGAGGTTATCCAAGTGTAACTAACTCTAGGCAAAACTGCAATCCAAATTGTAGCTTGCTACAGATCACCCACCATACCCCAGGATTCTCCTCTTTTCTTGACATATTGGGAAATATCAGGGTTCAACCAAACACCCTAATAATGGGCAATTTCAGCTACCCCACCATTAAGTGGGAAAACTACTCATGTACCAACTCCTTCGCTCAAAGCTTTCTGGAATTCATAAACTCCAATGCCCTGGATCAACTTATCCACACCCACACCAGGGGTAACAATATCCTAGATCTAGTCATTACCAACATGAGTGACCGGTGTTCCACACATGAAGTCAATGCCTCATTGGTCCGATCCAACAATAAGATAATTACCCTAGATATCCACACCCTGCCTCCATCCCCCATTAAGGAAACCATGGTAAAACATTTCTCCAAAGCAATCTTCATGCTTCTTAAGACAGAAGTGGTGAACTTCATGACACCCATGCAGATGGACAATACAGTTATGACTACTGAATCCTACACAATTGCACTTTTTAAGCACTTACATGAGTGCATGGATTGTGCTATCCCAAACAAAACCAAGACGCTATCCTCCAAAAAAGAAGCGAATCTGGTGGTACCCTGCCATAAACAAACTGTACAACAGAAGGAAGAAACTGTTGCAAAAGAGAGTAAAATCCCATGAGTGGAGGAGCTCCCTGGTCAGCCTCAGTAAGAAGCTGCGATCTCTGATAAAATCCTCCAAACCTAGTTACAAAAACAAAATTGCCACTGATTCTAAAGACAACCTCAAAGCATTCTATAGCTATGTCAAGAATCTCAATGGCAACACTCAGATCTGCTCTGAGTTACAGCACAATGGCACTAAATATACAGACTCAACTGATATTACCAACATCCTTGCAGATAGGTTCAGTGCTAAGATTACCCCCCTCTCATGCCCTAAAGAGCCCATCTCTATACCGGAAGAATGCAAAGTTCCATAATCAAGGCTGCACAGTTAAAAAACACACTCTCCAAAGCCAAGAACACAGCATCAGTGGGACCAAACAACATCCCAGGCTGCGTTCTACAAGAACTACAGAATGAACTGGCACCCCACCTAAGTACCATGTTCAATCATAGCCTCACCTCAGGCTTTGTGCCTGCTGAATGGTGCACAGCAACGGTTATCCCACTCCACAAGAGGGGAGCCACCATGGACCCCGGGAACCACCGCCCCATTAGCCTGACGAGCCTGGTCTGCAAGGCCATGGAACGTATCATCATGGAACTTATAAACAAAGACATTGGTAATCTCCAAACTCTGGACCCCACCCAGTTCGGGTTTGTAAAAGGCAGATCTTGTCTCCTAAACCTGACAGACTTCTTTGAAGCTGTCACCAAAGTCGCAGACAAGGGTAAGGTGGTTCACACAGCCTATCTAGATCTTGCCAGGGCTTTTGACACCATCCCCCACTCTGGAATTATAGATAAACTCACTAAACTAGGTATAAATCCCTATGTCACAAAGATGGGTTGCCAACTGGCTCACTGACAGAACCCACACTGTGAAAGTAGCAGACTCCAAATCTGACTTCAGACCAGTAACAAGCGGAGTACCACAGGGTTCAGTCCTGGGTCCTCTCCTGTTTGGTATTTACTTCTATGAAGTACAGACTAACACAGAAGGTCTTTGGCTAACAAAGTTTGCAGATGACTGCAAACTGGGAGCCATAATCAAAACTCCTAATGATGTGGACATCCTACAAAAGGGCCTCACTGAGACAGATGCCTGGTGTCAAAGCCATGGCCTCAAGCTCAATGCCAAAAAGTGCATTGTCATCCCCTTTGGTAAAAACTCTGTACCCATGAACTACAACATAGGTGGTAGTATACTTAACACTGAAAGTGTGATAGGAGACCTTGGGACACAGGTGGACAGTAGTCTCTCCTTTGATAATCACATCACCACAGTAGTCAGGAAATACTTCTATGTGGCACACCTCAGCACAAAAGGTTTCTCATCCAGAAAAAAAGAGGTCATTGTTCCCCTCTGCTCATCACTCATTAGACCCATTATAAAGTACAATGCCCCTTTTGGTATGTACCTTACAAGACATCTACAACAACTGGAAAGGCCGCAGAAATACCTCACAAAGAGGATTACTGGCCTCAAACAGATGCCCTCGCAGACCATATAAAAAAACTCCAGCTTTACTCCTTCGCATATCGCCTACTCAGAGGTGATCTCTGCCTAACATTCAAAGCTTTGTCAAACCAGAGCTGTTGGACATGCTCCACTTAAAGAAATCCCAATCCCTCCAAGCTACATGCTCTAGGGACTTAAACTTTGTCACCACAATAAACAAAACATGCCAGAGGGATAGATTCCTGTCCCAGAGACTTCCCATACTCTGGAATAAACTACCTATCTATATCAAACAAAGCTCCTCATTAGCACTCTTCAAGAAAAATCTTGATGATTGGATGGGAAATAGGAAATTCACCCTGGGGATCACCTCTGTGGCTCTGCTCGACAATGTCACAGGAAAATAATTTTCTTGGGTGGCAAAAACGAGGGTACCTTTCTGGCTGGGCACAGGCCCCAGGGCCGATAGCCTAGTACCTACCTATGAACCTATGAACAACACTGCCCAGTATACAGATGACCCTGCCGATGGGGATTCTTCATAAACATGGAACTGACATGGCAGGTATTGAGACATGTATGACAGCCATATCCACACAAACACTATTAAACCAACATTACTCCAAATGCAGTATAGTAGCACTTACAGTCTGTAGTTAGGTCAGGTAAATCCCCCTCCTGTTTGTTGCCCTGTTTCCACAGTGTATGTTGTTAGAGGTAAACCTCAGTCCATCTGAGATGCTGTTTGCCACATGACAGATCTAGTTCCTGCTCACAGTGGATGAAAAGGCCCAACACCACCATGATGTTCCTAGATATTGTAGTGTGTTTCCATGCAATTGGCTATAGGAATGTTACCGCAGCTGTTTCACATGCAATCAGCAAGGGGATGGCTGCAATTCATGCAGAGGCCATCAGCTGATCATGAGCATCACTTAATATACACATCCTGTTGCCTAAGCAAAGCAGGTGTAGGTCTCCACATCCACCAGAGTGGGGGTGGGAGAGGCAGACAGAGGCAAAGACATGTCAGGGAGGGGTGGGAGGGTAAAACTGAAGCATGTTTGTGTTTCACACCTACCAGCACAGGATATCAAACTCCTGAAAACTATGTAGTGCTGTCACGGTTTGATGCAGTTATTGGATGTGCCACATGGGTTACCTGTTGTGGAGCACTCAGAACATATATGTGATGGTGAGTGACATCTGCAACAGGGATAAAGTAGCTATATTGTAGATGATGTGCACGTGGCTGCCCGCATGAACAGGTGCCAGCGTCAACACAGCCACACTCTCACAGGGACACACACATTGACACACTTGGCAGGGCCAGGAGTACAACTCATCAGTAGTAGGATTGCCACATCACTGTGCAGGTATCACATGCACCACACAGGTCATATAGGGGTTGTATGGGCAAAGGGTATGGGGAGGTGTATGACATCTGACAGCATGCTGCAGAATGCCCATGGGGCTTGTAGGGAGTGTGGATGTGAACATATGCAGCATACAACACATAGGGTGCCAGTACTGACATGTGTGGGTGCATGTCTACACAGGTGTGTGGTGTACGACTGTGCCAGATGGCTGTACAAGGCTAGGCAATGGGTGTACCTTGGCATCAGGCCACATGACGGTGGTCTACATTGTGGCTCAGGGATATAGTGTCTGCATTTGTCCACACAAGTGGGTATTGTATCCCTCATCTGGTCACCTGGGTGACTGTGTGTGGCCAATGCTGTGCATCACTTGCCATGTATGTGTTCATTAGTCCATCACATGGATGGTGGTTGGGATGTGCACTCCTCCCACATGCATGTACAGTGACATATGGACCTGTACCTGGGGTGTCTGGCCCATGTTGTGAACACAGATTATCGTCAGATATGCCAGTCCTGCCCAGCTGTGGCAGGAACTGGTAATGGCCAGCAGGTTTACTCTGCACCTACATTGAGAGCATGCTAACAGCATTCCCTGGTGTCAGTGGCATCTGTCCGTATAGGGCATGTTGTCAGGCACGGTATGTCCATTGTGGGTCACATATGATGGCACCACAGGTAGTGCAGGTGTCCATTGGGGAAGATGAGGGAGGTGCACTCTCTGCAAGTACGTGCATATTAGACAGATGGACAGGGTGACATGCCCTCTGTAGCCCACTGCTGTCACTCCATAGTTACTATCAGTGGCTGATATGCAGTGTATTACCCACATATTGGCTGTTGCCTATGTATGTGTGTGTGTGTATGAAACATGGGTTGAGGTTGTGCTCTGGGTGATACTGGGGTTGCTAACTGTGATTGTCTGGCCTTGATGTCACATGTATGGGTATGGCTTTGCACCCCAGTCTCTCACCCATTTCACATCTGTTATCCCTGTATGGTGGATATTGTGATATATAGTAGGGCCACCCTATAAGAAATATGCAAAACCCGCTCCACATTGGCCACACCCACCCCTACATGGGATATGGGTTACAAACACACACACACACACACACATGCACACCTGTCATGTTTGGGAGTAGAACCCCTCTAACTGGTTTATTACACTACAGCACTATATAGTTATAGTACGCGCCATGGACATTACTGGAGTACTCTTTCCACAAAAGTGTATTTCACAATGAATGACTTCAGCAGGATTGCCAAAGTAGGGCATTTGAAATTGACTGTGTGTGACTAGCCTACAATGCATTGCTCCCTACACAGACAGTGAGATACATAAAACATCCACAACCGACATGTGTGGGTATAGAACCCCTAACAGAGGTCTATATCACACTACAGCATGGAGCTGTTATAGGACACACCATGGAGATTAGTAGAGAACTTCTTCCCCAAAGGTGTATTTCATAATGAATGACATCTGCAGGATTGCCAAAGTAGGGCATTTGAAATGTACTGCAAGTGAATAACCTAAAATGCACTGCTTCCTACACAGACAATGACACACACATTACATCCAAAACTGCCATTGGTGGGGATGAAACCCTACCACGGTTCTAATTCACACGGCAGCAGTACACAGTTACAAGATGTGCTATGGAGATTACTGGGCTACAACCTTCCCTGGGGTGTATTTTTAGGTGGGTGACATAAGCAGCCTTGCCAAAGGTGGGTATATGAATCATAAGGGGTGTGAGTACCCTAAAAAGCATTGCTCTCTACACAGTCAGACATGCACACAAACACACACACACAGTTGCCTGGTCTGGGGTTGGAGCTCTTACCTAACAAGTTTATCACACTACAGCAGTACGCAGTTACAGGATGTGCTACATTGTTTACTGGGTTACAGCCTTCCCAGAGGAGTATTTCTAGGTAGGTGACATCAGCAGTCTTGCCAAAGGTGGGTATATGAATTGTAAGGTGAGTGAGTAGCCTAAAGGGCATTGCTCTCTACACAGTCAGACACACACACACACACACACAAACACTGAAACACACTCAGTTGCCAGGTCTGGGGTTAGAACTCCTACTTAACTAGTTTATCACACTATAGCAGTATGCAGTTATGGGATGTGCCACAGAGATTACTGGGCTACAAATCTCCAAAAGATAAATTTAACATTGGAAGACCTCAGCGGGCTTGTCATAGTAGTGCTATGGGGTGGGCGATGTGTGCATGGGCCATAACCCATTCATGTAGGGATGGCACACCACATGCGGCCACACATGAGGTCATATGTCACAGGTACGTGTATAGAGCTACTAGATGACTACTTCCTTGTACAGTCATGTTGCACAGCTGGCACATGCACCACATAGTCTGTGATGCTGACAGGTACTGGTGGCTAATATCTGCAGTGAGTGACATCTGCACCTCATGTGTTTGGGGCCCTTTGGCTGTGTGCTGGG
The DNA here is from genome assembly GCF_019279795.1 of Protopterus annectens. NCBI lineage: Eukaryota > Metazoa > Chordata > Ceratodontiformes > Protopteridae > Protopterus > Protopterus annectens. The sequence continues at coordinate 491,475,776 of NC_056726.1, forward strand.
TGGGACAGGCCTGGATGGCTCCTTGTTATGGTCACCCTCTTTCACACATCTATGTCCCTCTACCTTTGGCTTATTATAGTGTGTTGTCCTTACATATATGTCTGTATTCCTATCCACTGTGTGTGCAAAGCATGAGTGGTGCATACTGACAAGTGTCTGCACTAACAATTGCAACTGCCAGATATGTTTGGTCCACTGATGTTTGCAGACATGGTCTTCATGTTTCCAGTGTGTGAGCATGCCCAGTAGGCCATCTGTATTGCATGTGTGGATCATGTCCAGGTGGTTTGTACTGCAGTGCTGACCTTTGTGTTGTACACCGACAGGTAGCATGCTGTGTCTGCAGGGTATCCATCGATCATTTGGCTTTGACTGTTGCTACATGTCTGCATAGCAGGGGGAACACCTGACTATTTCTATGTTTCTACACAGGATTGGGGGGTGCACCTGACTGTTACTATATTTCTATGTAGGATGGGGGGGGGCACACCTGACACTTGTACACATTTGCTAGGACTGAACTGGTCTGTCATGTACTCCATTAAAGTCTGTAGTCTTACCTATGGTGCTAGCTAGGCCATACCAGTGTACTACAGTTCTTATCTTTTGATTACCTACATATTAGTTTCTGACCTCCTAGCCTTCACAACTGACTTCCCACTACCTGGCCTGCTGTAGTCTGTCTGTGTAGGCCGGGGGGGTTTACCCATAGCCCTCATTCAGAGACCATAGTACAGCATTTGTTTGTGTTTGTCTACACTTGTCTGGCTGTGACTGTTGTTGGGTATGTGTTCCCCCCTCCTGACTGGTGTGTGTGAGTCCCTTATCTTGTGGGTGTCCCAGTATTGAGGGTGGTGCTGCAGGGTTGCCGATGTCGGATCCACATAGTACACTCCATATGCATGGTTAGGCACAGGTAGTGTAATGTTTGGCATCCCTTTTACTGTATGTGAGAGTAAGAGAGAGGTGCTATACCATGGGTCCCTCCTGTGTCAGAGTATGTGCTATACGTTGCCTCTTTGCCAGGGCCAGGGCATACTGGGTGCTCCTCCTTCTGCCTACTGGGGTAGGCTCAGGTTGTTCCTCCTTCAAGCCACTCTGTGCCTGTGCAGGCCTTGGCATTGGTGAGGGGCTGTGTGGCCCTGCCCCATGCTGCTCCTGCTGCAGCTGTTTCTGCAGGATCATATTTTGTAGCATGGCACATACAAGGATGATTTGGGTACATGTAGTTGGTGAGTACTGCAAGGCTCCACCGGATGTGTCCAGGCACTGGAACCATGACTTGAGCATCCCAAACACACGGTCTATTATGATTCTTGTTTGTATGTGTGCCTCATTATGGAGCTCTTGTTCGGGTGTGTGTGCGTTTCTGATGGGTGTCATCAGCCATGGCTCCAGTGAGTATCCAGCATCCCCCACTAGGTGACCATCTGGGATGTCCCCACTAGCAAATTTCTGTACAGCTGCATCAGATGCCAGATGTGGGAATCATGATAGCTTCCAGGGCAGCCAGCACACACGTTCAGTATTATGCTTTGGGCATCGCACATGACCTGGCAGTTGATGGAGGGGAAGCCCTTGCAGTTGATGCAGACCCTACCCTGCTCACCGGGTGGTGCTTTGATGTGTATGTGCGTGCAGTCTATTGGTGGAAGAGATGCATATGCTGGCCAAACACCTCAAGTGGGGGGGAAATATATACACCACACACATGTGCTGACATGGCATCCAGGAACTGGTGGTGGGATACCCTGCTGATATACCAATGTGAAATCCATCATATCCCCAGTTTTGGTATCCACTGAGATGGGTTCCCCTCTGTTAGTTCTGTGTGTGAGGTGTGGCCGGCACAGCTCAACAATTTTCTGTAGGAGGTCCCTCTCCACCTTATAGCACTCCACTATCTCGAGCTCATGTAGCCCTTGTTAGGTTACCCTGGGTCTGTATGCTCTTCTCCATCTCCTCACTGTGGGTTGGTCAGCAGCATTCACATCCTCACCATCCTCAGCCTCTTCCACAAGTTGTATGATAGCTATTGCAGCCCCTAACATTTTGCTGTTGTGAGTGTTAAAAGTTCCCACTTGTTTACACCGGTGGTGTAAGGTGTGGGAAAAACCAGAGTGGTAGGTGTTTGTATAGTATATAGTAGTGTTCTGGGCTGGGCTGGTCTGCTGCCTGTGTAATTGGCTGGTCCTGATACGTTTCACCTGGCAGCTAACCTATTACCCCTTGATTACCTTCCTACTGCTGTTTTCCCTTCCCATTGCCCTTCTGTTTCAGCCTGGGGGTGCGCCGCACAATCAAACTCCAATGTGCACACTGCTGCTATTTCCTGGTTTAACTTCCTTTATCTTCCTGTAAATTCCAATGCAAAGCACGCACACCCACTTACACTTTGTCTAATGTGGTAGGCAGGTTTGGACACACCCACTAGCTTCGCTGTACTAAGCTTGGAGCAAGGTCGGGCCACAGGGCTCCATTTTGCTTACAGTATGCCTGACACACCCACCCATGATGTCATCTACCTCCTAGTCTTTCACTCGGCTATTCATACTATTACTCGGTTGGAGCCTGCCTCACATGCTGGAGAAAATTGGGATTCACTATCCTTCCCCTCATTTGCATAGAATTGCCTGCTAATGCATGTGTCACACTAAGCCTCCCCCCTTAGCAACCACTATTTACTGGCAGGGTTGTCTTTTGTCTGCCATGGACTTGCATGACAGAATACTGATTTTACTTGGAATGGTTGTTTTAAGTTTATTTTCTTATTTTCCCACTGATCCCATTTGCTCGCTGCTGCCCTATGCTTAAACAGCCATGATCGGTGGTAATAAAATAAAAGTTGTATTTTTTATGGTTTGCATTGTTTGCAATGCCAATGGCCTTATACCTGGCCATTGGCATTCTTCTTCAATTATATGCAGCCTTTATTTGAAGCTGTCATATCCCCATTACTAACCGAGTACATTTCTGCATATTACGCTAGTCCTGCACACCCTAGCAGATTTACCTCATTTGCATGGTTTTCACCTGCAAATGGGGTAATTTGCATATGGGGGCTGGGAACGTGCAGCACTAGTGCAAGAGCGCTCACTCACGTCAAATGAGCACATACGTGGATCGCTCGGACATCATATTGCCAAAATTACCTCTTACACTAATCATGCATGCCATGCAAGCTTTTCAGAATCCAGGGGCAGGTGTTTTGGAATTTAGTCCCTGTAGTAAGCCTGTTTATAGATAAGCCTTACACTGAAGTAAGTCACTTACACCGAGTGCAATTCTCTTGGAAATAGGGCAAACTTACAGCTTCAGCAACTCTTTTTGAAATATCGCCCATGTTGTTGGGATGTGCCCATGGAAGGGGTAAGGCAACTAAATACAAATCTTGTAGGATCCCTAGAAACATAAATATCAACAATAATTGTCTTCATATAATTGTTACTGGATATCAATATGGACTGAATATTTTCTTGAACTAAAATCAGAGCACCCCCCCCCCCATTGTGTTATTGGATGCATTCATACTTAATGTATCCGGGGAATGGGAAATTAAGAGATTTTCATGACTCAAAAGGTATTATTATTTTAAAATCTTCACATCTTATCAGGAGTTCTGACTCACAGAATGTATTGTTTTTCCTACTTTTATTTCAGAAATAACATGCTGTAAAATAATTAGCCCTGGGATTCTTTAACAAGCATGTATACTTCACACTAAGACTACAAGATTTATGCATGTTGGTACATGCCAAAGGCCCAAAGGCCCTTTCAACATCCCCGATACTTGTCCCATGCCACACATCTCTGTAGATGAAGTAGTTATAGGCCCTATCCAAGGCAAAGAACACAGCTTCCATGGCACCTGACAGTATCCCAGGATGCACTCTATTCAACCACAGCCTAAATACAGGCTTCATTCCAGCAGAGTGGAGAACTGCCATTGTCATCCCCTTGCACAAAGGTGGTACCACTACTGACCCTGGAAACTATCACTCCATTAGCTTAACAAGTCTGACCTGTAAAGCCATGGAGGATATTATTATGGATCTCATAAACAAGGAGATAGGCAATCTCCAAGCACTTGACCCCAACCAGTTTGTATTTGTCAAGAGCAGATATTGCCTGTTGAACCTGGCTGACTTCTTTGAGACTGCCACCTAGGCCCTGGATGAGGTAAGGTCAGTATATACAGCTTACCTTGACTTGGCCAAGGCCTTTGACACAATCCCCAACTCAGACATCATCAAGAAGCTAACAAAATTTGGTGTAAATCCCTATCTTATCAGGTAGGTGGCCAACTGGCTCACGGACAGGACCCTCAAAGTCAAAATAGGCACCTCCCCCTCCAATAGCAGACCTATCACTAGTGGAGTTCCCCAGGGATCTGTCCTGGGACCCCTACTGTTTGGCATCTATTTCTCAGAGGTCCAGGCAAAGACTAAAGGTCTGTGGCTGATCAAGTTTGCAGATGACTGTAAGCTGGGTGCTGTCATTGACTCTCTAAATGATGCTAACATACTGCAAGAGGGTCTCACAGCAACTGATGACTGGTGCCAAAGTCATGGCCTCAAGCTAAATGCAAAAAAATGTATCATCATACCATTTGGCAAAAACACAACCCTTATTGATTACCACATCAATAGCAAACCTCTAAGCATACAACATGTGTTGAGAGACCTGGACACTAAGGTTGATAACAACCTCACATTCGGCCATCATGTAGTGGCAGTGGTCAAAGAAACCTTTTACTTGGTTCATCTTAAAGCCAAATTCCAAGAGGCTAATTTAATTTAGTCTTGACAAATAACAAGTGAAAACACATATCTTATGGCATTCCTTACTGTAAGGTCTCTTAGTTAAATGGCACACATCTGCTACATTATCAGTATACTGGGCATGCTCATAAGGAATTACAGCAAAAACTACCATAACACCAAGTAAAACAACACAAACACACAAGAAAGTCTCATAATACAGGCCCACTCACACTTTCTGCTGATCTTGCAGCATGCCATGCAGAAAGAAATGTCATCTAAGCCCTTCTATCCTAAAAAGCTCTATAGCAGGAATACCACTTACAGTACTGCATAAATGCTTGGGTGAAGACATGCAATAAAGAGCATTATTATTTTGAAAATAAGTAATAGCTGTGAGCAATCACTGACATACTCAACATCCGCATCTTGCCAGACGCAAACACATGCCAGGACAGATATCAGAGAGCTGTATATCAACCACTGATGCCACAAAAAATAGCTATACCACTTGTGTCATGAAGAGCACACTTCAAGAGATTGCATGACTATCCTGTTATAATGGGAATAGCTCCTCCATTATGGACTGTGAGACATAAAGAATGTGACTCTTGCACAGTGCCATATCTTTATTCCTTGCTAATCCACTACTGTCTGTCACAAGTATCTGACAGACACAGAGACAGACAAATGCTAACAGGTTCTAACCCCTGCCAATCATGCTGTACATGCTACAGAGCAGTGTATTGTGTGTCTGCTACAGCAGACAGTAATGAAGGTTGCCTCAAATAATCCTAATCAAGGTGTGAAGTAAGAAAGGGCTTTTGAGGAAAATGTATCCAATACAAATTTGTCTCGGTGATGAAAAGAGGTAGCTATGTTAATGTGCACACATATGTGAACAATCCAATGTCAGTATGTTGGTTGGCAAGGCCCCTAATGTCTGTTCGCATTATTTTGTACTCAGATTCAGACAGCAATCCAGATGTGTAGATATACCAATCCAGATGTGTAGATATACTATACAAGGCTGTATTAACTGCATGTGTCACAGGAGCAGTCTCACCATAAGAATCACACAACACCTATTTGATTGCCATGAAATCGTCAAAGTGTCAAAAGGTGGCTGTCTAGCATGAAAATTGGATGAAATACGTTGATGCAGTTTTGTTTATGTCACATCAGTATACTGGCATAATGACATCCTTTGTTGGAAGTCCATAAGCTAATAAAATCTGTACGAAACACATGGGCCACAGGCAAGGTTTTAACACAACTGTGAAGCACAACTTATATGAAGCCATGACAGCACACTGTTGTATTCAAAAAGAGTTGTTTGAGGTAAATGTGATGGGTGATGTTTCTTCCACTGTAATTGTATGCATGACAGCTGTGGCAGTTGTCATTCACACATAGCACTATACTGACAAACACTGATATCACTCAGTTACTAAGGGGTTTCAACACCTAAACATGAGGCTACATGAGCTACAAGATATTGTGTAGACTGAGTGTGCCAAAGCAAAAGTCTTACTAAAATGATAAGATATTGTGTACTTGAAGGCAACACATCTTATTGCTGCAAAGTGTGTATCTGTAAATTGTTTAAAAGAGTGGTGCAGTCTCTGTCCTTATCAGAAGATACTGCATGTTCCTAATTATACCCAAACACACATGTTGTGTAATACATTCATCACTGTGATGGCAGAAGCAGAGTCATGCGCAATGCATAGATTACCACAGATTTGAACTAATATCTTACTAAGGCAACAAGCTGCAGAACATCATATAATTTCCTCATGCCACAGGATAAAGCCATCTCCTAGGTTTAGAAAAGGCATGTTTCAACAAACTGAATCAGCAGCGTTTAACAAAAGATTAGTCAGTGCTAAAATGCACAGAAAGGATTCATAGGTTCATAGGTGTTTACTAGACTAACAGCCACAAGGGCCTTTTTAAGCCTAGCCATGTATCGCAAATCTCTGACAAGTTCTGGTACCCTTGATAAGTATAAGCAGAGGCTTGGGAGATAAAACATTTACAAGCAGGGACATGGGAGATGAACCATTTACAAGATGCCTGTGTCCATTACAGACATAGATACCAAACCAGGGATGAATTTCCTATTCCCCATCCAACTGTCCAAGTTACACTTGAATTGGGTTAGGGAGGAACTCTGCTTCACATGGACGGGGAGCCTGTTCCATAGATGGAATAGTATGTGGGATGCATACCAGTCTCTCCAGCAGGTCCTATTTATACACAGGCAAAGTTTTAAATCTTTAGAATGGGTAATTCTGGTACTGTTTGTTTTGCAGATATGCAGGAGGTCCATCAGAGTGGGGTCTGACAATGTTCCTGTATGCAAGGCATAGATCTCCTGTCAACAGCATGTAGGACATAGAATACAGGGTTAGGGACTTGAGGTGGTCTTCAAACAACATTTTACTTATGTGCTGTTAGATATGCCTGGTTAGCTATATACCAAATGAAGCATTGAACTCAATGATAGGTCTGATGAATACCGAATACAGTGGAACAATGACTTCCTTGGACTTAGATGCCATACCTTTGTTCATAAGTTGTGCAACATAGAATGACTTCCTCACTACTGTAGACATGTGAGGGTCAAAGTCTAGAGTACTGTCTATGTGTGTCTCTAAGTCCTTGACTACTGGGTCAACTCTTATGGATGTGTTGTCAATATGATAGTTACCAGGGGTGGATGACTTCCTGAAGTATACTATTATGCATTTCTTCACTAGTTTTAGTCCATGTCTCTGACACCAGTTGTATGTCTGTTTTAGCCCTTTCTGGAGAACAATTTTGTTGGTGTGGGATTCCTTGACAGTTCCTAATTTGCAGTCATCTGCAAATTTAGTCAGCCAGAGGCCATTGAAATTGGCTTTGACTTCAGAGAAGTAAATGCCAGAAAGGAGCAATTCCAGGACTGATCCCTGATGGACTCAACTTGTGACTGGCCTCTTTGTAGAGGTGGACTCCACAGTTCTAACTTCCTGGGTCCTGTATCCACCAGGTGACATAGTGTTTTCTACCTAACCTCTTGAGTTTGTCAACAATGCTGGAGTGGGGTATTGTGTCAAATGCCTTGGCCAGGTCAAGGTAGGCAGTGTGAACCATTTTGCTCTTATCCATTACTTTGGTGATATTGTCAAAGAAGTCCACCAGGTTGAGTAGGCATGACCTGCCCTTGACAAAAACAAATTGGGTTGGGTATAGTGTCTGAAGGTTTACTATATCATTATTGATCATTTCAATGCTAATTCTTTCCATGGCTTTGCATATGAGTCTAGTGAGACTTAGGAGTCTATAGCTTTCAAGGTCTGTAGATGGCTCACCTTTGTGCAGAGGGATGACTGTAGCTGTTCTCCATTCATGAGGTTCAAAGACTGTTTGGAGGCTATACTTAAAAAGCAGTTCCAGACAGCCCAATACATCATGTTTCATGCTATTTAGAAGGCATCTTAGGATATTGTCTGGGCCAATTGATGCAGTGTTCTTGGCCTTAGAGAGAGAATTAAGGACCTGTTGATAGTGGGGGAGCTATATTTGGAAGGTATTTCCTGAGGGAAGGTTGAGGGAAAGACAGGGATGAAGTTGGAAATTAATTTGTCAGCCAGTAGGTCTGCTATATCTTCTTGCTCAGTAAGGGTGGCTCCATTTACAGTGAGCTCTGCACACAACTGTGTATTGCCTTTGAGGTTGCAGATATACCTAAAGAATGCCTTATGGTTGTCCTTGGCCTGGAAGGCCAGATTTATCTCAAATTTGGCTTTGGTAGGCTTTATTTGTCCTCTTGAGTTGTTTGCTTAGCCTGATGAGAGTGCTTTTATCCTGCAAGGTTCTGCAACTCCTAATTTTTGCCATGATTTTCTTCCTTCTGTCATACAGCCTATTGATTTTTTGATTCCACCAGGGTGGTTTGTTTTTTGAGTTAGTTCTGTACTTCTTCCTGGTTGGAACAGCTGCCTCTATGCAGCTATTAACATGCTTGTATAGGGTTTCTGTGAACAGTTCTGCATAGGCAGTAGTGGTTTCATAGTTTATTGGGGCTTGAAATGTTTTCAGGTTATCACTTAATAGCAGGAGATTAGGTTTTGAGTAGTCCCTGAATATTCCAGGGTTAGCTGGGGGTTCAGGTTCTATTTTTACTTCAAACAAGACCATTTTATGGTCTGACTTTACCAGGGAAGGCATTAGAGTAGGGGATGTGCAGCACTCTCCCATATTAGTTAGGGCAAGATCCAGTATGGTTGCACCCTTGGTTGGTGTATTGACAATCTGGTCTAGGAAATTTGTGTTTTAAAAAATCCAGGAATCTCTGTGCCTGTACATTTGGTGTTGTAAAGGATTACCAATTAATAGTTGGGTAATTAAAGTCACCCATGAATATGGTATTGGGTTGAATGATGAGTGTTTCCAATAAGTTTAAATACATGGTATTGGTTTCCTGGGTTATAGAGGGGGACTTCTAATGTCCAAGGAAGTGGTATTGGATTTTGTCTGTGGTGATTTGAACATGGAGAAGCTCAAGGGCATTGTCCTGTTTGACCAGCCTGAAGGTATATTTATTTTTGAAGTAAACTGAGACACCTCCACCTTTAGTCCTTGTATGTGTACTAGGTGGTCTAAAAGTGTGGTAGGCATTATAACTTTACAATGTTGGTGTGTTGTCTGCGGTTGTAAACCATGTCTGAGTGAATGCAGAGACTTCAACATCTCTAAGATGAAGAGAGCTTCTAGGGAGTGGAGTTTTTTTGTTTAGACTCCTAGCATTGAGCAGTAATACCTTTAGATTTTATTTTAAGAGAAGTCTGCAGCTATACATGTACATAACAGATATTTGTTTGACAAAATTATTACCTACATCTACATTCACATTCATATTGATAAAACTGAGTTTAAGAAGTAACTCCTGGTTTTGAACCAGCTACCTGTAAGATCACACACCAGAGAATATTGCAGTAATTGGAAGCACAGCAGGATATGTTGTTTTACAACTGTGACAGTGTACATGTTAATGGATGACATCACTATATTTTTAAAAGGGTGATTTGTCTGCTAAAATTGAATGAAAGTGTTGGGACAGCATACTAAAACTGTACAGCTATCCATCATACCTGTAGTCGAAGCCATTTCTACACATCATGAGAGAAACACATACTCTCACAGTATTCATGCATTGCTGGATATGAACCACCTGTTTATCAAGTTCCATAATCTAGAGGACCAAGCATCAACAGAAAGCACCACAGAAGTTGGAATTCAATAATGAAAAATTCCACATTTGAAAGGATGACATCATTGTGTTGTTGAATGGTTTTTTTTGTATAAAAATATAACAGATTGATGGGTGAGTGCTCACACACACACACACACACACACACACACACACACACACACACACACACACACACACACACACGCACACGCGCACACACGCACACAAACACACATCATTTATATAATGCTGAATTTGAACCACCTACCTATCTAGTTACACAATCTAGAGAACATGGTATCAAACTCAAATACCGGAGAAGTCTGATTTCTAAGAGGAGAAAGAGCACTTTTGAGAGAGTGATGTCATCAGTGTGTTGAAGAGAAAAAAATAGTGGAAAAGGTAGCATTAGCATTAGGTGAAGGGGAGTCCTCTCCAAGTACATTTTAGACAGGATGAACTCATCAGTGTGTGTTGTAGAGAAGATGTTTGTAGCAAAAGTAGGAAGCTGTCTCCAAATTAAAGTGTTCTCCTGAGTCAAAGTGAACTTAGTTTGGTGTTGAAGCTTTAATTATCCTACACTAGAACCATATGCAAAGTCATCTCTGTTAGATTCAAAACACCTAGCTAGCTACTTACGCAATCCAGATTAAATTATATCATTCACAAGCATCACGGGAGAATTCTGACTTTAAATGGTGTGAAAATGCATATTTGTAAGTATTATGACATCAGTGTTTTGAAGATCAGCTAATAATATATCACAGGTTTTCTGGAAAATGCATGTGTCTGGAGAAGCCGATGTAACATCAGTGCAATTGTTGCATTAAAATGCATACTGCTCTGACAACATCTATGTTCTGCTACTCATGTATGTTGCATTACCATGAGTGATGTGTACCTGTTTCACATTATCATGTTTCAGTGACAATCACAATTGTAAACCAGTGGATCGTCAAGTAAGCATTCATGACAGTTCATCCTGTAATGATTGTATGCAAATACTAACAATTGACAATGACAATACAAATAGACATTTCCAAAATATGACTGCATTGCTGAACTACACAAATGGAGTATGTGTTTAAAGGTTATGCATCATTGTCCCACAGATGCAAATATAAGTTTGGAGTGCAGATATACTTTACTGGACTGAATTAATTGAGTCAACATCACTGTGTAATCAGATGTCTTAGTTACAACATTCCATTAATACATACAGAAGCTTTCCAATCCACTCATATTATTTCACTGAAGTGCAAGGCTGGCAAGTTCATTTGTGCATCTGATGTCAAAGTACTAGCTCACGCATAATCATATCTTGAGGTGTTGAACTTAGACCAGAAATTAGCAGTAGCATATGGTACTCAGTGCCAACCTTTACACAACGAAGCAATAAAGACATACAACCATGTCTAAATCTGATGGAATACAGAACAGATATGTGTTATGATCGTGTCTCATAAGTCGAGAGGATCTTTTACATATACCTGAGCTACAACAAACTCAGGCAGATATTGTCTCAGTTTAATTTCTCATCCAGAAGATGACACACACAGGAATGCTGCATCCCTTTAGGCACTACTCCAGCTTCAGTACTGGAAAATGAATCCAACAATTGGTATACATATAGAAAACGCAATGCTTTTTGATCTTACAACATAAAAGTGAAGTATGTTAAATGATGAGCCACTGAAAATCCCTATATAATTCATAGGTTCATAGGTTTATATATAAGTACTAGGCTAGCTGTCCTTGCAGGCAGTTTTAAGCCTAGTCAGTTTCTCTTTTGGTGATTAAATTAATTTATCCCATTTGGTTTTAGACTGGCCTTTCTAATCCCATACCATGGGCTAGATGACTTCTGAAATAATATGATAATGACTAGGATCATATTATAGATAATTTGAAGGGGTCCATGCATGGGATAGATAATTTAGGAGCTGAAGCTATCCATTTGAAGTACAGGGAACAGTCCTGGGGGAAATTTTGTGTTTTCCATCCATAGAGCCAAGTTATGTTTGAATATCAATAAGGATGAGCTTTGTTTTACATGGGTGGGGGATCTGTTCCAGAGCACAGGTATCCTCTGCAAGATAAACCTGCCCCTACAAACCATTCTGTTGATGTTGCAGAAGAGGCTTAAATCCACAGAACAAGTATTTCTGATGCCATTTGACTTGCTGATGTGTATTAAATACATTAGTACTGGGTCAGAGGATGCTATGTATGCCAGATACAGGTCACTTCTTTGCAGTCTGTAGGATACTGAGTATAGTGACAGGGCTTTGAGACAGTCAATGTAGGACATATTATTTAGGCCTTGTATCTCTTTATTAAGGTATTTATGGGGACATTCCAGTTGTTCATAGGAGACTGAAAGACTAATGGCTCAACAGCCCTTACAAACCTAGCAAGTTTTGCCCAGATTTTACCCAATTTTCTACACCTAGGTAAAAGAACAAGGGTACAGTTTGCACTTGAAGATAGGGAAGGGCTCTGCTTCACATGAATAGGAAGCTTATACCAAAGGAGGGAATTTTTTAGGATACATATCTGACTCTCCAGTATGAGCTATTCATTTAAGAGATGAGGTTTAGATCTTTGCACCTGGTAGCCCTCATGCAGTTAGTTTTGTGTATGCGCAACTTTTCAATCAGGACTGGCTCAGCAGCTGCCTTGTAGGTCAGGCACAGATCACCTCTCAATAATCGCTAGCAAACCGAATACTGTGACAGGGCATTTAATTTATAGGCATATGACATGTTGGTTACACCATGTATTTTGTTTTGGTGAGAAACCACTGAGGATGCTCCAACTGTTGCAGTTGCCTGGTGTGATACATGCCAGAAGGTATATTGTGCTCAATTATTGATCTGATGAGGGCTAAATACAGTGGTTTTATGACATTTTTAGATATGGACACCATGCCATTACTGAGCCACATAGAAGAATTTCCTCACCACTGTGGACACATGGTGGTCAATGTTCAGATTACTATTTATCTGAGTACCCAGATCTCTTACCACTTGGTCCACTCTTATGGGGCAGTGTCCATGTTGTAATTTGCAGGGGTATTTGATTTTCCAAAAGGTATTATTATGCACTTCTTCACATTTAGCTTGAAGCCATGGCTCTGAAAGCAATCATTAGTCTGTATCAGACCTTTTATATGATTTCAACATAATTCAGGGGATCAGTGATTGCCCCCAACTTGCAGTCTTCATCAAACATGGGCAGCCAAAGACCATCTGCATTTGACCTGGCACCTGAGAAGTATTTCTCAGACAGAAGGGTGCCCAGTACAGATTCCTGTGGTACTCCACTAGTAACTGGCCTCTTGCTGGATATGGATTCCCCACAAAAAGTAGATACATGCAAAAGGGGGCATTATATCCATTGATTTCCTAATGAGGGCAGAGTAAAGGGGAAAATGACATCCTTAAATCTAGACATAAACCTTTTGTTTATAAGTTTTGCAATATAAAAGGCCTTTCTTATGACAATGGACACATATTGGTTGAAAGTTAGGTCACTGTCCCCAAAACTTCCCAAATCCCAAACAATTGGATCAAGTCTTAGGGGTGTGCTGTCAATGCAGTAGTACCATGGGCTAGATGACTTCTGAAAGGATATAACATTGCATTTTCGGCATTTAGTTTTAGTCATTGATTTGGCAACAGTTATTTATTTGTGTCAAACGTTTCTGCAGGATGTTTAAGTTATTTGGGGATTCAGTAACTGCTCCTAGCATACAGTCATCTACAAATTCAGTCAGAGCACTTTGGTATTGGCTTTTACTTTAGGGAAGCAAATGCCAAACAGAAGAGGCACCAGCACAAAACCCGTGGGGGGGGGGCACTGGTTAAGAGTCTCTTTGTGGTAACTTTCCCTATTTTGATTTCCTGTGTCCTATTTGTGTACCAGATGGCAATCCATTAGGTATCATAGAGGTTTATTCCCAGTTTATTTAACTTTTCTACTATGCCTGAGTGAAGAATTGCATCAAAAAAATTTGGCCAGGTCTAGTTATGTGGTTTGTACTGTTTTGCCTTCATCCATCACTTTTGTGATTTTTTTTCAAAAAAGTCCACCATATAAGTAAGCATGACCTGCCCTTGAAGAATCCAAACTGAGATGAGTCCAGTGTTTCTAGGTTTCCAAAGTCTTTATCAATTAGTTGCATGATAAGTCTTTCCATGATTTAGCTTATAGATCTTTAAATGCCTGGGCCTTTTGAAGGACTTTCTTATGCAGAGGAATGACTGTAGCTGTTCTCCATTTACTTGGAATAAAACCTGTATGGAGGCTGAGGTTGCACAGTGTTATTATTGTGCCATAGTGACAGAGTTGGATTCATAATGGCCAGACAAATCCATAATACCTCAAAAATAACAGTTACAGATTATGCACTTAGCAAGAAGAAATATTCATATGTATTGACTCAGAAAAGAAAAAAATTGACTGTTTTGACTGGTCAGCCCTTTTTAAAGCCTGAAAAAATAAAGCTTTCAAAAGTTTATTCAGAAGGTCTGTGCATTCATTCTAAAATATGCATAGCAAAACTCATATTTGAAATTAATAAATAAATGAAAGTCACTAAAGGCACAAAACAGCAAAGCCTATTTTCCCCTTTATTGTTTGCATTGGTGACTCACCCATTTGGTAAATATGACATAAATGACATTAACATCAGAAGTTTTAAATTTGGAGAGTATTTGAAATTAAAGTGTCATTGATTGAATATGGTTTGTTTCTGTATATGTCAAATATTAACTATTCCATTATGTTTATTGAAAATACTTTTCCTAGAATTTAACAATATATCTAACTTAAACTATAACAGTTACATAGGATCTAATCTAGAATGTTACACTGTTTAACAAATTGCAAACGTGAGGAATTTTAATCTTGGTTGATTATTTGCTTACAGCAGGGAAATGGGAGATACCTACATTTAGGATAAATAAAGTGTAAATGCTTATGATAAGAATATGCCCTGAATTTAGAGTTATTCAGTCTTCTCTATAACTCACCTATCCTTAGTAATATGAACATAACACACCTACAAAAACTTGTGCAATGTTATAACAAAATTGAAGAATTTGCTACTAGTATGCCCCATTCATTTCATCTAAAGTTAAAATGGCTGAAATCCTCAAACTTCACAAGTTTTTTCCTCAGTTAAAACTTGCTCATGACATTCTGTTCTA
Organism: Protopterus annectens; assembly: GCF_019279795.1. Classification (NCBI taxonomy): domain Eukaryota; kingdom Metazoa; phylum Chordata; order Ceratodontiformes; family Protopteridae; genus Protopterus; species Protopterus annectens. Next base: position 491,490,991 of record NC_056726.1, read on the forward strand.
TTATTTCCTGACAAATGCCCCTCCTTCAATTCTCTTTTACAATGGTATACTCCAACAAGGTCACTTCTTGTTGATACAAAATCATGCATCTCCTGGGGTGACCCTTTATATTCCACATATATTTCAAAGATGTAGAATTTACTCCAAAAATCCATTAGACAAGAAACCTTCCTAAGACCTTCAAATAAAAAATTAAAGATTTTGTATTTGTTTCTTGGCTGTTTCTTGTACCTCACTAAAATTGCACCCAACCTCTTCTTTATCTAACCACCTTCACTCTACTTCAGTTAACCTCCTTATTCGTTTAACTCTTCATGTTCCTTAGATAGCACTTTGGCCCACTTTTTATCACTTAAACATAGAATTTATCTATTTATTGTATTACTACAAAACACTATATTTCCTAATTTAAACCATGTAACATTTATTTATATCTGTAATGTATAATGTACAGTTTGGGCCAGATTCAATAAAGCCTGAATTAAGTGTGCATGATATGTATTCAATAAAATTCTTAGCACATTTTTTGTGCTTTCTGTTTGTTTGTTGTTTGTCTTTCGGCTTTTCCAGGTTAGGGGTCGCTACAGCGGAACTCTGGTCCACTAATGATTGGCAGTAGATTTTCACAAATGCCAAGGTGCCAGCTCAACATTCACCTTCAACAAAGGCACGCCCATTTACGCATGTCTTTCCAACACCCACCCAACTGCGGGGAGGACATGCAGACTCCACACAGAAGGCACTCCCCACACTCCAGCCAAGAATCGAAAAAGAGAACCTCTTGCTGTGAGGCAACAATGCTACCGCTGCACCACCATGGATGTCTTTTTTTTTTTGTGCTTTCTAGTCACTCAGAAAGATTACACTAAGTGTACATGAAGTCTACACTTTGTGGTAACCTTTATGAATTCCTGTCAATATTTAAAGCTGCAAGAATATCAGTAGGAAAACTAAAATTAGGATGAAGAAGGCGTGAATTATGTCTGTGTTGTCAGTTCCTCAGAACAGTATACACATAGTGTAGGCTTTATTGAATCTTGCCCTTTGTCCTTTACCATTGACTATCTTAACGTATCATTATTTTTATGCTAACATCTATGTACCACTGTTTGAAGCTTTTCTCCTTAGGCCATTACTAAAAAGGACTCTTCCATTGCCCAGTCAAACAATCCCAGTAAACAAACAAATACATAAAATAAAATAAAAAAATATGTAGAAATTGTAATAATAAACTATTGTATAGCATTATAAATATCTGATATTTAATTTACAAATTATGATGGTATTATTATGGAATATAAAAATCTAAAATTCTTTTTAGATTAAAAATGTAATTTTATGCATAAATATAAACAACTTCTAGCAAAACTATTTGATTGTCCAAATATTAACTCCTGTTTGAACAACTTTTTCACTTTTGAAAATAAAAAAAAAAATCTAACAAATGAAGTTTGGGACAAACTAATTTGTCCTGGTCCCACTTTGAGGTAGTAAGGGTGGGGTGCTATAGCTTTATGAGGATAATGGTTTGATTGTTTTGTTAGGTAGTTTAGATTGCAGGATTTGGGTTTAGTTGGTAAAGGGTTAAAGAGAAAGGGAGATTAGGGGAAGTAATGTAGGGGAGGGAGGGAGGGACTTAGAGTAGTGTTAAGTGGTAGAGCGTAGAGGAAGTAGGCACATTTTGGCATGAGTTGGTGCTGGTGTTGCAACTAACCCACGTCAAGATGACCTTGCAGGTATTGCAGAGTCAGGTAGGCTTTGGATGATGTGTGTGGGGGAGAGGATCTGATGTTGAGATATATATATATATATATATATATATATATATATATATATATATATATATATATATAAATCCCCCCCGGTTTAAAGAGGAGTGTGGGGAGCGATGGCAGGTATATTGGGATAGGTGGATATGGTAGGGAGACCATGGAAGGGGCAGGAGTTTTTGTCTGGGAGGAGCTGTGAGCTGTTGGTGTGTGGTGCATGTCTGGAGTGTGGTGCTTGGCTTACTTGATGATGTGTGTGGCTGTTGGCTTCTTGGTTCCTGGTGGTCTGGTGGTGAGTGGGTGGTGCTGAGGATGGTCATTGGTGTTCCGGTGGTTTATCCTTTTCAGTCCGGTCGTGGCTCTGATAATCTAAAGGGGGCTGTAAGGCCATGCAGTTTGGTTGCAGGCCTGATGCTCAGTGGCTTGGTCGATGCCCTGGTGGTTGTGGTTGGCAGCTATGGTGGGTTTGCCTTTGTGGTTACAGCCAGCGGTGGTGGTATGGTGGTCGGGGCTGCTCTGTTCACTCCCTGGTGGATTCATGCTGCTGTTTGGGTCCTCACCTCAGTTCTTCTGCTATTCTGGTAGCGGTACACTTATGGCAGGCCAGGAATGTCCTCGCATGGCTGTTGCCTTTGCACATGCTCGCTGAGGGCAACCGCTGTTGTGACAAACCATCACAATGCTTTTCCTGTTAAACAGGGAGAGTTATGGGATACCAGCATGTTTTAAATAAAATAAAATTAAAAAAATAAATAAAATATACTCAAAATTATAATCGGAGTGTTAGCAGAGCAGCTCTGGCAGCAGGGGATTTAGTGGGAGATTGCTGTGGCTATGAGTATGGAGTCCTGGCATACCTCTCAACTGTACAGAATTACAGGGTCCAGATTTTGTCTCATATTTTGATGGGTTCCTCCTAGAATCTGTACTTTTCTAGCTGATAGCGGAGGATGGAAGTCATTAAATAATGATGAACATTTCAGTGTAAGACTCCGCAGCCTGCAGAAATTCATGCTAATACAAAACCTGTTATTATATCAACTTTCAAATGTTGTAAGGGCAATATTTAAAATCTGCCCCTATTGGTTCCTCCATTAGTTTAGGCTTGGTCAAGTTCTTGCTCAGAGGTGAGAAATATGGGTCCTGGGTGAAAGACTTGCAAGGGCTGATTGTTGAGAGGCTTTATGGCAGCAGTAGAAAGATTATTGCTGGAATAGGATGTGATGGTGCTGCCATTCCATGGGTTATAATTCTTCCTTAAGGCTACAGCTCAGGGGTGAAGTGGTACGTTACCCTGATTATAGTGTACAGGGTCCTGGGTTTGAGATGGGGCAGGGCTGGTTTGTCCATGTGATTTTAACAATCACTACAGGCTGTTGCTAATTGAAAATTTGTGGTATGACAAGTGTGTTGGTAAGCAAATGCATAATGGATGTAGAACAATGGGTCTAAGGGGGCTAGGGTGGGATTGGTGGGCTAGGGTATTGCAGACCGAGGAGTGGTATTAATGTATGTGTTGTGTTTTTTCTTCCTGCAGATGGCTAACTTACCAGGATTATGTCAGTGGTGGCAAGCTATGGTGGCCCAGGAGGAATTATTTCAGGATGTGTCCATGCCCGAGGCGGTAAAGGACCAAGAGCAGGCACTAGGGCAGAAGAGGCAATGTTCCACGTTGAGAACTCCAGACCAGGGGAAAAGGCAGCAGACAGAGAAGCAGGCAGTCATAGTGGGGGCATCGGCTTCCAACATGTCTCAAAAAGGAGGTTCAGGTAATGGTTTTGCTTCATCAGTTCTGGCTGGGAAAGTGATCAGTGAAGATCTTGAGGGAAGTGGAGATGAAGGGGAACTCTTATGTGGGGATCTCAGGAAAGAATGGAAGGCAATAGAGAGTGCACAGATGGGGGTGACAGAGGTAGCTGGGTATGCTGGGGGGAAACGACTGGGGTTAGTGCAGGGTCAGGGAATAGTTTGGCTTTAGGCTCAGACCTAGGTCCTGAATTTAGGCTGCAGCCAGGAGATTGGTTAACCACCCAGGCCTTGGGACAAAAGGCAGGAACGATCTTTTTGACTTCGCATATTCCAAGGTTGGTGAAAGAAAAAATCTGGAAAAGGGAATATTTTGATGTATTTGAGTTGATCAATGCAGACAGGGTGCAGTGGTTAGTGAAGGCTGAGTTGGCTAATAGTAAGGACTTAGCAGCATTAGCGGCTTTGGGAGGAAAAGGATAGGTAAAATTCACCCTAGGATGTGGAATAATTGGGTGGTAGGCTTTTTTACTATATGGCTGTGCAATTGGAGAAAGATGGGTCATTGGCCCTGCCACTTCAGAGTTATTTCCTTACCATTCAGGAGGCACAATGGTTAAGGCCGGGAAATGCATGGCTTTGGTACAATCAGCATTTCCACAAATAGAAGGCTGTGGACCTTTCGCTACATTGGGAGGTGTGTCATCCCGATATATGGTTAGCCACGATGATGGATAGTTATGCTGGCTTTAGCAGAAGGGTAAGCGGGGGAGATGGACTGGGTGTGTGCTTGTCTTTCAATAATGGCTCTTGCTCTTAGGTAGGGTGCAGTTTCATACACTTGCTCAAGATGTGGAGGGTGTCTTTCGGCCAGTCTTTGTGGTCGCCACAACCTTTCCATGTTGAATTCCAATGTTAAGGTTCGGGAGGGTGGGTTTCCCTCTGCTGTACGGGGTAGGGGTAATTTTCATGGGTCCCAGAAAAGTGGGTTCTATAGAGAGAATAGGGGAAGGGGCACCATTCCCCATTAAGGTGGAGGTCCTGTGGGGCATGCACCGGTGGTTTCCTGGCCTCATGATTAAGAATGAGATATTACAGGGGTTTCAGCAGGGGTTTCCTATTAAGTCCAGTGAGGAGGGAAGTTGTAAGAACCTGCTATCAGTGCTATGTAAAGAGTATATATTGGAGGGTTTGGTGGAGAAAGAGTGGCAGGCTGGGCATTTATTGGGTCCTTTCGACAGTTCACCCTTCAGTTGTTACAAGGTGCCACCCTTGGGGTTAGTGCCGAAGAAGTGAGCTGGGAAATTTAGATTGATACATCACTTGTCTTATCCAGAAGAGGGTTCAGTTAATGATTTTATTGCAAAGGAGGAGGTCAGGGTGCATTATGCATCCTTGGATGATGCCATCAAGATGATTAGGGAATTTCGAGAGCCATGGTGGTGAAAGTTGACTGAGTCTGCCTTTCGCTTGCTGCCAATCAAGCTGGAGGATTGGCCATTGCTGGGGATGATGGTAGGTGTCAAGTACTATTTTGACAAAGCCATACCTATGGGTTGTTTAATGACATGTGTGATGTTTGAGAAGATCAGTATGGTATTACATTGGGTATGGCAGCAGAGGGTGGGAACACAGAAGGCAGTTCACTAGCTAGATGATTTTCTACTAGTGGGAGAAGGACAGGCAGGGGCCCAGGAAGGGCTGCAGGAGTTTACGAGCATGGGAGAGGAGTTAGGGGTACCATTGGCCCAGCATAAGATGGAGGGTCCAGCGAGAGCATTAGAATTTTTGGGATTAATGGTAGATGCAGAGTGGAGACTGTTTTGTCTGCCTGAGGATAAAATAGAGAGGCTTAGGATGGCTATAAGGTTAGTGCTGGACAAGGATAAGATACAGATTTGTTCAGTCATGGAGTTGTTGGGGCTTTTGAATTTTGCCTGTCGAGTGGTACACCTGGGGCATCCCTTTTGTAGGTCAGTGGCATTTATGTTGAAAGGGGGCGGGAGTAAACATCATTGTGTTAGGGTGACCAAGTTGGTGCAGGAGGATTTGTTGTTGTGGGCTTATTTTTTGTGGCATTTTAATGGGATTTCCTTCTGGCAGTCAGACTGGGTGGGGCAGGAGGAACTACAGTTATTTGCAGATGCAGCTGGGGGCATTGGTATGGGGCCTGCTTTGGAGGACATTGGTTTGCGGCTAAATGGCCTCGAGCTTGGAAACAAGAATGGAGGCGTGATGTGGCCTTTCTAGAGTTGATGCCTATATGGGTGGCTTCTGTAGTTTGGAAGGATCATTTATGGGACAAATGAATAGTTTTTCATTCTGACAATATGGCTGTGGTGAGGGTTTTGCAAAAGAAGACTGCTAAGTCAGAATTGTTATTGTTGGTATTACGTAAATTGTTTTTGCAGAGTCTGTCAATAAACTTTTCATTTACAGCAGTGCATGTGCCTGGTGTAAAGAATGATATTGCTGATAGCTTGTCCCAATTTCAGTTTTGCAGGTTTTGGCTGTTGGCTCCAGGGGTGGAGGAAGTACTGGAAATCCTGCCAGGAGAGGTATGGATCCTTGGGTCGAGGTAGGCAGGAGATTGGTGCATCATTCTTGGGCTCTTTCTACAAGGAAGGCTTATGGTAGGGGTCTTTGTGATTTTGATCAGTTTGTTCTACAGTTGCCAGAAGAGGAAGGGGTATAGTCAGAGGAATTGTTGCTGCACTACTTATCCTGAGCTTGGGGACTAGGTAAGGCATTGCAGACTGTCTGGTGGATTTGGCTGCTATTAGTATTTTTGCTAGGGTATCTGTATTGCAGGATTTTACATCACCATGGACAGTAGGGCGGATGTTGAAGGGGTTGGGGGAGAGTGGTTGGGTGAATAGTTGGATATGCGAAGGCCCTTGATGAGGACAGTATTGAAAGTTTTGTTGATCAGGTTAGAGTTATTACAAGGTGGGTCTTTGGATTATTTTATTTATGGCATGTTGTGTGTATGGTTATATTTTGGTGCTTTCCATGTTTCAGAGTTGTTAGGTTCGTTATGTTGGAAGGACGTAATCATAGGTGATGGGGAGGTTACTATTGGTTTACGGAGAGTAAGACAGATCAACTGGGTAAAGGCTCACTGGTGGTGCTTAAGCCTGATAGGAATGTTAGCCTTTGTCCAGTAAGGTGGGCCAAGAAATTCAGGAGGAGGCGGATGGGGAGTTTATCTGAGTTGATTTTTTTGCTCGGTGGATGGAAAGGTTGTGATAAGTAGTAGATCCATGCATTTGATTAGGAGGGTTTTCCATTGCATGGAATTTCCAGTGGATAGGTTTGCAGCTCACTTCTTTCGAATTGGCAGGGCTTCAGAATTAGCTAGAGAGGGCAGTTCCATTGAAGTTATTAAGAGAGTGGGGAGGCGGTCTTCAAATGCATTTTTATTATATATTAGATGAAAGTTGTTGGTTTGATTAATGATTTTCTTTTCTTCTTTTCTAGGAAAGCAGATTGTCATCCTGGGGCACTCATTTATCCACTAGGCAGGGAAACATGCATTGGTTAGTGAGGATGGTAAAAAGTTGGGTTTTTACCATTTAGGATGGTCAGTGACTTGACATGGTGTTAGGGGTCTTAGGTGGGATAGGTTGATGCATGAGTTTGAGCAGGTAAAATTGAGGGTGGGGTGTCCTAAAATATTATTGATTCATTTGGGAGGCAATGATCTTGAAATTCTTTCTAAGAAACGATTAGTAGATATTATTCTACAGGATTTGTTGAGGTTGCAGACGCTGTACCAGGGGATGAATATTGTTTGGTCGGAGTTGGTTCCTCATTTGTGTTGGAGGAACGCTTATAGTTATAGGGCTATTGAATGGGTTAGGAGGTTTATTAATCAGAGACTGGCCAGGCAGTTAAGAATTTTGAGGATGCATACTATTGAGCATAGAGATTCTTTGGATACATACATACATACATACATACATACATACATACATACATACATACAAATGTTTCAAGCATGGGCATTAAAGCCCTTCTAGCTTGCCGATATGTCAAAACAATTGCTCCCATAATAAATGTCCAGTTCTTAAAAATATCTAAACTAATACTTGCTTTAATGTAATTTGGAAGTCTGTTCCAAGCATCAGCTACTCTGTCAGAGAACCAATTAGTACACGTCTCATTTCTTTAGAATCTTCTACATAGGTTATCTGATGATTCTCTAGTACTTTTTGATAACCCCAAACATTCCCAGAGGTAGTTGTCCCTAAATGTCCTATATACCTGAATAAGATCTCCTCTTAAATATCTGTAAGAGACACTGTACAAGTTCAGATATTTTAGTCTTTCAGAATAACTTAGATTTTCACATCCATGGATGCCCTTAGTATATTTCCGCTGTACTCTTTCCAGTTTATTCATGCTTGTTTTCCTATAGGGTTTCCATATTGATATTCCATACTCAAGTTTGGGTCTAATGTAACTAACAAACAAGTACTTCATTATGTTTGATTTCCTAGACTTTATAAATCTTTTTATACAACCTATAGTTCTGTAACTATCATTAGCCAACTGGCTGATATGATTAGAAAAACTCATAGCTAAATCTAACCATATACCCAGGTCGTTAAATGAGTCTAGTTTTAATCACTGTGTGCTGTATTAAATATTCTCCTTATAGTTTATGTCTCCCAAATGTCATATGCTTAGTTTTTGATGTATTTATCAACATATTATTCTCCTGTGCCCAAATGGTCAATTTAGTCAAATTATTTTGCAGACATGCCTTATCTGTAGCACTTGTAATCAGTTTGCCCAATTTCAGGTCGTCAGCATATAGACTGTAGAACACCTCAGATGAAAAAGTAAGGTCTGAAAGATGCAATCTAAACAAGTAAGGGCCTAGTACAGAGCCCTGTGGGACATCTTGATAGTAACCAAGGATTTCACCTGTTCAGTTGGTGTGTGGATGGTGATGTTGTTTGGTATCGAGCAGATGGGCTGAATTTGAATGAGGTGGGGTTGGATTTGTTTAACCTTCATTTGAAGTTGTTTTTAGAAGGTATGGTTGAATCTATGGCTTAGGAGGGGGAACAGCCTGGGATCAGGCTGCTGGCGGAGAAGAGGGACAGGATTGTCCTCTTCTGTTCCTCCTCTAAGAAAGGTGATCATGCATTGCATGGGGGAGTCAGTGAGCTGCTGGATGCTACTTGAATAAAGGAGACTTCATTGGTTAATGTTTGGTTTGGCAGGAGGTGAGCAGGCACACTGCCTATTTAAGGTTTGTGGGTGAGTAGGTACGCTGCCCTGGTGGAGGAGGTAACAGGGGAAGTACGTACGCTGCCATGATGCATGAATCATCTAGGGTGAGTAGGTACACTGCCCTGAGATCATTATTGATGAAGATAATTGTTATTTCTGTTGTGAATAACGTTTATTATTCAATAATATTCAATAAAAGTCATCAATTGGCTTTATGTGTTTGGTGTGATTTATTTAAAGGGGGGCCGGGACAAAATGATTTTATAGCCTAAACTTTTATTTATTATTCAACCTATTTTCTTACTCCTCAATATCATATATAAATCAGATAAGCAAGATTTTATTATCTTTTCTTTAGGTTTCTCATCCAGCTGAGTAGTTTTTAAAAATCATTAAAAGTTATTGATTGTTATACTTTAGCATCCTTAAAACAGTTATACTTTGGATTGAACATGCATATTATACAATTTACTGAGACATTCTCATAGCCTTATGCCATTAAAAAATAAAACTAACATATTCACTCTATAAATTGCAATAAAGTGGTATCAATATTATCAAATTCCTTAATTTTTTGATGTTTTCTCCAAAATATTTTTACTATATGACTACTGCAGATTCTAATGCTGTAAAAATATTTTAAATGTGTGTATTCATAATTTGTTATTATACCATGACCCCCCCATTAATATTCCAAAACACGCACGCTGATTGGTCAGCGTGCACGTTGTAAATCGACTTATACTAATGGAAAAAGGTCCGATCGCCCGGACTTTTTCCATTAGTATAAGTCTTTTTTAAAACACTGTCTCGCTATGTTAAAGGAGTTTAACATAGCGACACAGGTTTAGAAAAAGCAACAGAGATCTCCGTTGCTTATTTTAAAGCTGTCTCGCTTTGTTAAACCCATTTAACATAGCTAAACAGTTTGTAAAAAGCAACGGAGATCTTGCTTTCTCCGTTGCTTTTCAAAACTGTCGCTATGTTAAATGAGTTTAACATAGCGAGACAGCTTTAAAAAAGCAACGGAGATTCTCCATTGCTTTTTAAAAGCTGTCTCACTATGTTAAACCCATTTAACATAGTGAAACAGTAAAAAGCAACGGAGATCTTGCTTTCTCCGTTGCTTTTGCCCACAGCTCTGATGTACTGCATAGGCATGCGCAGTACATCAGAACTTCCATGGAATACCAGACAGCTGCGGAAGGGCAGCAAGGAGGCATTATACAATGCCATTATTTAAGAAAAGTAATTATTTTTTTTCTTAAATAATGTCATTGTATAATTGCAATAACCCACTTCTGGGTGTGGGTAATGCTGGATTTACCGTGGGTAAATCCAGCATTACCCACACCCAGGCGTAGGTTATTGCTATAATATATTTATTTAAAACATTGGTTATTTTCCATTTTCCTTTTAAAACTGCAGTATGTTACTTATATGGGGTCTGTCTCTAAAAAGAGACATGGAAATTGAAAGGCATCATATATTGTTTCATCTGTTTAAAAAGGTTAATGTTATCAACTTTTAGGGTATAATCAATAAATACTAGATTGGCCAGGTGTCCAACATTTAAGAAATGTTCTAACTTGGAATGTTCAAGGACTCACATTTTTTTAAAGTATCCTAATCTACTGTAATAATACATTCAATCTTGAGCAATAATAGTACAAATAAAACTCAGTAGCCTATTTTATTTATTAACCCTTTCATGTAAATATATCTCTTTCTTTAAATCTTTTGGAATCAATAAAATCTCTTCAGATAATAGTTATATGTGTTAGAGATGTAAACATCAACAAATGGTACATTAGGAAAATATATTTCCTCCAGCTCTAGTTAATTCAATTTTGGCAAGCTTTCCAGAAATTTTCTCAGACTTTAAATTATTAAATTTCTTTGATATCTTCAATGGACTATTCCTACCTATATATGCATTGGTCTCAAAGATTTTTATTATAGTATTTTTTGGCAATACCTTAGAAAACAATCAATAAAAAATAAAAAAATTCAGAAATGCCCAAATTAAAAAGTCTGATGAAAAGAAATAGGAAATTCATAATTAATTATTTCTTTCATGATCTGAAGCATAGGCAAAAACAAATTAAACACAATTCTCGTGCTTTTACGTCTTAGAGAAATGTTTCACAGAAATGTTTTCATTGATTTTTCTTGATACCATATAGAATCAATAAAAGCTTTAGAATTCTGTATGCTGGAAATGCAAATGTCACACAACGGTAGAGTAGGAGCATATATTTTCTTTTGTACTAGTTTTTGGGAAACATTCCACAATTTTGATAAAACATAATGGTTTGAAGACTTTTAATTATCAAAGTTCATGCCTATCTTCTGCAGCCTATTTCTGGCTATAATGATAGGCCACAAAAAAGCTTTATTGCTGTGTTCATTGGTGATAACTCTAAGAAAATCATAACTAAACTGGGAAAAATCATAGCCTAACAGTTTTGAAGATTTTATAGCAACATTAAAATCTGTTTCAAAGAATAGCCTTAATTATAAATATTGACCTAAACTAGGTCAGCTGCTTTATGCATATAATTCTGACATTTGAAGTATTAATTATTATTTACCCTTAATTTGTGATGACATTAGTTGAATTTGTTTAAATTTTAATGCTGTATTAATTGTAATGTTGCTGAATTTTTAACATAAATATGTGGTTCAGAAAAATTACCATATCGTGGTAGGTGAATTAGCATGATAAGCTTCAACATGCAAGGTAGGGATAATTAAAAGACAAAGCATAGTCATGCTAGGCCATGAAACATCATGGTGAGCGTACTATGCATAACAGCATATAATAACATGGAACTGAGCAATGTTTTTAAAATAAGGGTCATGACAAATGCAGATGAGGATAAACAATATTGCAATGTAATTCAGAGATGTATAAATATAACTCAGTGAGACATGACCATCACAATACCTATTTGCAGTAAAGTCCTGATGTTCTGAGACAGACACCATGAAAAAAGTCAAGACTAGCCACTGCTTTAACATAAATGTATACACATGAAACTGTCCTTGCAGTCATTAACCATTGAGATACACCCAGTTGCCCATGGCATTGTCAAGTAGTTGGGGGTGGGCACAATGGATAAGGTGTTTACCTCACAAACACAAGGTATATGGTTTGATTTTCAAATTTGGGGAAATTGGCAAGGCTTAAAATGACCCACAAGGGCAGCTAACATAGATGACCTATGGACATGTGAACCTCAAGCCATATGATCACATCTAGCATTTCATCACCGTAATAACATTAAAAAAATAGACCAATGCTATATAGTTAGAGGCACCATGCAGGAGCTGATAGAGATGTACCACTCTCATATGCATGGTATACCCTTTCCTGTGGACATCACTTTATGCATAGCTTTAGCAATACTGGCTACAGGGACATTTCAGCAACTAACAGAAAATACTGTGTATTCCATGCATCTGCTTCAAGATACTATACTAGTTCCTTGATGTGTTGCTACAGAATGTGGAAAATCATATGTGGTTCCCATTCACCACAGATGAGTTAAGCAATATAATGTGGATATATTATTACATAGCTCATTCCCTGAGGAATTGGGAACCATTATCAGTATCCATATTGCTATCAGTGTGTCACCTGGGATACAAGGAAAAAAGTAAGGCAACTGTAACGGCTTCCACAGTAGCAACTGCCAAATGGTATGCAAAGTCAGGTTATAGTATCCAATGTGTGAATATACCTCCCAGATGGTGACTACATTTCCCATGTCTAGCAGAAGTCTGATTTAAGGTATGGAGTGATTTCCCACCAAGACATTTTATTAGTGATGCATGACGTGCCATGGACCAATGGCTAATAACACTAATAAGAAATCCAGGCATTGGTGGAGACTGCATAGGACATTGCCCTGTCACAGACCAGAAACATTGGCAAATGTGTACTCAGACTGATGAAGGCCCACTTGTCCTGTTGAGATGTCTTCACTGGTGTCCTGCAATGTAGTCCAGAAACATGCAGAAAAATATTTGATATGTGTACAATACTGCACAACATATTGGTATGAAAAAATACAACAGGAGTTTGACATTTGGCAAAAATAAGTCCTGGAGTCAGTGGAGGAACAAGTGCCTGTTGAGGAAGTTGTGAAGGAGCCAGCTACAGATGAGCAAACCTCTTCAACTGTTCAGATTTTCACAGAATGTCCAGATTTTTGTCTCATATGTTTGGTCTGTTCATCATAACATTTGTGGCTTTCTGGATTTTTGTGGCAAATCAGTGAAGACTGAATTCACTATAAAATGACAAACATTTGAGTTTCAGACTTCATATCCTACAGAAAATGAATGGTAACACAAAACCTTTTATTCTAGCAAATTTCTAAGTTTATAAGAGCAATATTTAAAATTTGTCCCTATTTTTGGGGGCTTTATCCTCCATTATTTTTGAGTTTGTCCAGATTTTTTTGTGCCAAGAGGTTGAGAACTATGTAGATGATGACCATGCAAGGAAGATGTAGGTGCAGTACACATTGCCACTGGCTAAGAGGCAGGGTCTGGTTCACATGTACGGGCTATTTTGGACACAACATACAGTAGTAGTGATGTATGCAATACTAAACCCAGGCTATACCATACTCTGCATGGACTGGCCAATCTGTGCATCAGAAACAGTCTACTGTAACAGAGGACTGAGAGTAGGCCATAGCTGTTAGCATATTCACTGGTGAAGAGGGCTGCAATAACAAGTATCATCAAAAGGCAGCATATGTGCAGGTGTGTGTGTGTGTGTGTGTGTGTGTGTGTGTGTGTGTGTGTGTGTGTGTGTGTGTGCGTACGTGTGTGTGCATGCATGTGCATGTGTGCACAAACTTGCACATACACTCAGTGAAAAGAATTATCCAAATAAAGGCTAAACTGCCATCACTTCAAGGCATGCCTACAAGATTCACTTCAGCTGATAAATTCAGATGAATACACCAACATGTACTTACAATGCATACACAGCAATACAAATGATCACATATAGATCCTCACAAACATAAAGAACAGAACTAGTGAAAGCAGACAATGGAGACTTCATTAGTCTCTACATGTTTTGGCTGCTGTAGTCTTATATGCAGTGTCATGTGCTGGGATTACACTGACAGACATGGTCATCTCTTAGTTGATATTGTTTAAAGATTAAAGCCATCATTTCCAATTTGGGGAGTATTGTAGGATGCATCCAAAAGCTTCTATAGACATGTGGAAGCACAACTGCTTCCATTAAGTTCATCATACATCACACATCACCCCAGAGAAGGAAAGGGGAGTTAGATCATGCATACATACATACATACATACATACATACATACATACATACATACATAAATAAATAAACAAACAGTAAGGCAGAGATACCAGATGTATGAGGATTAATTTACATGTCAGGGTGAGAAAGATGGAAAGAAATACAGAGTGACAGAGTGACACAGAGCCAGAGATAGAGAATGGCTTGATGTCAGTAGTGGTTGCATGCATCCATAAAAATGTTTTCACAATCTTCTTAATGGAAATCCCTCTGATCATGAGGTTTCTGTTATTTATTTGTCACATGAAACAATCCCAAGTTATGCAATCTTCATAAACTATCTAAAAAAAAATTGGAAAACTGCATTTCACTAATATGTAAATGTATTATCGTCTACCTTTACATTAGTTGAATATGAAATATTTGCATCTTTTCTAATTTTGTTTCATTGTGGATCGAGTGGCTAATTCCACGAATAACCTCCTGCTGTGCTGTATCACAGGATATTATTATACTTTAGGAGTGTAAGGCATGTAGCGTCAGTTTATAGATGCAACTCATGGTGGGACTTCACAGTTCTATCACAGAAAGTACCTTGCCATGTGCTATTTGTGCAATAAGGACAGGGTGTGTTTTATTGTGTAATGACACCAAGCTTTGTTTGTGTCACAGTACAAGGCTAAGTGTGGTGTTTCTATCATGCTAGCAGTGATGCTATTACACAATAGCACAAACTTGTCTGTGCCTTACTTCTATTATAATAACACCGACTCTTGCGTGTTTTACTGCTATTATAATAACACAAACTCTTCCCTGCCTTACTGTTAGTAAGCAATGGTCAGTTTTAGGAAATTATTTGAAATTATGTGGTGCTACAATAATGTTTTATTTCTGAATTATTTCTTTATATATTACAAGAAATAGTTCATGTAAAATCTTTATCTTATATGTTACTGAGTAGAATTATACTTCTTTTTAATATATCTGTAAAGATATAATGAAGTACATTTGTAACATTAATATGATGAGAGTACCAATGGAAGGGACATGTTTTGTGATCATCACTGTTGCAGTCTGCAGAACTGAGCAAATCTATTTGTAATACCTTTACAAGATACATTTTTATTGTACATCACATACTATTATCACTTCTGTTCAAGTCTTGCTTCCATTTTATCACAACAAACCAATAAGACAAACTAGCACATCTAGAAAACCAACAGAAAACAAGGCAATTTAATTTCAAGTAGCAGATTTTGACCAAAAGTAAAGTGAAAGAAATTTAATGAATAATAAGAGGCTAGCAATATGAGATGCAAAAGTTTTGAAAGATTGGCTGATAGAAAAAACACACAGAAATCTAACTAGTGAAGATAATAAAGTGAAATCCAGAGCAAATTCTCTTGTAAGGACTGCTCTCAACTTTTAAAACTTAAATTTGTATAGTTTTTCTAGCATAGTGATTTTCACTCCAGCACAGATTTCTCTTACAACTTCATTTAATTCTCTTTATTCAGTTCTTATAGCGGTCTGTTTTTTTTTTCTGTAACCATTAGATAAAAAAATTCAAGTAGCCCAGTTTATATGTAACTTTGTGTTTATTTAATGTTGCCACATTATGTTTGGTGCATATCTGTTGCATTTACATTAATGCCCTTTTTGGTTTCTTAAATTTATAGTGACTTACTACATTGTCTTCTAGTAAAGACAGCAGTGATGTTTTGTTTCTTCATGAAGTGTTCATTGTAGCTAGTTTCATAGTTTCATAGTTTAGTACTAGGCTATCTGCCCTGGGGCATTTGTAAGCCTAGCCATAGTGATGTGGCTTTTGCCACCCCCTGAAATGGTATAAAAATGTACAGAATAAATTTAGAATACTGTGCCTCTGTCTAGTAGTGACACAATGAAGGTCCCCTTATATAATAGAATTAGTTTACTGTGCCCCTGTCTACCAGTGACACAGATGTGACCCCTGGGGTAAACTTACGATCTCCCATCCACTCATCAAGATTTCTCTTGAAGAGAGTCAGTGAGGGGCTCTGCCTAATACGAACTGGGATCTTGTTCCAAAGCATGGGAAGCCTCTAGGTTATGAATCTATCCCTCCAGCATGTCCTATTCATACTTGTGCCGAGGTTTAAGTCTTTAGCTCTCGTGGTCCTTATGGATTTGGATTTTTTGAGGTGGAGCATGTCCATCAGATCCTAATTGGACATGGCCTTGTACGTCAGGCAGAGATCACCTCCGAGCAGGCGGTATGCTACTGAATAGAGCTGAAGTTTCTTTAGTCTGGCAGAATAAGACATATGTTGGAGACCCTTGATCCTCTTGGTGAGGTACTTTTGTGGTCTCTCCAGCTGTTGCAAATGCCGGGTGAGGTACATACCAAATGGGGCATTGTACTCAATCATGGGTCTGATGAGGGAAGAGTATAGGGGTACAATGACATTCTTGGATCTGGATGTGAATCCCTTCATGATGAGGTGTGCAAGGTAGAATGTTTTTCTAACCACTTTGGCAATGTGGGTGTCAAATGAGAGGTTGCTGTCGACTTGGGTCCCTAGGTCTCTGATTACTTTTTCCGTACTCAGTGGGTTGCTGTCTATGTGATAATTTGTGGGTACTTTGTTTTTCCCAAAGGGGATGACGATACATTTTTTGGCATTTAGTTTAAGGCCGTGACTCCGGCACCAGTTGTCCGTTTCTGTGAGGCATTTTTGTAGGATGTATGTGTCCGCTGGTGTATCGACTATGGCGCCTAGTTTGCAGTCATCTGCGAACTTTGTCAGCCACAACCCTCCCATGTTTGCTTTAACATCTGAGAAATAATTGCTGAACAAGAGGGGTCCCAGGACAGATCCCTGTGGGACACTACTTGTGACTGGCTTTGAGTCTGACATTGCTCCAGCAATTTTAACTTTATGGGTTCTGTCCTTTAGCCAGTTTGCAACCCATCTAGTGACATAAGGGTTTACGTTTAAGCTTTTGAGCTTATCTATGATGCCTGAGTGGGGTATAGTGTCGAAGGCCTTAGCCAAGTCCAGGTAGGCTGTATGGACTGCTTTGCCCTCATCAATGGCTCTAGTGACTGTTTCGAAAAAGTCAACCAGGTTCAAAAGGCAGGATCTGCCCTTTACAAAGCCGAACTGGGTGGGGTCAAGTGTCTGTAGGTCCCCTATGTCTCTGTTTATGAGTTCCATAATGATTCTTTCAATAGCTTTGCAGACCAGGCTGGTTAAGCTTATGGGGCGGTAGTTCCCAGGGTCTGTAGAGGTACCCCCTTTGTGGAGTGGGACCACTGTTGCTTTACGCCAGTGTTCAGATACATATCCTGTAGTAAGGCTAAGGTTAAATAGCATTTTTATGTGCGGGTTTAGCTCCTCTTGGAGTTCACGTAGCACGCAGCCCGGGATACCGTCAGGTCCCATTGATGCTGTGTTTTTAGCTTTGTTTAGAGCGGTTCTCACTTGGACATCTGAGATGGCAGGGAGATTACATTCAGCTGGGATAAGTATTTCTTCTTTTGGGGGTGAGGGAGGGGAGAAATTTGCACTGAACCTGTCAGCCAGAATGTTGGCAATATCTGTGGGTTCAGTGTATTTTTTGTTGTTGTGAACTAACTCTGAGCATATCTGAGGGTTTCCGCCCAGGTTTCTAACATAGCTGAAGAAGGCTTTGTGGTTATCTTTAGTGTCCTTAGCGATTTTTCTCAAAGGTGGCCTTGGATGTTTTTATGAGAGAACGTAGTTTTCTGCTAATGTTGATCAGAGATGTCTTCCCTTTATGGGATTTTGATCTGACGTGCAGTAGCTTCCTTCTTTTGTTATACAATTTGTTAATGGCTGAGGTCCACCAGACAGGACGCTTGCCTTTGGTGGAGAGGGACTTGGATTTATTTGGGATTGCATCATCCATGCATTCTTGGAGATGTCCATAGAAAGCATTTGTGAAGGATTCGGCATTGTGGGATGTGGTATCCACTGGCTCAGTGGGCTTAAAGGATACCATCTCAGTCTTAAGAAGAGTGAAGTCTGCTTTTGAGAAGTTTTTCACTGTGGTCTTTTGTGCTGGGGGTGGAGGTGGGATATGTATATCCAGGGTGATTAGTTTGTGGTCAGATCTCACTAGTGAGGGGTATAACTCCGGTGTGGAGCATTTTGTCCCCATGTTTGTGATGATCAGGTCTAGTATATTATCTCCCCTAGTGGGAGAGGTGACTAGTTGTTCCAGTGCATTTGAATTTCTGAATTCCAGGAACCTTTGGGCTAGGGTATTAGGGCTAGAATAATGTGCCAAATCTATGTTTGGGTAGTTGAAGTCTCCCAGTATGATGGTATTTTGTGATACATTCATATCCTCCAATGTCTTCAGGAAGGCTGATTGGGGTTCCTGAGATTGGGAGGGTGGACTGTAACATGCTACCAGTTGTATAGCAGTTTTGCCTATGGTTAGTTGCACCTGTATGGTCTCTGATGCTTCATGTGTTGCTACTAACCTGGAGGTGTGGGTGTCCTTGATGAATATGGACACTCCCCCTCCCTTTGTGGTTCAGCCCGGGTTTTGGGGCCGAAAAGCATGATACGAGGTATAGCCTGGTAGCACTGGGGTGCTCTCGGGAGCCTTGAACCAGGTTTCAGTTACTGCACAGACGTCGATGTTCTCCATGCTGAGGAGTGCATCGAGTGCCTGCATCTTGAGATTTAGACTTCTGGCATTGAGCAGCATTACCCTTAGTTTTTTTCCATTTTTGTTTTCTAAGGAGGTGGGTTTGTCTTTTGAGCCTTGCCTTAAAAAGGCACTATGGGGGTGGCAAGAGCCTTAGCCAATATCCGGAAGCCCAGTGGTGACAGGTGTAAGCCATCCCTTGCGAAGGATACATTGTTACATTTCTGTAATAAAGTGGTACTATGCCTGGTCTTAATACAGTAATGCTGTTCAAAATAATTTCTGCTGCTTTGACTCATTAGCCAATCACAGCATCTTTATACAACCCTTAATTACAGTATATAAGGTCCATGACAATTCAACAGGCCTATATGTTTGTTGAGCAGCATATGCTGAAATGGCATTGCACAATAACATTACTATCACCATCTCAAAAAAAATACTGTTCAGAAATAGCCATTGAATATAGATAGGACTCCTATTTGAAAATTAATTTGCTCAAGACAACTTAATTACGTCATAAAGAAGAAATTCAAAAATGAAAACAATAAAAAAAAGTTTAATTAACAACACACACATTAAAATACACACAATCATGAAAAATGAACTCATAACCTAACCTTAGTACTAACACTAACTATAAACATAACCATAATCCATCTAAGCCTTAATCTTAAATGTAACATTGATCCTAACTCCAGCTGTGAACTTCATCAAGGCATATCACTAACCCTAATGATAAATAAAACTAAAACTTATCTTAACTGCAAAACCCATTCTGCCTCTAATTCTAAATTCTCCCACTTGTGTGCATACTCTAGCAACCACATTCAGCCAGATAGCAGTTTTCATTCAAGGTGGCATTAAAGCATATCAATTTTCTCTCGATGCAGCACTCAGATAAATAAAATCCAGCCAAACTATTGAAACTCAAGCAGACATGAGCCAGTGACCTATTTGCACAACTCCTTATCTACAATAAGGCATTGCTATGTCTGTAATTACAAAACCATGTCGCTCCTGAATAAAGGTCAAATCAGTAGACTTTTTGTTTGGACTCTGACTCACCTTATCTCAGGATACCTGATGATGGATGAAGCAGCATTTGCTCATGGCTAGGCCAACAGTATTTATATTTCAGCAGAAGTAGATAAATCCTGCTTCAGCCATAGCTGGGTAATGGTTATGTGCATTATACATTTTAGGTATTCTCAGAAAAATGTTTCTTACCTTCATTAAACAATTCTATTGTCCAATGGCCCTCTTTTTGCTCCATGGTTGTCTCCAGACATGCTAGGAAGCAGATGCATTCACAATACATAATGATTTTGCGCATGCATGTACACATAACATTGTACGACTTGATAGACAAAAGAAAAGAGGAGGAGGGGTAGCCATACTCTTCCGTGACCACCTCTCAATAACTACCCCAAATCTCCCTCTACCCACTTTCTCTACAGCTGAACTCCTACTTACCAATCATAGATTGGCTTACAATTCAAACTCCCCATACTACCTCTTGTATCAACCTACATGGATTTGAGCAACTAATCACTTCCCCTACCCATATTAGCAAGTCACACCTGCCACAGTCTCTCCTGTACTGGATTTTGGTGTCTCATCCCCAAAATTACCACAACCCTCACACTCTACCAAATTCCCTTAGTGACCACTGCCCTATCATAGTAAATAGGCAAACTCCCCATTTCACCAGACCTCTCAGGTTTATCACCTCCCGCAAAACCTCATCATTTAGTCCAGACTCTTTCATAGACCAACTCTCTAATATTAACTGGTCCCATCTCACTACACTCCCCTTAGATGAGGCTGTCCACTCTTTCAACTCTACCTTTCTAAACATCCTCAACTCCCTACCTCCCCTCTGTACTATCAGAATCAAAGCAAGCAGTAATCCTTGGCTGACCAAACATACTAGAGCCTTGATGAAACAACATGACAAGATATTGAAATTATGGACCAAAACTAAGACCCCTTCTCTCCTACAGACGTACAAAGAACTTAGAAATCAAATAAAAATCAAATTATCAACAAAGACAGGATCAACTTCTATGCAAACACTCCCACTACCCTAAAATCTGACCCTAAAAAATTCTGGAACTCAGTCAATCATATACTGCATCCAGGAAACCCTTCCCCTTCCAACCCATGCCCAAATAAAACTTTTGAAGAAACTGCCACTGAATTTAACAATCATTTTATTAATTCAGTAACTACCATAATTAATGACCTCCCCACTACTAAAAATACTAAAAACCTCACTTTCTCATCTTCCCATCCTTTTCCTTCTAACTCTTTCTCTCTTACATCTGTCTCAACTAAATATATTAAATCTCTACTCTTACTTCCTACATATAGCTGCTGAACCCCTAGCCTATCCAGTATCCATCCTGATCAACCAATCTATCTCTGAATCATACGTTCCATCAATGCATTTCTTCTTCCCACCCCCCTTTATAGCTCTCAATTATACACAAATATTAACACCACACTCATAACCAGACTTGAAACTACGTATAATAAAGTTGCCAGATTTGCTTCAAACCAAGCCTACAAGTCACACCATTGCCTATCTCTTAAACAATTGAAATGGCTCGAATTCTCTCATTTGCTGCTACTACAGCAACTTAATTATCCACTCCATCCTCTATCTACCATCTTTCTGCCCTAGCCTTCTATCAGTTATAACTAAATATTCCCCAACCAGGGCAAAACATAGCTCAGACCAATACTTTCCACAGATCTATAAACCCAAAACCAAAACAGGATGATTACTCTATAACTATAACCCTGGTACAACTTGGAACCAACTACCCCTAGAAACTAGGCCCCTTGACTAAACAAAACATTTCAAACTAGCCACTCGGGAATACTTAATAAATAAATGGTCCTACCATTGTAGTCATCCTCCTTAAAACTACCTAACCCTAGCTTCTGTCCCTCATACCTCCTTTCTTTTCCACTGTCTATCTTAATATCCATCTACCTCTCTGTCTCGTTGTTTAACCTCTACATTACCTTACTACTCCATCTGTACCTATACTGTATATAACTACTTAAGAATAATGAACACTGTTTTCCCTACATTGACATTGCACCTAAGTTTTTGTTGCAAGAATTCTGGCATTGTACTCTACTGCTTTTCTGTATGATTTGTTGTAAATGCTTTTTGCAGTTTGATCTCTAACATTTGTACCCAACTGTTTTCTGTAAAACTTTATTGGAAAATGTTATTTCTCTAACTAGTTGTTTTAGCTGCCAATACAATTTTCTTGCTGACTGTATGTAAAATGTTAATACGGATTGCAGAGCTTTTCTCCTCAGGTCTCTACTGAAAACGAGTTAATGCTCAGCTGTACTAACCCAGTTAACAAATGTAAAATAAATAATAAATAATATTAGGTGAAATGATGTACTTTTAGCTCATGCCACCAGCATTGTGGCTTTAAGCAAATGTAGTTTCATTCCCTTTACATACCCCATTCCTGCTCTACTTTCCTTTTCTCTGGAAATTGAGGCATTTTATTTTTCATGAACCTGCTGCCAGTGGTGAAACGTTTATGGTAGCAAGTTCAAATGTTTTAGTTGTCCACAATGAATCTCTTTTGTTGTGGCACTGGTGGTTTATGGTCATATCAATGAATCTGTTTATCTTACTGTGATGGCAACTGCAGTTTGCCACCACTAAAAAAAGAAGCTGTCAATCAAACATCTGCATCTGAGAGATATTTTTAGTAGTGATATGTAGTATGGAATATCACAGACATTTTCTTCTCACTTTGTGTCTGCTGTATTACATAGGATATTGTTGTGCGTGCTCTCAGATTCCAGGTTTGGGAGCTCCTCATACTGTGGTAGATGTTGGCCTTTACAATGTGACATATATGTTCAATGAAGCTATCCTAGGAACAGACACTCATCCGGAATTTTCTAGCAACCATGTGTTGTACTGCATATTGCTAGAAGTAGGATTCTCCTGGCTTTTGTGAATAATATTCATTTTGTCACCACATCCCAGATTTCTCATCTAGACCAAGATAGTGTTTAGTTCTTTATTTTAAACTTCCAAACTGCAGTCTTTTATTGTCCTTTAATCTATGGAAAGTAAGGCAGAACGCATTATAAATCATATGATGATAGAGTCACTGGTGTATCGTTTTGGTGTTAAGTTAGTACAGTATCAAGGATCTCTCTCAGTGTGATGCAAGGTAGCCTGGAGTCTGAACAAAGTCAGGGCTTTCAAGCTTAGTTTTCAGAAGCAAATGTCTTTCCCTGTAATAAAATTAAGTGCCACAAAGAAAGAAAGCAAGTATGTTAATCTAACTCTTCTTAATTTCTGTCAGTATATGATTTTGTATTTTTTCAACACTGTAATTTCTGTAAGCATGCATGTTTCTTCTGGAGTTGAGGAAAGATTAACATCAAAGACTTTAGTTCTTGCAACAAAATTTAAAACTGTGAATGCAGCACAAACCATCTCAGCCCAAGTAACACCTATTAATCACAGAGGTCAGATTTCTCACACTTGAACACTGAACTACAGCTGTCAGTTTGAAAAGAACAATTAATTCAACTACATTTTCAAGCCTGTCATTCAAACATTCCAAGCCTGTCATTCAAACATTCCTTAAATGCTGCAGCAGAGAGGGCCACCAATGAAAATCAAAGGAAGCACAGTAATTAAAAATGTGGTTTGATGCTGACAGTGAAAAGTAAGCAGCCACAGCAATGTTGTCAACTGATGAGAGAGAAAACTACAGTAAGTGATACACTCATCATAAGGATTTCGTTCTGTCCCTCTAACATTAAATGAGGAAGGTGAAGCCATTGACTGTAAAACAAAATAATGCTAGCTATGGCAATCTCCTTCAGATCATTTTAGGGAATAACAAATGAGAAAATAACAGTAATCATTTACTTTGATACAGAGGCATTAGCATAGGGTTCATAGGTTCATAGGAAGTACTAGGCTATTGGCCCTAGGGCCTATATAAGACTAGCCAAGATGGTACCCTGGCTTTCAACACCCAAGAAAATTATTTTTCTGTGCCACTGTCGAGGCGAGACACAGAAGTGATCACCGGGGTGAATTTCCTATTTCCCATCCAATCATCAAGATTTTTCTTGAAGAGTGCTAATGAGGAGCTTTGTTTGATGTAGATAGGTAGTTTGTTCCAGAGTATGGAAAGTCTCTTGGACAGGAATCTATCCCTCCAGCATGTTCTGTTTATTGTGGTGACAAGGTTTAGGTCCCTAGAGCGTGTAGCTCGGAGTGATTGGGATTTCTTTAAGTGGAGCTTGTCCAACAGCTCTGAGTTTGACATAGCTTTGTATGTTAGGCAGAGATCGCTTCTGAGTAGGCGATATGCGACGGAGTAAAGCTGGAGATTTTTGAGACGGTTTGCATAGGACATTTGTTTGAGGCTGGTAATCCTCATTGTGAGGTATTTCTGCAGTCTTTCCAGTTGTTGTAGATGTTTTGTGAGGTACATACCAAAAGGAGCATTGTACTCTATATGGGTCTAATGAGTGACGAGTAGAGGGGAACAATGACCTCTTTTTTCCTGGATGAGAAACCTTTTGTGATGAGGTGTGCCACATAGAAGGATTTCCTAACTACTGTGGTGATGTGATTATTAAAGGAAAGACTACTGTCCATCTGTGTCCCAAGGTCTCTTATCACACTTTTGGTGTTAAGTTTACTACCACCTATGTGGTAGTTCATGGGTACAGAGTTTTACCAAAGGGGATGACAATGCACTTTTTGGCATTGAGCTTGAAGCCATGGCTTTGACACCAGGCATCTGTCTCTGTGAGGCCCTTTTGTAGGATGTCCACATTGTTAGGAGTTTTGATTATTGCTCCTAGTTTGCAGTCATCTGCAGACTTCGTTAGCCAAAGACCTTTTGTGTTAGCCTGTACTTCAGAGAAGTAGATACCAAACAGGAGAGGACCCAGGACTGAACCCTGTGGTACTCTACTTGTCAATGGTTTGAAGTCAGATTTGGAGTCTGCTACTTTCACAGTGTGGTTTCTGTCAGTGAGCCATTTGGCAACCCATCTTGTGCCATAGGGATTTATACCTAGTTTAGTGAATTCATCTATAATTCCAGAGTGGGGGATGGTCTTGTAAGCCTGACAAGATCTAGATAGGCTGTGTGAACCACCTTACCCTTGTTTACGGCTTTGGTGACTGCTTCAAAGAAGTCTATCTGGTTTAGGAAACATGATCTTCCTTTTTCAAACCTGAACTGGGTGGGGTCCAGAGTTTGGAGATTATCAATGTCTTTGTTTATAAGTTCAATGATGATTTGTTCCATGGCCTTGCAGACCAGGCTCATCAGGCTAATAGGGCAGTAGTTCCCGAGGTTCATGGTGGCTCCCCCTTTGTGGAGTGGGATAACTGTCACTGTGCACCATTCAGTGGGCACAAAGCGTGAGGTGAGGCTATGATTGAACATGGTACTTAGGTGGAGTGCCGGTTTGCTCTGTAGTTCATGTAGAATGCAGCCTGGGATGTTGTCAGGTCCCATGAATGCTGTGTTCTTGGCTTTGGAAAATGTGTTTTTTACCTGTGCAGCCATGATTACAGGAACTTTGCATTCTTCCGGTATAGAGATGGGCCCTTTAGGGGGTGAGAGGGGGGTAAAGTTATCACTGAAACTATCTGCCAGGATGTTGGCAATTTCAGTTGGTTTTGTATATTTAGTGATATTGTGCTGTAACTCAGAGCAGATCCGAGTGTTGCCATAGAGATTCTTGACATAGCTATAGAATGCTTTGTGGTTGTCTTTAGAATCAGTGGCAATTTTGTTTTCTAATTAGCTTTGGAGGATTTTATGAGGGATCTCAGCTTCTTACTGAGGCTGACCAGGGAGTTCCTCCAATCATGGAATTTTACTCTTTTTTGCAACAGTTTCTTTCTTCTGTTGTAGAGTTTGTTTATGGCAAAGGATCACCAGATTGGCTTCATTTTTTTGGAGGATAGCATTTTAGTTCTGTTAGGGATAGCACGATCCATGCACTCGTGTAAGTGCTTATAAAGTGCAATTGTGTAGGATTCAGCAGTCGTACCTCGATTGTCCATCTGTATGGGTGTCGTGAAGTTTGCCACTTTTGTCTTAAGAAGCGTGAAGTTGGCTTTGGAGAACTTTTTTATGGTAGTTTCCATAATGGGGAGTGGGGACGGGATGTGGATGTCTAGGGTGATTAGCTTGTGGTCGGATCTGACCAATGAGGAATTGACCTTTGGTGTGGAACACTGGTCACCCATGTTGGTAAAGCCAGGTCTAGGATATTGCTGCACCTGGTGGGGGTGTGGATAAGTTGATCCAAGGCATTGGAATTTATGAATTCCAGAAAACGTTGAGCAAAAGAGTTGATACATGAGTAGTTTTCCCAGTTAATGATGGGGTAGTTGAAATTGCCCAATATTAGGGTGTTGGGTTGTACCCTAATATGTTCCAGTGTATCTGGAAATGAGGAGTGGGAATCCTGGGGCATGATAGGGGATCTGTAGCAAGCTATAATTTGAATTGCGGTCTTGCCCAGAGGTAATTGTACTTAGATAATCTTGGATGCATTTTGCTGAGCAACTAACCTGGAGGTGTGGGTATCCTTAATAAATATGGACACACCTCCGCCTTTAGTGTTTTGGTTCAGGTTAGGTGGCCGAAAGGTGTGGTATTAATTATAGCCTGGTAATGCAAGGGTGCTCTCTGGAGCCTTGAACCAGGTTTCTGACACTGCACAGATGTCGATGTTCTCCATTTTAAGGAGTGCCTCGAGTGAGTACATTTTGAGGTTTAGACTTCTAGCATTAAGTAGCATTACCCTCAGATTTTGCTTGCTTGTGCCTTTTATGCTGGTGAATTTGTCATTTGAACCTTGCCTAAAAAAGGCACTGTAGGGGATGGAAGAGCACTAGTCAGTATCTGGAATCCCAAGGGTGACAGGTGTAGGCCATCTCTGGCAAAGCATCGTGGCTTGTCAATCATGTCATCCCAGGCAGACAGATACTGGATCCCCTTATAATGACACCAGAAGCTTAGCCAATTGTTGAAGTCAATTATTTTGTCCTTGTACTGTGGTATCATTCTGGGTGATGGCAGGATGCTACTCAGGGTTAGGGTCATACCTGCCTGGGCTACAAGATTGGAGAGCTCCTCTACATCTCTTTTCATGTAGTCCAGGGAGGTATGTCTCGGGTCATTCACACCAACATGGACAATGACAGAATCATATTTGTACTTGTGATGGAGTGACCTGAGTGCATGAGTTATGTGGCGGATCCTGGCACCTGACAGATAGCTGACAGTAACTTTCTCCTTGTTTAGTCTGGTAAGTGGAACATCAGTGTGCCTGACTATAGAGTCACCTATGACTAGAGTGTTGGGTACGTTGTTATGCTTTGTGGGCTGTGGTTGAGTGGCACACTGAGTTTGTGGGCTATGTATCACTTGGATTGTGTTGGGGGTGGAGGTTGCATGCATTTCTGCTTTGGAGGGCTCGTTGCCTGGGAAGATTTTTATTGAGAGCCTCCGTGAATGTAAATGTGTGTTTTGTGTTTCTATGTGTGTGTTTTGGTGGTGAAGGTTTTGAGGGACTATGTGATGAGTGTGTTGTGGTTCAAGTGTTTACCTTCTCCTCTTGACTGTCTAGTCCAGTCTTCAGCGAAGAGAGCTTTGCTTCCAGTTTGGATATATAAGCGCATCTCTCACAGGTTGTAGTGTTGGGTGGTAGGAGGATAGGGTTGTCTGTGTACATGAGGCAATTGCTGCATTGCCCCAAGATGCCCAGATTCATCAGGTAGACAGGAGAAAACACCGGGAGCTGACCCTTAGACATGCCTGGATAGGTGCTTATTTATTAAGTACTAAAAACTGTTTTCCTCTAGATAAGTGAGGAAAGTTGAGTGCTGTAGTAATCAGTAGCTTATTTAGTGCTTACAAAGAGTTCTGGACAAGTGCTGAGTTCAAAGAAACAGATTTGAGTGCTAAAACTAAAAACCGACTAGTTCTAAGGGGAAATTTGAAGAGCAGATTTTATGGCGCTGGGAATAGTTTAACCCTAACCAAGCGGCGATGCATAACGTGTATTTTTTTTTAACAGTAGCAAATGAGCAAACTGATTTAAACAAATTAACCAATAAGAGTTAAAAACTGAGCCCCATTTCAGCAGTATTCGATCAGACAAGTTCTAACTGCACACTCCTGCCACTAGGGTGCAGGGGAACCCTCTCCAAAAAAGATAGCTTGGATTAGTCCTCAAGTTATACAAACAAAGCTAGATTCAGCAGGTCTGAATCTAGTCGATACTACAGCAAACAAGGCATACCAATTTCAGAAAGAAACAGTTCAAATAATCAGGCACAATAAGCCTCTAATCAGAAACTCCCAGCTCAGAAGGGCAGAATGTACTCTCTCCTCCCAAAAGAGTGCAGACCACATCCTCTTAATGTAAAATAACTCACCCAAAGCCCGAGTGCTTAAACCAGAACTGATACACTTTTAGAATAACAGACACTAAGCCTTCAATCAGCAACTCCCAACTTAGAAGGATGTAAGCTACCTGTCCTGCCACAACAGTGCAGACCACAAACATTCTTAATGTAAAATAACTGGTCTCAGGCCCAAGTGCATAAACCAAAAGCTTAGAATACCAGTTACAATTTAATCAGGCTACTAACAAGCAGTAATAAATGCAGCAGAATAAATGCAATTAAGAACTTGAAAGAACAGCCAGCAAAAGCAAAATAAAGTAGCAAAGTAAGAAGAAACACAAATACAGTAAACACAGATGAATAAAGTGCATTTTTTTCTATATAACAATAGAAACAAATTACCCAGTTGACCAGTAAAAAGCTCAAAATTGAGCCCTGTTTCAGCAGTCTTTAATCAGACAAGTTCTAACTGCACACTCCTGCCACTAGGGTGCAGGGGAATCTTCTCCAAAAAAAGATGGCCTGGATCAGTACTCAAGTTATACAAACAAAGCTAGATTCAGCAGGCCTGAATCTAGTCTATGCTACAGCAAGCAAGGCACACCAATTTCAGAAGACACCGTTCAAATAAGCAGACACAATAAGCCTTTAATCAGAAATTCCCAGCTCAGAAGGGCAGAATCTAGCCTCTCCTCCCACATGAGTGCTGGCCACAAACCTTCTTAATGTAAAATAACTGGCCTGAAGCCCAAGTGCTTAAACCAGAACTAATACACTTTTAGAATGACAAATACTGAGCTATCAATCAGTAGTTCCCAACTTTGAAGGATGTAAGCTACCTGTCCTGCCACAACACTGCAGACCACAAACCTTCTTAATGTAAAACAACTGGTCTAAAGCCCAAATGCTTAAACCAAAAGGCTTAGAATAACAGTTACAGTAATGCAGAAAAGTTCAAGATTTTCTGAAAAACATATTTTTTCAGTTTTTGGGTGCGGCTCTCCTTTAAGCTTGGCGGCCTTCCAACCAGCGGCTCTGGGTTCACTTCAGCATTTGACCTGGTGTGGCAGGACCGACTGTGTATGAGGCTTGTTTCAGTTATAGTGAAGTCTGCTTGGTCTTCAGTGAACGTAGACCTTGTACTGGTTTTGGGAATACAACTTTAAAAATGTTTTGTGTAAGTTGCACATATAGAAGAATAATTTCTGCTTACTATTGAACTGCTTAGAGTAGCTAAAGTTAACTAAAGTGGTTGTGAATATAAAAATAAGTTTTATTGCCTAATAATTTGTTTGGAGGGGTTAGAGGTTCAGTTGTGTTGCTGAGGTATGTGAGGATAACTTGTGGGGGGGGGGTTGGCATAATTTATCGGCGGGACTTAGTTATTCCAGGTTATAAACAAAAAATAAAGATGGAATTGTTTACATGAAATAATTAATAATATACAGGAAAGGACTTAGATGAATATTAACATGGGACTAGTAGCAAAAATGTATTTTATTTTGCTGACTGGGAAAAGGGACCAAGCTGGAAATAGATTTGGTTTCTAAAGTTGTCAATTGATATGCTTTAGACAGGTTACTGAAGTATAGAGGTAGCTCTGGGTAAAATGCTTAATGATTTGGGGTCTTTTAGATAAGTTACTTATTTACAGGATTAAAATTGTTATGGATATAATGTTATATTACATTTGGGGAATTACATGAAATTATATGAGATGTTTATTTAAACATCACAAACATTTTAAATTGCCAGCTTTGCAATTAAAAACGTTGATCAGTTTAGTATCTGAAAACAAATTTATGGCATTTTGGATACATAAACCATTTCTGTGCTCTTTCTTTGATTACTGTCTGTGTAAAATGCTCTTTCACTATGACTCGCATACAGGCAAATACCATCCTGGATTCCTGTACATCTGGGATCAAAGAGGATAATGCCATCTTACTTCTAGGAAGTCAGGCAGGGTTGATTACAATCAAA
Organism: Protopterus annectens; assembly: GCF_019279795.1. Taxonomy (NCBI): domain Eukaryota; kingdom Metazoa; phylum Chordata; order Ceratodontiformes; family Protopteridae; genus Protopterus; species Protopterus annectens. Next base: position 491,521,155 of record NC_056726.1, read on the forward strand.
AGATCAGTCAATACAATACAAGGAATGATGCCGCATGGATATCTTGGGCAATCTTTTGTATGATATTAAAACAGCACTGGCATTGAGTGGGGTGCTGAACTATGAACACGATGGCCGCTGGAGTTCAGAGCTGAATGACATCTAAGTGAGAATGAATGTGGGTTTGGAATGTGTAAATATAGAATGGATGTTTGAAGAATGGCAGAATCAGAGAAAGAGCACCAGTAAAGGACAAAGAAGAAATGTGGAGGATATGGTACTACTGATAGGTTTTTGGAAGAATTATGAGTGAAAGAGGCAGGGAGAGCAGACAAGCTGGGGGTTGAAAAGGTAGAGACACCGCATGGTGTGAGTTGAAAGGGCAAAGGGGATCATAAGAAGTTTGAAGACCACCAGATCATATGAAGCTGACAGAGATATAGACCATGCCATTTCTAAAAGGTGCTATGTCCTCAGAAGATGTGGTCTGGATAGCTGAGAAGTAACAAGCAGTGTTCTTTTACTTCTTTAAATGTCAAGGACCACTAAATATGCATTGTGATGGTGAGAGAGCAGTGGAGGGAAGGAGTACATGAAGAAACAAGTACAGAGAAGAGAAAAAGGAAGAGAAAGGCAGAGACTGAGGTAAAGGACAGAATTTAGAGACCACTGACGAGACCTCCATCCAAAACCTAAAGGTAGCAAAAAGGAATGGAGGGGGGTCTGAGTCCTGTGAGCCCCAAGCTGACTACCTAGGTAGCATGGATGAGCTGTCAATGAGTGGTGGATTAAGTGTACCTTGGGCCATGGGCAGTTTTCAAAGCATGGCCTTCACTCACACGTTTTTTGGATGATGCATAAATGCTTCTGTTCTTTTGGATTCACCTTCTTGATTTAAGACCATTCAAACTGGTATCATTATACTGCACCAATGACTGCACCTATTAATTACAGTCACTTGACAAATTTATACTTTAAATATCTGATTGTGATAAAAAATGACCATAATAAAGTATTCAAGATTGGTTTACATAGATGCACAATAGTTCTACATGGCAAGAATGATGACTGTTTAACCTGATCTTGAAAGCCAGTGTCAGCCTCCATAGACAGCCCCCATACCAAGCAGTTATAAGCCTATTGATAACTGTGTACACCTCAGATGTTTGACAGTAGTAAAGAAAAAACTTGTGTCACAGAAATGCACACTATTCCCAATAAGACATACTACTTAAACTGAGTAGACGATAGGGTAAGTCAGTTTCATCCACAGACAACCTCCATCACACCCTTCAGTTATAGCCACTTTGCTCTATATACTTCATTTGTTTGTGATAGAAGAGAATACCTCTCAATTTCAAAGCACAATAATCAAGTCCAAAGCCAAAAGATAATGCAGAATAAAGGCCCAGAATCAGAGACAATTTTCATTTACATATTTAGAAAGTTGCTGGAATATTTTGTTTTTCCTTGCCATGCATTTTACAAAGCATTTGAAGTCTGAAACCTAAATCACACTCATTATTTATGTCTACTATCCTCAATGATTTTTTCAGAGACAACACATTTTATGAAGAGTAGACCAAAAATATGTGCACATGGACTTTCTGCAAAAGCAGAGACAGTTGAAATCTATGTAATTTCACCTTTATTTAACAAAAATCCCCACAAATTATTTCACACAAAGTCATTGATTTTGTATATATTTAGAGAAAAAAACAGTTCCTGAGGCAGATTAGAGTAAACGCTTACAACTGGCCTGGGATTAATGCTTATTTCAATTTCTTGTTTATTAAAGTTAAGATCAATGACTAGATCCCATTCATGTGAAGCTGAGTTTATCTATTACCCAATTTAAGCACAACCTAGACTAGTGGATGGGGAATAGGAAACTTCCACCAGGCCTGGCACCCATGTCCACTTGGACAGAGGTAGCTTATAAATGCCCGGCTCTCAATGTTCTGTTTAGATACAGGACATCATTATTCTTTCAAGGAAACTTGTCAAAGCTTAGAAATCACCCCAGGTCATTAGCCTAGTAACAATCTATGCATCTACTGATCTTTTTTTTTGTTTGTTTGTTTCTGATTGTTAAGGTAGCCAATATGTTTCACTTGGTCCACTCTTCTTCACTGTAGTTTGCCAGAAAAATGCAGTACAGCTTGCTAGGGAGTGATAGCATGTTCTAGCACATTCTAGCACATCGGGTATTTCCTGACCAAAATTTCCTGGGTAGAACTAGAGACCACAGAGACAGCATGCAGCAGCAGTTCTGCAGGGACTTCTATAACCTAGTTGGAGTTGCTTGTTAAAAACAAAAAAAAGTTTTTTTTCACAAGGACCTAGGCAACAATTAATCAGACTTTGTAATTAACATTAGGCTGAGTTTCTAATCTAACCCTACTCTCTAGCAGACAGCATCTGATGTCATGCATGTTCTAACCTCCTCATCTGATTAATTGCCTGAATAATGGGTCTGCCTTACAATGCTGTGCACGGACACACACACACACACACACACACACACACACACACACACACACACACACACACACACACACACACACACACACACACACACACACACACACAAAATCCTCCCCCCACTGTCATAGTGCACCAAGTGGACCAATGGGTATTATATGATAGCCTGTCTGGCAAGGCTGAAAACTGGCATGTACTACCAGAACTGGAACAAGTGAGAAAACAGACAGAAATAAGTAAATAACTAACTAAAGTAGGCCCAGTGCCATTACTTTAGTAATTTATTTATTTATCGTCCATATATCTCAACTGTTTTACTTCTAGCAGTCTGCATGTGAAAGTGGTAGGTTATGCTAGTAATCAAAGGAAATGCTTGGAGTGTCTATCATTATTTAATGCTTTTCCCTTTATGAAAAGCATGGTTGAAAATATCAGTGAAAATAGGAGAATTAAAGAATGGGATAGAATTAAGGTAGTATGGAGAGGAAACATAATTGACCATTGATGTAATATGCACAAGAAAGAGGATGGGAAATGGTTTAATTAAGAGGAAATGTTCACCAACACTCTATACAAGCATGTTAGTACCTGCACAGAGGAAGCTGTACCCACCAGGAAGTAGTACAGAACTAAATCAAAAAACAAGCCACACTGGTGGAACCACAAAATCAAAAGGTTGTATAACAGAAGGAAGGAAATCATGGCAAAAATTAGGAGGTGCAGCACCCAGCAGGATAAAAGTGCTCTCATCAAACTAAACAAACTACTCAGAGGACAAATAAAGTCTATCAAAGCCAAATTTGAGGTAAGTTTGGCCTCCCAGGTCAAGGACAACCACAAGGCATTTTTTAGCTATGTTGCAACCTCAAAGGCAATAAGAAAATATGTGCAGAGCTCATTGTAAATTGAGCCACCTGTACTGACCAGAAGACATAGCAAACCTACTGACTGACAAGTTCAGCTCCAGCTTTAGCCCCCTCTCCCCCATAGTCTTCTACCATCAAATATAACTCCCTCTTCTATCACCAGGTAATAGGTCTTTAATGCTCTCTCTAAGACCAAGAACACTGCATCAATGGGCTCAGACAATATCTCAGGATGCATGAAACATAACCGATAAGGCCCTCTGGAATTGCTATTTAACTGTAGCCTCCAAATGAGCTATGTACCTCATGTATGGAGAAAAGCAACAGCCATCCCTCTACACAAAGGGAGGCCATCTACAGATCCTGAAAATTACAAACCTGTAAGTTTCACTAGTCTCATATGCAAAGCCATGGAAAGAATCATCATGGAAATTATCTATAATGATATAGTAAACCTCCAGATACTGAACCCAACCCAATCTGGTTTTGTCAAGAGCAGGTCATGCCTACTCAAACAGGTGGATTTCTTTCAGAAGGTCAGCAAAGCAATGGATGAGGTCAAAATGGTTCACACTGCCTACCTTGACCTGGCCAAAGAATTTAACACAATACCCTACTCAGGTATTGTAGACAAACGCAAGAGATTAGGTGCAAACCCTTATTTCACTCAGTGGATAGCCAGTTAGCTGACAGACAGTACCAAGGAAGTTAGAATTGAGGAATCCACCTCTACAAAGAGGACAGTCACAAGTGGAGTCCTTCAGGGATTGGTCCTAGGACCTCTCCTTTTTGGCATTTAATTCTCTGAAGTCAAGGCCAATGTCAATGACCACTGGCTGACTAAATGTACAGATTATTCTAAATTAAGAGATGTTATTGAATTCCACACCAACATAAATTTTCTCCAGGAAGGTCTGACACAGACACACAACTGGTGTCAGAGGCATGGACTAAAACTAAATGCCAAGAAATGCATAACAGTATCCTTTGGGAAGTCATCCACCACTTGTAAAGATCATATTGACAACACACCCCTTAGAGGTGACCCAAAAGTCATGGACTTAGGGACAAACATAGACAGTAATCTAGTTTTTGATCATCAAGTGCCTAGAGTAGGAGAAAGTTATTCTGTATTGTGCAACTTATAAATAAGGGTATGGCATCCTGGTCCAAGGAAATCATTGTTCCACCATATTTGTCATTCATCAGACCCATCTTTGAGTACAATTCCCCCTTTGGTATGTACCTAACCAGCCATATTCAATAATTGGAACATCTACGGATGTTCCTCACTAAAAGAATATAGGGTGTAAGTAGCATGTCCTATGCAGACTACCTCAAGGCCCCATCCCTGCATTCTGTCTCCTACAGGGTGCTGAGGGGAGATCTATGTCTAGCATACAGGGCATTGTCAGACCACACTCTGATGGACCTTCTCCATATCCACAAATTAAACAGCACCAGAATTACCCATTCTAAAGACTTAAACCTTGCCTGTGATATAAATAGGTCTGGCTGAAGATACAGGTATGTATCCCAGAGGCTACTCCATCTCTAGAACAGGCTCCCCATCCATGTTAAGCAGAGTTCCTCCCTAACCCAAGTACAACTTGGGCAATTGGATGGGAACAGGAAATTCATCCTTATTTTAGCACCTATGTCTCTAATGGACACAGTTAACCTGTAAATGGTTCATCTCTTAAGCCTCTATTTACACTGTTGAAGGGTACCAGAACTTGTTTAGTGATTTGGGATGCATGACTAGGCTTACAAAGCCCTTGTGGTGGTTAGCCTGGTAAACGCCTATGAACCTATGAACTTATGAATGATTTAATTGGTTGCAAAGTAGGACTCAGTAGCTCAACAAATTGCTGTTGGAAGAAATTAACATTATTGAGATGATGTTAAGTGCATGGAATGACTCAGAAGTGCAGATGAAGAGGAAAAGAATGAACCGGAATGGTGTAGGAGCAGTGAGGAAGATATCACAGTACTATGTTTTAGGTGAAACATCACAACTAAAAGCTATGGGTAGAGAGGATGAATTCAGCAGATGAATGTGTGATAACTGCATATAAAGAAAGATAAGCTACAAATTCAGGAAATACTATAAAAGGCCATATGGGTGGAAAGAGAATGTGATATGGAAGGGGAGAGTTAGAATTTAGAATAGTGGAAGAGAGCTGAATAGAATGATTACATGGGGTAGTAGTTTTTCAAGCACTGTGGAGGAAGATAGGAGCAGGGATGGGAGAGAAAATTAATGATGAGATAGACAATGTATTATGTGGCAGTAAGGGAATAGAGGTAAGAAAAATATAGAAAACTATTAGCATATCTCCTTGTATAATGTAGATGCCAAGACATTAACAAATATACTAATAAGATCAATAGAAGTGTTACCAGAGTTAGCTGAGGAGTGGCAGGTAGCTTTTGTAAAGGAAAGGTCCTCTATAGATCACGGGAGACCACTAATTAATTATACTAACTGGGCTGCATTTAAGGGAAGGGAAACCCTGTTGTAGTCTCGATGGATGTTCAGAAAGCATTTCACAAAATTGGGTGCAATGATTTATTTAACTTTTTGGACCAAGTGGTAAGAAAGGATAGGTAGGTTAAGGTATTGAAAGCATAATACAACAGTAAGTAGGTGCCTGAAAGAGCAGTTGGGCAGTGATGAGGTGAAGAAGAGGGTAGATAGCAAAGTTATTAGGAAAGAAAGAAGGAATGAAGAATGGGAAACAGTAACAACTGTTGAATGATGTATATACAGGGTATTAGAAGGGAAAATGTTGGAGAGGACTTTGGTTTATTTGCAGCTGAGATAGAAGAACAAAGACTCCCTTTGAGAAAACAATAGGTTTTAGGCAGAAGTATGAATATTAGAGAGATGAATGGAGTTTATGGGGCTGTTTGGTGATGTGCATTATTGATTTCTTCATAGGTGCTATAAACTACCAGTCCAATGGAGAGAGGAAGTATGGCACTCTGATGACCAATGTTGGAGATAAGGACAGCAGGGAGATGATCACTTACACATGTGATGGTTTTGTAGGATAGCGCAGACAATTTGGAGAAGGGAGTAGCAGGTGTGGCATGAAACATCAGAATAAAGTTAATTTCACATGGACTTTCTGCCACAATGGAATGGAAACTTAGAGTGATGAATAGGAGAAAGAGTAGAGATTTTGCCATCAGAAGCAATATTTAGAAGAGACTTGACAAAGGCATGAAAACTTGATGAGGGGGTTATATGGGCAAGTAGGCAGTTTAGGAAATGGATATAAAATGTTTGGCTGGATTCAGGTAGGATGCAGTAGTTACATGAAGTGGCTTTTATTTTTTTTGTCAATAAACTTTTTATTGATTTATAAACAATACAATTTAGGAGTTGACTTAAAATATAAAACAACTTGGATTTAATAAATTTGCAACTCAGAGAAGTATTACAAAGAGATCAGAATAAAAATAACCTCACACAATATGTACAATATACACAATAGGTAACCATAAATTAAAAATAACTAAAAATACAGATTCTATGACTAAGTAATATTCCAATTTTAGGTATAAAGACATTTCTAAAACAGCAGACCAGAGAAAGATTTAAGGTATTAAATATTAATAATACTCAAAACCTTCTCTAATACTAAATTTTTGAAAGCCATTTTTTTTGGACTCTTAACCATGTTTTTTTGAGCATCAATATATAAGAAAGCCATTTTTTGGAAAATATCCCAATTGAGTTTGGTACGGTCAAGCCAGTTTTGAGTTATGTAAAGTTTTATTAAAGAGAAAATAAAAATAATAACTTGAGTGTCAAATTTGGAAAGATAAATTATAGGAATGTGAAGTATAGCAATTTCCCAAGACAAAGTAGATTTATGATACCCCATTCTTTGTAGTCTTACTTTCAAAGAGGTCCATAATCTATGAGAAAAATGACAGTACCATAAAATATGTAGAAGGTCCGCATGGGGATAAGAACAACATGTGCATGAAGAGGAATTATTAGGATTAAATTTATTTAATTTATAAGGAGTACAATAAGCATCATTGTTAATCATTAATTGTGTGTACATTAGTTTCTTAAATGGAATAAAATCCCTAGTATATCTGATAGCCAAAAGTTTTTGATTTTCAGTTATTTGAGAATTATGTTTTAACCAGCTGTTTGAGAAAAGACAGTTTTGATCCAGAACTAGATTCTTTATTAATTTATAGGATCTTGATATCATTTTACCTGATGAAGATAGGGTTTTAATAATAATATTTAGATTATTTAATTCTTGTTCTATAAGTTCTATAGGTTCATATTTACACACAATTATTTCTCTTAGTTGGCGTAATATTGTAGAATGACTCCAATTTACATTAAGAATTTTACGCAGTTCTATTAAGGATAGTTCATTGTATTTCAGGATATCCCAGACTTTCAAGTTTTTTAATGAAGGATAATTTGTTAGATTAAAAAGAGAGTTATCAATCATTATATTAGGATTTAGATGCAGTGGCTGCAAAAGATGAGAATACTTATCTAGGTTACATAATTTTAGTAGACCTTGAAAAGCTTTAATCTTTTGCTTGAGAAAAATAGAAATTTTACAGCTAGTTTTCATCTCAAGAGAAATAAAAGGAATAGCTTCTGGATTTATATTTTTAGATATAATGTAATTGTACCAAATCTTAACCCATATAGGATAATTAATATCTTTACTATTTTTAAAATTAGAAATAGTTAAGAGCTTATTTGATGAAATAATTAGATAGTAAAGATAGAAGTTTGGCAATCCCAACCCACCTTTATCCTTAGAGTTCGATAATCTAGAATAAGAGATTCTAATAGATTTGGGAAACCACAAGAATTTAGCTAACTCTATATTTACTTTCTCAAAGAAAGACTTAGGAATTATCTGATCAGAGGAATTAAATTGGTATAGGAATTTTGGTAAAATATTCATTTTAATTATAGCTGCTTTTGATAAGAGTGATAAATTTAGGTGTTCCAATCTAGTAATATCTAAAATTATTGAATTCCAAACTTTACCTAAGTTATTTTGAAAAGAAGAATGATTGTTATGTTCCATGTTAATTCCTAGATACTTCATACCTAAAACTATCTGGGTTTGCTGATCAGAGAACAAGTGCGATTTATGGAACCGATGATTTAAAGGAAAAATATGTGTTTTTGCAGGATTTATAAGATAATTCGAGACAGAAGAAAAACACTTAATAGAATTTATTATTTTACTAAAATCAGATATAGGAGTTTGAAAGTATAATACAAGGTCATCAGCAAAGGCAGAAAAATAAGTTTTTGTGTTAAGAATCCTAGGGACATTATGGAAAGTGTTTTGAGTAATAAACAACAATAACGGTTCTAGATATACATTAAAAAGAAAAGGGGACAAAGGACAACCTTGTCTTGTGCCTCTGGTAATCTTTATAGGGGAAGAAAAGTAACCATTAATATAAAGTCTAGTAAACATATCTTTGTATAAAATTTTTAAGAGGTTAATGAAGAATAAAGGAAAATTAAAGCATGACATAGTTTGAAAAAGAAAATTCCAACAGACTCTATCAAAGGCATTTGATGCGTCCAGAATCAGCGCATATATTGGGTTAGAATCTGTTTTTATAAGATGTATAATAGATTCTAATGTCAGTGTATTATCCCAGGTATGTCTGTGGGACATAAATCCTAATTGATCTTGAGAAATAATTGAAGGCATAACTTTTTTCAATCTGTTGGCCAGAATAGATGCCAAAATTTTTATATCTACATTGATTAAAGAAATAGGCCTATAATTAGATGGGTCAGTTTTTTTCTTTATTATTTTTCAGAATTAATATGGTTTTAGATGTATTCCAATGAATATCTGAGATACCCTTAATTTTTATATAATTATAAACTTTAAAGAGAAAGGGAACAATAACCGATTTAAAAGATTTGAAAAATTCAGGTGTGAACCCGTCTGGACCAGGAGATTTACCAGATTTAAGACTATCAATTGAATCGGAAATCTCTTGATGTGTTAAAGGAGCAGAAAGCATTTTATATTCATTTTCATTTAACTTAGGAAAATTTAAAGAACTGAGAAAGTTTTTTATATGATTGTCATTCAATGTATTAGATGGTTTTGAATATAATTCTGTGTAAAGTAGTGTGAAAAGATGAATAATCTCTTCATCTGTGTTATATAATTTATTTTTATACATTAATGATGAAATTTTTGGCTTTTCAATATTATTTTTAATTATTCTAGCCAAAACTTTAGAAGGAACTTGAGCCCATTCTGAATACGTTGCTAATAATCTTTGATCAACTAAAGAAAGGTTATTCTGATGTAACAAAATTAATTCTTTTTGATAATCTAATATTTGTTTTTCAAGACTAGTGTCTTGACTCAGTCTAAACTGATTTTCAAGAGAATGTATTCTAGATTTTAAGAAATCTTCCTTTTTGTTGTAATGTTTCTTAAAGTATGCAGCTTTACTGATAAACATACCTCTTAATTTCGCCTTACATGCAGCCCATTGAATATCGTAAGGGATATCTGTTACATCTAAATCATTATCCATTTCTTGAATAATTTCTGAGGTCTGTATATAAATATCTTTGTTTAAGAGTAAATTATTATTTAGTGGCCACTTATTTGAGTTATTAACATTTTTAATTTTGTGGGTAAAGTTAAGATTTAATAAGATTCTTGAATGATCTGAGAGATATCTAGGTTCAATAGTAAAGTCTGAAATAAATTTTGAGATATTATTAGAAATTAGAAAAAAATCCAATCTAGCCCATGAATGGTAGCATTTAGAGTAATAGGTATAAATATCTTTCTTGTTTGATATTTTTATAAAGTGTAATGGATCAATTAAATTATGTTTCAAAATTAATTCATTAAGAGCCAAAGTTGCTTGAAGGTTATAAGAAGCAGAGCAGCTAGTACGATCAATTTCTGGATTTATTACCGCATTCCAGTCTCCCCCAACTATAATGTAGTGATCTTTATAACCTGTGAGTATATTATAAATTTTTAAGATAAAAAACTGTTGTTGACTACAAGGACCATATAAATTTAAAACTAGAATTGGTTTATCCAAATTATGAATAGTAGCAGTAAACAGACACCATCTACCTTCATTATCATATCTCTCATCAATGATAATTCCATTGAATTTTTGTTTAATGATTATTGCTACTCCCCGAGAATTAGAAGAATCCCCAGAGGCTACTATCTTCTTAATCCATTTTTTATTTCTCTCTTTGTCCCACATATCCCGAGGGATATGAGTCTCTTGAATAAAACATATACTAGCTTGTGATTTAAATATCAGATGAAATAATAAAGATTTTTTGGATTTACTTTGGATTCCTCTAACATTCCAGGAATCAATTTTTAGATAATTTGTCATAAAAGAGATGATTTGTTAATATTGATGTGATTAAAACATGGTATAATTTTTAGATTATAATTAAAATAATACCAAGAGTAAAGAAACATAACTAAACTGATCTGATAATTAGATGAGAATACCTTATGAAAAAACAAATTAAGTAGAGATATATTATAAGATTTACCCATAACCCTCATCCTTACCCTAGTGCCTGCCCACCTAACCCCTATTGACGAGGTGAAATCAAGAATAAACAAAATATAATTTACTATTTTGGTTACCAAGTATTCAAATTTAACAGTATAGAAATTACATATAATCCTTAAAAGGACTAAAATCAAGTCAATAACACTAAACATATTTACACATCTGTCTATATACAAGATGACCAACATAAAACAATCCCTATTCAATTATTTGAACCCAAACTCCTAACTTTGCATAATGTAAATAAGGTAAAAATGATTTTCCTCATGTGATTCTTATATCTAATTATTAGTAAACATTTAAATAAAACTGACATAAAACCCTATAAATCAATAATTTGTTGGTATTAGCTCTATAATGTACATCCATATATCGTGCCCTACAACATCCATTAATTTACCGCCTCTATCCAAAATCACGCTTCCTTCTAACAAAGAAAGTGCACCCAACATCTTATATTTGGATGGAGTGAAAGATTACTTGACTTTCCTTTGGGGTCATCATATCTAGTGTTGGTAAAACTCTTAACAATGTCTACATTTAGGGCCTTAACCTAATGTTGTGGTATATACATGCATACAACGGTCAAGGAGCTTACAATAATGTACTATGTGCATGCTTTTAACATACTAGTTATGTGCTTGACATTTATTTGTCATGATCAGAATAGGTATTATGGTAACATAAATAAGCATAGATGTTCATAAATAAGGCATAGAACAATTCAGCATAGAAATTAGTAAGGTGTAGGGGATCACGGCATTAACCAGGCACAGGTATGGTACAGACCTAAAGCTATGATGTCAAGGGTCCGTAACACAGAGAAAAAAACATGTAATGCTGCTGAGGACAGGCCTGACCACATAATGAGTACACTTCACTGGTGGGTATCCTATCCTGCTTATTGTCAAGCTTGAAGTAACCCTTTAATCTCTATCCTCTGGAACATTCTAGTGGCATACAGGAGATTATTTTGACATATCCAAATCAGCTGGACAAAAATATTGGCTGCTGTTCTCAGTTACATAATGCAACATTCCTAGAGAATCCCAGAAAACCAGCATAAAAGCATTTTATAGGATTATAGGTCTATCAGTGGTGCTAAGTATTATATGTTGCACCAATATAGCTATGTTTATCTCTCCAGGGTGAGACAGAGCTAATATGTATGAGTAGTAAGAAATAATCCATAATTTTCCTGGTAGTATGCAATCAAATGGGATCATCACCACTGTGTCATGTAAAAATCTCAAGAGTGCCTAAAACACTATATACACACCAGAAAATGGTACTATGAATGTGCTTGGCTTGTGCATTGTTAAACAATATGTGGCTATGATACAAGTTTGTAGATAAATAGCAGATGGTGCAAATGATTATCAAAAAGAATGTATCTCCATATGATGAAAATAAATATAAGGATGGAGAAAAAACATATTCATCAACATATTAGCTTAACTAGACATGATGTAACCGTGCCAAAATATTTTAGCTGTGTCTGTTAAGCTTATACATAGTATATCAGATATAAGATATGAGTAACCTTCAAGCGCTAAAAGCGTTTAAAAACATCTTCTATAAAAATTCATTGCATATAGACACATAACAATATCTCATTCAGTTAACTGAATGTGTACTATGAGCGAAAACTAACCACTCTGAGTTCACCACATCCACTGTATCTCCACCCTATGCTTCTGTACTTCACAGAAAGCGCGTGCCACACAAGAAAATTTACTGTAAAACGATGCACAAACCAGATAATTAAAGCGTGCCTCGAGATATACAGATCTTCCCTCTAAAATACAACTGACATTAAGTTAGAGCCGATCGGGCAGCCAAAACACACACAGTATCCCTCCAAGTAAAATGACAGCATAGATCCCCATCGAACACCCACGACAGAAATACCCTTGCCAGAGCTACAAAACAAGATACCCAGCGCCCCAAAGCATAGAATACGCACGACAACACAACAAACAGTTCGCATGTCCACAGAACGTCAACTCCGCAAATAACTCAACATCACAAGAGCGCCAAGCATCAAAATTCCTACCTGACCAAAGATGCTCCCAACTATATTTCCGTCACAAGAAAACACACACAATATCAAGCCATACAAAGATCGCATCAACAAGCAGCACATCCCTTGAGAGCGCCGAACAGCCAAAATGGAACCCAATCAAGAGACCTCAGACCGCACTCCCCCACAGCGAACCAACACAACACGAAAACCACAAGGCACAACTCCAGCAAGTAACATATTACCTATAGGCTCCAAACATTTAAATCTTAACATAACCAAAAAAGTTTCAAATTACATCCTTCTTGTGTTATGAAAGACGTAACATCAAGCCATATGTCATTAGATCAACAAGTAGCGTGTCTGCAGAAGCGCTTAAATTAAAATGATAATATGTTTGTGACAACAAAATTTCATTCACATGAAAATCAAAAACGGACCCTTTAGTCATATATAACAATACTATCAAGTAGTGTAACATGTGTGAACATTAAATTTTAAACAAGTACTTGACTATGATGATCAGTAGTTCTTCTCTTGCGATGACATCACTGCGAAAATCCGAAGATCCTTAGAAGGAGCGTGGACAGCATGAAGCTTCAGTTGAACATAAGTGACACAATAAGCTCACAGATTACAGTCTCGAGATATGGGAATATTCCCTCCAAAAAAAGAGTCAATGAATTTAATAAGGCAAAAATAATTTAACTATGTAAATTTCTTCACGCATTTTCATCACTATCTATATTAAAGGATCTAAAGGCTATATAAATACTAAAACACTATAACAGTGTTAACTTTAAAGGATATTGTCAGTAATAAAAATACAAACTAAAAATATATAAAACAACTAAATATATAAAGTAAATAGCACTCTAATAAGGACTGAGAGAGAAAAAAAAAAAACAACAAAGTATCACATACATTTGTAAATAAGGAGTGTAGTATTAAGATACAGATTCAGGAAGCTTCTTGAATATCTTCAGAAATATTTATTTTGCTTCTTTAGGATCTGTAAACATAAATTTCCTGTCATTATAAGTAAAAGACAGAGTATTCGGATAACTCATACGAAACCTTATACCTCTTTTTATAAGATCTGCACAATAGGGAGAAAGTTTTTGTCTTTTCATTTTTATTTGTAAAGGAAGGTCCTGAGAAAAGGACAGTTTATGATTTTTCCAGACAAACTGTTTTTTGCTTTTTGCTGTTTTTGCTGTCTCTAGAATCTGATAAGTGTCTTGAAAGTTTAGTAGTTTAGTATATATGATCCGAGGGGAGGCAGAATCCTGACTAGCACGCAATGCTCTATGAGCCCTCTCAATAATAACAGTTTTTGATGTTGATTCACAATTTAATAGTGCCTCAAAAATCTGCTTACATACCAATAATAAGTTTTGATTTTCATAGGATTCTGGCAAACCTCTGATAATAATGTTATTTCTATGACTTCTAGCTTCTAGATCCAATAGCTTAGCTTGAAATTCAGTAATAATCTTATCTTTAGCTTTAATATCTCTTTCCAAAGATTCTGTTTTTATTTCTAAAGCTGTATTTTTACATTCAATAATATCCATTCTTTCACTTATTTGCTTTAAAGTTCTGCCAAAATCAGTAAATTGTTCTGAGAAACTTTGTATGGCACTTTGAATAGGTTGTAGTGCTATTTTTAGTTCATCTAAATGGAAGTTTGAGTAATTTGTATCTTTGCTACTTACTTTAGAAGTTTCTGAAGGTTGCTTAGTAGTTCTTAATCTTTTTGAACTGGTGTCCTTCTCAGGTGAATGTACTGAAGAAAATTTGGCCTTTGTTGCCTGTGTCTCCATGGTGTCAGATTTAGAAGCCATGCCCAGAGTAGAGGTGTGAAAACAGGATAGCAGGTTCCAGGAGGAGTCTCTAAGTAGCAGGTGCCCAATATAGTTGAAGCCACAAAGACAGTTCTGAGGTAAAAAATTCCAAAAACGAGTTCACCAACACCAACAAATAATCCAGATAGGTAAAAAAATATTAAGAGAATCCTTTTGTGAAAAAAACTGAGGAAAAATATTACTCCAAGGTTATAATAATAAGTCTAGTATTACATAACTGTGAGGAGCTCAGTGACTAGGGACTGATCTAGTCGGCAGCCATCTTGGAATCGAGAAGTGGCTTTTAGATAGTAGGGTGAAGGAAGTGAAGAGCAAACTAAAAGAGGAAGGCAGGGCGCAAAGTGTGATAATTCAAAAGCAGATAAGAAATAAGGAACAACTAGAATACAGAAGGGTAAACAAGCAAAAGAGTCAGAAAAACAGGATATGGGAAGGCTTGATAGGGCTGCAAGCCTGAAGGAAGGGGACAGTTCCCTCGTGTCAGGGGGAGTAATCAAAGCAAAATGTGGGATGTTGATGTGTATTATCAAATTATGTGCTTACTGTTGTGCATTGGAAGTATGTATGTCTGTTATTTGAAAAGAATGCAATAAATAATTTAGAACAATTGTCTCTGAAAATTTCTTTCAGCATTAATTGCATTGTTTAGTTAATTAGACAGTCTGAAGTTTGATAGTGCTAATTTGATACAAGTTACGGGAAGTGGTGTAACAGCCTGCAAGCCATGATGTTAGCAAGTATTAAGACATATATACAGTCGCATAAGCTGTGCATACATTAAATAAATCAGAGCAAGGAAACAGAGAATTGCCATTTGCAGGCATCAAAAGGTTGGTTAAAGGGTACAGATATATGGGTTTGGGATTAACTCTTTTATAGCCTGCTTCTATTTCCACACAGCAAGGATGTATGTAAAATATAAAAAAATAGAAAATGAATAATAATTAGAAACATACCTGTCTAGCTAGCTATAAACAGTTTTATTTAAAAGCTCAGTTAAACAGTTAAGATGCTCAAGAGAAGATAGGGAAGCATGGAGGAGAGGCATGTCTTCATAAAGTACTTCATTCTCCTCATCCTCAGAGGTGTAGGAAGGTGAAGGGCAACATCCACTTTTTAAAAGGGGGAGGAGAATTATGTTTATTTCTGTTCTTATTTCAGTTTATCATCATAGCTGCAGCATCAAACTTTCAAGGGACATGCAAACCACTGCAGTATGGGCTTCTGAAGACTTTGCTGCAGTTAGAATGGACAAAGAAGATCACATGTCACTAAGTGGTGCAGAGAACATGAGAGAAGTAGCAGAAATCACCCAGAAGGAGTAGAAAAATCATGTAGCCAGAAAACAAGTTATAAAAGCAAGCCAGAGAGGAGGAACAGGGAAGGTGTATGGGTACTGTGGAACAGAAGACCTCCCAGAGAGGAGGAACAGAAGACCTCCCAGAGAGGAGGAACAGGGAAGGTGCATGGGTACTGTGGAACAGAAGACCTCCCAGAGAGGAGGAACAGGGAAGGTGCATGGGTACTGTGGAACAGAAGACTTCCCAGAGAGGAGGAATAGAGAAGATGCATGGGTACTGTGGAAGAGAAGACCTCCCAGAGAGGAGGAACAGGGGAGGTGCATGGGTACTCTGGAACAGAAGACCTCCCAGAGAGGAGGAATAGAGAAGATGCATGGGTACTATGGAACAGAAGACCTCCCAGAGAGGAGGAACAGGGAAGATGCATGGGTGCTGTGGAACAGAAGACATCCCAGAGAGGAGGAACAGGGAAGATGCATGGGTACTGTGGAACACAAGACCTCCCAGAGAGGAGGAACAGGGAAGGTGCATGGGTACTGTGGAACACAAGACCTCCCAGAGAGGGACATCCCAGAGAGGAGGAACAGGGAAGATGCATGGGTATTGTGGAACACAAGACCTCCCAGAGAGGAGGAACAGGGAAGGTGCATGGGTACTGTGGAACACAAGACCTCCCAGAGAGAAGGAACAGGGAAGGTGCATGGGTACTGTGGAACCAAAGACTGGAGAGGTCATCCACTTGCCATCAATACACAAAGGTAATGCTGTTACATTATTAGAAGTTGTACAGCTGGCAGATCACAGAGGAGGAACTGAAGACTACATCAAAGGCATTAATGACTCAGCTTAAAGCCATACTGGAGGAAATGATGGGCATGGTAAAAAATTTCTCCAAAGCCAAATTCATGCTTCTTAAGACAGAAGTGGTGAACTTCACGACACCCATGCAGATGGACAATACAGTTACGACTACTGAATCCTACACAATTGCACTTTATAAGCACTTACATGAGTGCATGGATTGTGCTATCCCAAACAGAACCAAGATGCTATCCTCCAAAAAAGGAAGCCAATCTGGTGGGCCCCTGCCATAAACAAACTGTACAACAGAAGGAAGAAACTCTTGCAAAAGAGAGTAAACTCCCATGAGTGTAGGAGCTCCCTGGTCAGCCTCAGTAAGAAGCTGCCATCCCTGATAAAATTCTCCAAAGCTAGTTACGAAAACAAAATCACCACTGATTCTAAAGACAACCACAAAGCATTCTATAGCTATGTCAAGAATCTCAATGGCAACACTCAGATCTGCTCTGAGTTACAGCACAATGGCACTAAATATACAGACCCAACTGATATTGCCAACATCCTGGCAGATAGGTTCAGTGTTAACTTTACCCCCCTCTCATCCCCTAAAGAGCCCATCTCTATACCGGAAGAATGCAAGGTTCCTGTAATCACAGCTGCACAGGTAAAAACCACACTCTCCAAAGCCAAGAACACAGCATCCATGGTACCTGACAACATCCCAGGCTGCATTCTACATGAACTACAGAATGAACTGGCACCCCACCTAAGTACCATGTTCAATCATAGCCTCACCTCAGGCTTTGTGCCTGCTGAATGGTGCACAGCAATGGCTATCCCACTCCACAAGGGGTGAGCCACCACGGACCCCGGGAACTACCGTCCCATTAGCCTGACGAGCCTGGTCTGCAAGGCCATGGAACGTATCATCATGGAACTTATAAACAAAGACATTTGTAATCTCCAAACTCTGGATCCCACCCAGTTCGGGTTTGTAAAAGGCAGATCATGTCTCCTAAACCTGATAGACTTCTTTAAAGCAGTCACCAAAGCCGTAGACAAGGGTAAGGTGGTTCACACAGCCTATCTAGATCTTGCCAAGGCTTTCGACACCACCCCCACTCTGGAATTATAGATAAACTCACTAAACTAGGTATAAATCCCTATGTCACAAGATGGGTTGCCAACTGGCTCACTGACAGAGCCCACAATGTGAAAGTAGCAGACTCCAAATCCAACTTCAGACCAGTGACATGTGCAGTACCACAGGATTTAGTCCTGGGTCCTCTCCTGTTTGGTATCTACTTCTCTGAAGTACAGGCTAACACAGAAGGTCTTTGGCTAATGAAGTTTGCAGATGACTGCAAACTAGGAGCCATAATCGAAACTCCTAATGATGTGGACATCCTACAGAAGGGCCTCACTGAGACAGATGCCTGGTGTCAAAGCCATGGCCTCAAGCTCAATGCCAAAAAGTGCATTGTCATCCCCTTTGGTAAAAACTCTGTACCCATGAACTACAACATAGGCGGTAGTATACTTAACACCGAAAGTGTGATAAGAGACCTTGGGACACAGGTGGACAGTAGTCTCTCCTTTGATAATCCCATCGCCACAGTAGTCAGGAAATCCTTCTACATGGCACACCTCATCAAAAAAGGTTTCTCATCCAGAAAAAAAGAGGTCATTGTTCCCCTCTCCTCATCACTCATTAGATCCTTTTGGTATGTACCTCACAAGACATCTACAACAACTGGGAAGGCTGCAGAAATACCTCACAAAGAAGATTACCAGCCTCAAACAGATGTCCTACGCAGACCATCTCAAAAAACTCTGGCTTTACTCCGTCGCATATCCCCTACTCAGAGGTGATCTCTGCCTAACATACAAAGCTTTGTCAAACCCAGAGCTGTTGGACATGCTACACTTAAAGAAGTGTCACCACAAGAAACAGAACATGCCAGAGGGATAGATTCCTGTCCCAGAGACTTCCCATACTCTGGAATAAACTACCTATGTATATCAAACAAAGCTCCTCATTAGCACTCTTCAAGAAAAATCTTGATGACTGGATGGGAAATAGGAAATTCACCCCGGGGATCACCTCTGTGGCTCTGCTCGACAGTGGCACAGGAAAATAATTTTCTTAGGTGGCAAAAGCCAGGGTACCTTTTTGGCTGGGCTTGTATAGGCCCCAGGGCTGATAGCCTAGTACCTACCTATGAACCTATAAGATGATGTACATAGCAGTCAGGAAGGAGGTGAGAACAGGGGAAGTCATGTCACTGCTTGGATTACTGATCTTTGCTTGCATGGCTCAAGCCCCCACCAGAATGTTTACTCAGGCATTAGCTAATTTACTCAAAGTTTGTAAATAAAAGCATCACAGTTAAGGATTACCAGGCAGTAAAACAGGATTTAGTGATGTGGAAGGAATTTTTACAGCAGTGCAATGGGATTATATTTAAGCAGAAGGAAATCTGAAAGTAATGCTACTCAATGTTAGAAGTCTAAACCTCAAAATGCACTCTCTCAAGGCACTCCTAAAAATGGAGGACATCGATATCTGTGCAGTAACTGAGACCTGGTGCAATACCAGGCTACAACTCTTACCCCACTTCTTGGCCACCAAACCAAGACGGAAACACTAAATGTGGAGGAGTGTCCATATTCAGCAAGGATATTCACACCTCCAGGCTAGTTGCCCAACACAATGCATCTGAAATTCTCCAGGTGAAACTAACACTAGGTAAGACTGCAATCCAAATTGTAGCTTGCTACAGATCCCCCACCATGCCATTCTCACTAAATCTTTCTAAACATACTGGAAAATATTAAAATACAACCAAACACCCTAATACTGGGTGATTTCAACTACCCTGCTATTAACTGGTAAAACAACTCGGGTACCAACACCTTTTCCCAACAGTTCTTGGAATTCATAAATTCCAATGCCCTGGATAAACTAATCCATTGTTCCACCAGAGGATCCAATATCCTAGACCTGATCATTACCAACATGGGAGATAGATGCTCCACACCAGTGTTCACCCCCTCATTGGTCAGGTCTGACCATAAGTAAATCACCATTGATATCCACATCCCACCCCCACCCCCCGAGTAAGGAAACCTCTATAAAAAAACTTCTCCAAAGCCAACTTCATGCTACTTAAGTCAGAAGTGACAAACTTCATGGCACCCATGCAGATGGAAGCTGAAAGTTCAACTGCTGAATCCTACACTAAGGCACTGAATGAGCACATCCACTCATGAATGAATTGTGCTATCCCAAATAGAACCAAGATGCTCTCCTCCA
Source organism: Protopterus annectens (assembly GCF_019279795.1). NCBI lineage: Eukaryota > Metazoa > Chordata > Ceratodontiformes > Protopteridae > Protopterus > Protopterus annectens. The sequence goes on from NC_056726.1 coordinate 491,541,401, forward strand.
AAAAAAGGAAGCCAATCTGGTGGTTCTCTGCCATAAAAAACTATACAACAGAAGGAAGAAACTGTTGCAGAAAAGAGGAAAATCTCAGAATGCAAAAAACTCCCTTACCAGCCTCAGTAAGAAGCTGAGGTCCCTCATAAAATCCTCCAAAGCTAGTTACGAAAATAAACTTGCCAAAGATTCCAAAGACAACCACAAGGCATTCTATAGTTATGTCAAGAATCTAAATGGCAATGCTCAGATATGCTCTGAGCTACAACAGAATGGCATTAAATATACTGATACCAAGGATAGTGCCAATATCCTGGCAGATCGATTTAGTGCCAACTTCACCCCCCTCTCACCCCCTAAAGGATCCATCTCAATACCAAAAGATTGCCAAATTCCAGTAATCATGGCCACACAGGTAGAAACCACACTCTTCAAAGCTAAGAATACAGCATCCATGGAACGAGATGACATCCCAGGCTGTGTACTACATGAACTACAAAATGAACTGGCACCTCACCTAAGTGTCATGTTTAATCACAGCCTCACCTCAGGCTTTGTGCCAACTGAGTGGCGCACAGCTACAGTTATCCTACTCCACAAGAGAGGATCCACCTTGGATCCCAGAAACTACCGTCCCATCAGTCTGACGAGCCTGATCTGCAAGGACATGGAATGTATTATCATGGAACTTATAAACAAAAAACATTGGCAGCCTTCAAACACTGGACCCCACCCAGTTTGGGTCCATGAAGGGCCAGTCTTGTCTCCTGAACCTGATGTCTCCAGAGCTGTGGACAAGGGTAAGGCAGTCCACACAGCCTATATGGACCTCACCAAGGCCTTCATCCCCATCCCCCACTCTGGAATCATAGATAAACTTACTAAGCTGGGCATAAATCCCTACATCACTCGATGGGTTACCAACTGGCTTACTGAGAGAACCCAGACTGTAATAGTAGCTGACTCCAAATCCAGCTCCAGACAAGTGACAAGTAGAGTACCTCAGGGTTCAGTCCTGGGACCGCTCTTGTTTGGCATCTACTTCTCTGAAGTACAGGCCAACACTAAGGGACTCTAGCTAACAAATTTTGCAAGTGACTGCAAACTGGGAGCCAATACTGAATCTACAAAAGGGCCTTACAGAAACAGATGCTTGGTGCCAGAGCCATGGGCTCAAGCTTAATGCCAAGAAATGTATAGGTATCCCCTTTGGGAAAAAAACATGTACCCATGAATTACCACATAGGTGGCAGTACACTAAACACCAAAAGTGTGATGAGAGACTTAGCAACACAGGTGGACAATGGTCTCACCTTCGATAACCACATCACTACAACAGTCAGGAAATCCTTCTATGTGGCACACCTCATCACTAAGGGCTTTTCATCCAGAAAAAAGGAGGTCATTGTCCCACTGTACTCATCCCTCATTAGACCCATTATAGAGTACAACTCCACATTTGGTATATACCTCACAAGACATCTGCAACAGCTGGAAAGGCCACAGAAATACCTCACTAAAAGAATCATAGACCTAAAGCAGATGCCCTATGCTGACAGTCTAAAAAAACTCCAGCTATACTCTGTGGCATATCAAATACTCAGAGTCAATCTCTGTTTAACATACAAGGCCATGTCAAACCCTGAGCTGTTGGACATGCTCCACTTAAAGAAATCCTAATCCCTCAGAGCCACACACTCCAGGGATCTAAGCCTTGTCAACACAATGAATAAAACATACTGGAGAGATAGGTTCCTGACCCAGAGACTCCCCATACTCTGGAATAGACTGCCCATACATGTCAAGCAGAGCGCCTCCTTGGCCCTCTTCAAAAGGAACCTTGACAATTGGATGGGAGATAGGAAATTCACCCCAGGGATCACATCAGTCGCCCTGCTGGACAGGGGCCCAGGGAAGTAAATATTGTGGGAAGAAATATCCGGGGAATTGTTTGGCTAGGCTTGTATAGGCCCTAGGGCAGATAGCCTAGTACCAACCTATGAACCTGTGAACCAGAAGGACTGGGTAGTCAACATGGAATTATACATGAATGAGTCAAGATCAGGAGGCATAGGAGCATACTCAAAGGTGGGGTTGTATGTTGGTGACCCAAGTGTATTTATAAGGAGTACAGTCTGCAGAGACATTACCATTTAGTCAGCTACAATTGTGGGGTCAGATGACCTGATAAATGAGAACAGTGTGATTCAGTCAAATAAGGAAACCATGGTTTATGCAGAGAATAGAAGGTCAGTAAGTTTATTATTGTGTTGGCCTTAGTGAAAAGATTGGTGTTTTACAACGTGAAGATTAATAAATCCCTTGGTGCAAATTATAATTTGCATATAAGCAGTGGGTTTGTTACCAGCACAGAAATGGATGCAACCAGTAGATCTTATGCTGAGGGTTTGATACACAGATGACAATTAGGTGAAGCCATCAGAGCATTTCAAGTTCACTTTGTTGACCTGACTTTTGACTTTCAGACCAGTTTTCCTTCCAGTATATTTCACAAAGTACTAGGCATTGGTGGGATTATTGAAGAGTTGTACACATTTGTAAACATATCACGCAAATTAGCAGAGGTGGGATTATTGAAGGGTTGGACACATTTATCGACAGATCAAGCAGATTAGGCAGTCATAGGATTAATGAAGGGTGGGTCACATTTGTAGACAGATCAAGCAGATTAGGCAGTCATAGGATTAATGAAGGGTGGGTCACATTTGTAGACAGATCAAGCAGATTAATTAGTGGTGGGATTATTGAAGGGTTGAACACACTTGTAGACACAGCAGGCAGATTAGAAACCACTATTGCATTAAGACTCGGTGGTATGTTGTTAGAGAGCCTGTGCTAAACTAGTCAGGATTGTGTCTCTTATGTTATACAGGCAGTCCTGGCCCTTAGATGATTGAACATTTTAAATTAGCGTTCTGTTGCAGGAGAGAAGTCAGTGTTTAACAGCCAACTTGGGGGTGATATCATTCTGGGCTACCTTTGTATTACACTGATGCATTTTTTTCCCACTTCTGTTTCACCTTTGAAAGAAGTAGTTAAACTGAAACTTAATGTCTATGCGATAATGTATGATTCAATAACCTACACTGCAAAAAATAATTTATTTAAACGTTTGACCTTCAGCTTGTGTTTTTATCAGTCGTCACATGGCAAAAGAATTATGTTCTTTGCAGAGAAAGAAAAGAAGCAAAGACAAAGATTTAAGGAAGTAGATTGCCGTTATTTGTAGTTAACTTTTTACATATAAATAATTATGAAATTCTGTGTTTTCTCTGTAAAGCGTTCCATTTTGGCTATAAAGGATGAAAGTGTTCTGTATTCAAAAAACAGAAAAAAAATCATTCAGAAGCACACGGCAGCATCACCATGTGATACCAGAATAAAAAAAAAATTCCATAGTTGGAAAACAGAACACATACTTACTTCAAGAACATTGTCTGGATTTTCCTTTTTACTGCACCTTAGCAACTACTGACAGAAGTGTAAAATGGGTTTATTTATTTGGATTGTTAATCTAATAGATGAGCTGATACATTTTATGTCATGTTTGAATGCAGTTCTAGCTACAGGCAGTGCATTAATTTAAAATCTCAATAAGTCCCATACTTAACAGATTCAAAACTCATAATCAATATAAAAGCATACTGTACAAAAACAGCCCTTTGTGACAGACTCACATTAGATTGCAGACCTTTTATTTAATATAAGCACACACTTGTTTCATAGGTCATAGTTTCTGTTGCAGTCACATTCCAGATAATGTGACTACATATAATTATTCATAAATGGCAGGGTCATCTCACCCAGTAACACTTGATTTTGTTGCAAAGGTGTGTGTCAGTACTGGGCCAGAATGTGTGCAGCTCAGGCATTTCTCCAATGTTAACAGCAAAGTTGCTCCAAATTAATGATGGTGGGCAGAACAATGATCTGTCACTAATCTATATGAGAGTGGGAGCACACAAGCCCAGCACTGGTGTATGTGTGTGTTTATATATATATATATATATATATATATATATATATATATATATATATATATATATATATATATATATATATATGAGCCATAGTTACATCGACGAAATTCCAGTTGCCCGAATTTCAAATCATTGAGACCAGAACTCTGAAAGACCAGGTTTTAAATGGACATCGCAGTACAGTGATGATCAGGAACTATACCCTTTCTATCACTGTAGTGCGACCTTGGAGTTGGTATATATAATTAACAGGGGGTGTGAGGTGCAGAAAAATGTTTTAGGGTATGCTGAATTGTTTTTTGGTGTGCTGTGTTGTTTCAGTGGTGTGTGTTTCAGCATACTGATCTTTCGTTGAACTGGTCTTTTGGAGTTCTGGTCTCAATGATTTGAGATTTGGACAACTAGAATTTCGGAGATGTAACTATGACCCATATATATATATATATATATATATATATATATATATATATGGGTACATGTCAGTACATCGACAAGTTAGAAGATCGACATCCACTTCACCGACACATGAAATAATCGACACATAAATCACAGACATTTAACAGGTAAGAAGTTTAAATTTCGCTAATCATGCCTACCACACATGCATAACACTGCCACACTTACTAAAACATGGTAGGCATGATTAGCGAAATTTAAACTTACCTGTTAAATGTCCGTGATTTGTGGTGTCGATATTTCATGTGTCGGTGAAGTGGATGTCGATCTTCTAACTTGTCGATGTACTGACATGTACCCATATATATATATATATATATATATATGTATATTAACTTTATATTCTAGAAATACTGAAATAGCAAATTTCAGTACCTCGAGACTAGAAAGCCGAAAAATCAAAATACCAAAACCCCAAAACCGTGAAATTCAAAACTGTGACTTTTAAACACAACCTACACCACACAAACACACATAAACCTTCCTCCCCACACTACAACAAACAAACAAAACACACAAAAACAAAACAACACGAGTACACACACCTACCCTACACATAGCAGGGTGCAAGCCCCCCTGCACCCTCCCATGTGGGAGGTTGCTTCCCCCATACCCCCTATTATATATATATATATATATATATATATATATATATTTATATATATATATATATATATATATAAATATATATATATATATAAATATCTATATATATATATATATATAAATATATATATATCTATATATATATATATATATATATAAATATATATATATCTATATATATATATATATATATACATATATACCAACTCCGAGATTGCACTAAAAATGACACAGACACAAATCCCACCACTACACAATCTACATTCCCCTCGCACTTACATGCATACAAAAACCATCATTCTAAACACTTACACACTTACACACTCTTACCTACATACCTTAACCTACAACTACAACTTCTCAACACACTAACATACAATAAAATCCCTACACAAAACCCTTAAAATATAAACACTTACCTGAATCTCCAGCCATTCAGTAAGACAGCGCACCACCATAACCGCTAATTCGACATTTGCATATTCAGTTATGTGGGGTCTTTCACGGAACTGGGTTTCCACTATTATAATCTCGAGATACTGGCATTCGATATTTCAGTATTTTGAGATTAGAAAGTGAAGCCATATATATATATATATATATATATATATATATATATATATATATATATGTATGTATGTATAAATAGCTTCACTTTATAATCTCGAAATACTAACTGCGGTGGTGGTGCTGCGGTAGTGTTGTCGCCTCACAGTAAGACATTGTCCTGTTCGATTCTCAGCTAGAATGTCTTCTGTGTGGAGACATGCATGAATGGGCGTACCTTCGTTGAAGGTTGTGCATCAGGGCCAGCAACTTGGCACATAAAAATCTACTGCCAACCATTAGCGGACCGGAGTTCCGCTGTGGTGACCCCTAACCGGGAAAAGCCGAAAGACACAACAACAAATATATATATATATATATATATATATATATTAAGGTTTACCAATGGTGGTAGCATTTTCTGAATACCTTTGAAGGGCAAATGACTTTTTGCTCAATAATGAAAATCAGAAGAAAAGTCGATATGGCTTGACACTGTACAAAAAGACAACTTGCCATACATTAACGCAGCAATGCCATCCAAAAAATTCCTTGAAAATGTGTAGATTATAAGTAAAATTAATTACACATTGGCCAAGCTTGAATGCTCAGTTCAGTTCTCTAAAACTGCTCTATTGTTGTAGATAAATGTGTTGAAATACAATTCAAAATTTCCATACCTGTCCATCACTTTAACTATGTTAGGTTTATATTCATGATTTAGAAACATCTATTTCAAGTTTTAGCACCTCACCTCAAATATTCAGTCTGCCATCATAAGTAATCTAGACACCTGCACAAATAAATGCAAGCTTCCAAGGTATGCATTTAACACACACACACACACACACACACACACACACACACACACACACACACACACACACACACACACACACACACACACACAGACACACACAAACACACCACTAAAAATTAAAATAAACTAAATAGCTAAGAAAGCAACTTACTGCGGTGGTGGTGCTGCGGTAGCATTGTCGCCTCACAGTAAGACGGTGTCCCATTCGATTCTCAGTTAGAGCGTCTTCTTTGTGGAGATATGCGTGAATGGGCATACCTTTGTTGAAGGTTGTGCATCAGAGCTGGCAACTCGACACGTAAAAATCTGCTGCCATAATCATAAGTGGACTGGAGTTCTGCTGTGGCGACCCCTAACCGGGAAAAGCCGAAAGACACAACAACAAGCTAAGAAAGAAACTTGTGATTTGTATCACAGTGATCACTGAATCCATACAGATACTTATGACCTTCCATTGCTGTCAGCACAAAATAAATAAACATATGTTTATTAGTAAAATGGTTCAAACTGCATAAAAATTCCTCTACACATCACACAACACAGTACATTATTGTATTTTATCTTTTAAAAATTGAGTTTTTAATTGCATGCAAAACTAATGAAGCAAAACAGCCAAGAGCTTTTGAGACAATGGAGTCATTTGTCAAGGCTTAACATAATACAAAGATGTAATTGTTAAGAAACCATAAGAGGTAATTGTGTATTAATTGTTTTATTGAACTGCAATGTCAATACTGGTCTTGGGACATTATTTATTTAGTTTGCTCACACAAATTACGGAAGAAGATGATTGCAGCAATTTTTTTCTTTGACAGGTATTACCAAACATTCCATTGTGTGGGTAATGTTAGCCATTTAATGACATATTGTGTATTCATTTCCCAGAACAGCTGTAAAAGTACTGGAAATCAATATGTGTTTATCACTTGTATGAGCCTAACAAACAGTACTTCAGCAGAGAAGCAGATTGGCATGAAAAACAACTGACAGGAGTAGCAGAGCATTACTGCGCTCACTTACAGATAGCATTAGTCCATGAAATATGACTGAGCTCTTTCTATGTAAAATGTGAAGGTTTTATCAAGGCAGCATTAAACAATTCTTTTCATTGTCTGTATTTTAATTGAGGTGAAAATGTCTATTTCAAGTTCAACTTTACTTACAAGCTTATTTTCCTAAGCACAGTTACCAACAGATAAAATCCAAGTCTAGATTTCAAATGAACCAGGAAGTAGTGAGTATAATAATATAAATGAATGAACCCAGTACTGCATCCATATGCAGCCAGATAGCAACATCTTCATACATATGCCTTATCTACTTATAAAAAAGCTTTCATCATGGATAAATCAAAGTCTCCATTATGTTTAGGGCTTCCCTGCTTATTTAGTACATTTATAATAAAGTATTAGCAGTTCACGGGTTTGTATTTTTGCAATCAGATAGTAACATCCTTTAAGAAAGCTTAATGAAAGCCTTCTCCTAACACACTGCTTTGATACTGAGAGATCAACCTTTTACTATGGACAGGTTAGGATAAATGTGGTTATCTGTGAGTTCTCTGGTAAGACTGACTACATCTTGGGCTGCCTCAACACAGGAGTTTGTTAAATATTCTGGCATCTTTATACTGTAGTCCTCTGGCTGAAAATTATGATGAAAAAATGCTTAATCCCTAGAAATAAATGCTTGTAATTGCTTAAATCAGCCATCATTAGCAAAAATGTGATGAAATAACAAGCTCTTTATTTAACAGTTAAGCAGGTGGTATAGATTCAGAACCAATCTAGGCATGATACAGCCCATTAGACCAAAAAGAGTGGCTGTTTCAGATGGGAATTGATATTGTTTTATCACATATTGGTTCATAGGTTCATAGGAGATTACTATGCTAACGACTTAAGAGCCATTATAAGCCTAACCAGTATAACCCGATTTTACCCAATATATGGCACCTAAGATCAACAGGGTGGCATGGATTTGTAAATATGCCTTGAATATCTTATAGATTTCCCCTGTCCATAAGGGACATAGGCACTACCCCAGGTGTGAATTTGTGATCCCTTACCTGTTTTTGCATTTTTAAGTTGAATGGTCAACAGTGTGTTCAAATACTTTTAGAGCTTGTAGTTTAGTAGATCTGAAGAAGAGTTTTACTCGAAAGAGCTAGTCTCATTTTTATATATGTATATCGCATTTTACATATTTTACTAAAGTGATTTGTTTATGTTTAATACCATGGTGGTTTTGGTACTTTGCTTTTTTGGATATATTTATATCTTCCAGTACCAACCGTTAGCAGCCGTGATCTTTGTTTACTTCATTTTCATCAGATACCCGTTCAGGCAATGACTGCACATAGTGAAAGGCAAGGATAGTGCCAATATTGAATTGGATTACTGTCCAAATCACAATTGTGTATCCAGAGTGGGTAACCCGATAAAGAGTGTATAGAGTTGCAGTGAATCCTTTGCTACACCTAACTCTAGATGATACATCTGAGCTCATACAAAGAGAGACGGATGACTATGAAGAATTCACATTAACATATAAGAGTCTGGAGAATTCACTATACAAATTGAAAAGCTTTAATGGCAGATAATAATTCTAGAAGCATACCTTCATCACATGGTAATTCTCAGAGGACTTAGAGTCTTAGTTATACCTGTCATAGGAAAAAATAAACTTTAAAAATGATCAATACATGGTAGGTTCAGGTTAAGGCACTTTAATCTTGCAGCAAGGAGACAAAAATGTGCTAATACAGAGTTTGTCTAACTAAACTAAAATCAGGAAGTCTATCTTTATACACTTTCTAACAAGACATTGCCTACTAAGCTGACGTAACAGATCACAAGTTTTAACATCATCATTACATAGCAGCTGTTTATCCATGATTTTCTGCTTGCACTATCAATTTTATGAAAAACTTCCTAAGAAAAACAATGTGGCCTTGGTGACCACCGGTTAGATACAGCTTCCCACTATGTTATGTTACCATTCAAGGTACTATAGCTAATTCGAGCACAAAGCAAGTACAGATTCTTCAAGCAGTCTTTTGTTTTATGTATCTCTTCTTTTCCGCAGCTGTGCATGTTCTCATAACACGAACAGAGCTGATTGTTCATATTCAATCATATTAAAGAAAACAGTATTGTTCTATTCATACACTATCCATACATTTTCCTGACCTAGCAGATAATCACCTGCTTCTCAGTACATTTCCAAAAGGCATAAACATGAATTTTGCTGTGCTAGCAAATATTAGGTCAGGGTGCATCTTGCAGTTTCAGAAAGCATACTGTGGTTTGAAAAATCATCTTATAATTTCATACAGAATTAAGCTGTACATAAAAATAGAATTAAAATGAATTAACCCTTTTAGCTTCTAATAAGCATTAGACATATATAAAATGAATATTTTTCTGACATTTCCCCCTGTTAATACTTTTTATTCTATTTTCAAAAGCATAAACAGTTTACTTCTTCTCCTAACCTCTTCCATTCCGGATTTGCAGTTAAGAGAGTCATTTAGTTTAGACTTATGAAAGCATTAAAGTTTTCAACAACTCTTCAATTTCAGTGCTTTGATACAAAGTCTCAGAGACTGATATGTCTATAAAATCTTTGATTAACTTTTTAATGCAGGGAATACCACAACAAATGCATGCTCCTAATAGGAGTAATACCACATAAATGGCAATCAGGATGTTCATTAGGATGGAACCCCACCCCACAAAAAAATCCTGGAAAAAGTCCGTCAGAGGGTTTGGGCCTGGTTTGGTCATGGTCGACACTTGCTGGATCACCTCAAGATGGTCGTTTATCTCGTGCTGGTTGTCAGGAATATATGAACAGCATTCTTCTTTGATTAAAGTGCACGTACCACCTCTCACAGCTAGGATGAAGTCACGAGCCATGCGTATTTGAAGCACCACAGTTTTCATAGCATTTAGTTCATCAGTCACTAATTCGAGAGCAGAAAAAGTTGCATTGCTCATAACTTCATGACGTTTGGACAGTTTTCTCAGCTCCCAAATCGATTTCACTGCTCCATATGCTGGGGCTATGCCTGCCCATGATATAATAGTGTCACTCAAGTCCATATGTGTCAGTTTATCTTTGTTTTTCATGGAGTTATGGTTTCTCCACCCTGCTTCGATTTGTCCCACTGGATTCTCGGGTCTCTTGATTGGACTTCTAGGTTTACTGCTGACCTCTCTGGCATTTTAAATTTTCCCCTGAGGCAAAGCTGCAGTGTGTCGTATGGCCGGTACCAGGTAACCCAAAAAACAACTTCCGGACCAATTCTCAGGTAGTCATTTGTATGCCTTTTTCCCACAAACAAAATAACAATTCTCTACTTTAGTATTGATATATGCTTGCCCTGCATGAAACATTTTCTTGTCAATAATAGAAAGTTGCTTAAAAAGAACAGGATTATGCTGTATTTCACTAAGTCTTTTTCATTTTTTCAAGATGAGTCATAGTTTGCATCACAGATAGTTTCTGCCTTATTAGCCTTAATATAACATTTATAAGAAACAGTCACATTGCAATTGCTCCAACCCACCTGAATAGTGTCATTTTTGTAAAAACATACAATTCCTTTTTGTGTAACAGGTAGGTACAATGCTATTTTGTCTTGTGATTTCACAGGTGTAGTATCAAAAATCAAGTTTTCCCAAGTCTCATTGACCCCTAGGGGGACAGCAGTCATTAATAATCCCCCGTATGCTGTTGGTATAGTTGTGCAAATCCAGCAGTTTGAAACATTAAAAGTTTCAGCATACACATATTTAATTGCTAGGTAAGTGTTAAAGTTTGGATGCCAGTCTATGAGTAATGCATCACGTTTGTTCAGTTCAACTTGTGTGGCTGGAAAAAGGAAAGGCCACAGCAAAAAGATCATTGTTATCAGTATAGCTAACAGGATGATCATGCAATTTTTCTGAGGTTGTTCTGCATCCCTATTTACTCTATACCTGGTCATTTTGTTCTCGTTGTACAACAGTAACGAGGTTTTTGTCCAGTTCAAAGTTCTTAACCAATTTACAGTGTGTTAGATGAATCCAGGACACTCGCTCTGCGATCTTGACTGCAGTTGGTGTTGACAGTAGCACTTGGTACGGTACTTCCCACTTCAGAGAACTCCAATTCTTTTTCTTCACGACCTTCACCCAGACCCACGTGCCTGGGACTACTGCTGCTTCCGATGGTCTGTCTTGTTCTTTATCTGAAACAGAATTTAACTGCAGAAGTTTGTTATTCAAAAATCGCCTCATATACTCTGCAAGTGAACTGTCAACCTCCTGGTCTGCAGGCATGAGAGGTTTCTACTGAGGTGTATAATATGCCCTCCCAAACAGAATTTCAAAAAGAGTTAATCCTTTTACATTTGGAACAGTTCTCATACTCAACTGTGCCAGAGGCAGACAGTGCACCCAGTTATTTTGTGTCTCACTAATCAATTTCCTAAGCTTATTTTTCAGAACTCCATTATGCCCCTCTACTAATCCTGCAGTCTGGGGGTGGTATGCACAATGGTTTTTCAGAGAAATCCCTAAATAATGGCTCAATTGTTGTATAGTTTGATTTACAAAGTGTGTGCCATTGTCACTATAAATCTTTTCCGGTATGCCAAATCTAGGAATAATTTCTTTAATGAGGACTTTTGCAACAGTAGCCGCATCTGGATTTTTAGTCGGAAAAGCTTCCACCCATTTGGAGAACATATATATAATGACAAGACAGTACTTTTTATTTTCACATTTGTTTAGCTCTATAAAATCCATACAGATAGTATGGAATGGGTACGGTGGTGTAGGGAAACTCCCTTGCTTAGGCTTCAGTGCCCCCTGTGCATGATGCTTGTTACAAACATGGCATGCTGCACAAAAATTTTTGTGTAGTTTGTAAATCCATACGTTGTAAACACTCGATTCACTAACTGTACCATCCCCCGTTTTGAGACATGGCACTGCCCATGGCTCAACAAAGCTGCATATCTAAACAAGTTAGATGGTAAAATTGGTTTTCTTTCTTTCTTTGGAGATGTACAGCCCTTTCTCAAGAATTGCTCCTCGCTTTATCCATTTTTGTTTTTCTACATTTGTAGTAAGTGTCTGCATTGTTTTTAACATTTCTAAATCTAAAATCTCAGATGGTTGTAATTCCTCACTCAAAAGAAATACTTCTGAAGCTGAAGCTGCTTGCTTCACAGCTGTATCAGCTCTCACATTACCTTTTGAAATCCTATCCTGTTGTTTGGTATGAGCTACACATGTGCAAATAGCTACTTTCTGAGGTAACTGAATAGAATCTAACAAATCTAAAATAAACTGCGCATGATTAATTGGTTTACCAGTAGATGCTATCATTCCTCTATTTTTCCACTGCTGCGCAAAAACATGTACAGTAGAAAAAGCGTACTGGCTGTCAGTAAAAATGTTCACACGTTTATCCTTTGCCAAGGAACATGCCCTTGTTAAAGCAATCAATTCTGCTGCTTGTGCAGATAAGTTGTGTGGTAAAGACTTTGCTTCTAAAATCTCAGTATCAGAAACTACTGCATACCCCACTAGATTCTGTCCTGTAGGACCCCTCCTACATGAGCCGTCCACATAGTATGTCACCTCAGCATCATCCAAGGGAAGATCTGTGAGATCTTTTCTAAGCAGTGTCTTTTGCTCAATCTCCTGCAGGCAGCAGTGTGGTTTGCCATCTGCAGGGGTTGGGAGCAAGGTTGACGGATTTAAAGTTGTGCATCTTTCAATTGTCATATGAGGTTGGCTCAACAGTATAGTCATACAGGAAAGATGTCTAGCAGGAGAAAGATATGCTACTTTTTCTTGCAGTAAAATAATCGCGACTGCATGAGGCACTCTCAATGTGAGAGGGTGGAATAACACTACTGAGGCTGAAGCCTGCACTGCCATTGCAGCTGCGACTACTGCTTGTACACAGTGGGGCAAGGATCGCACCACTGAGTCTAGCTGTGATGAATAGTAAGCTATGGGGCATTGTTTGTCCCCATGTTGCTGTGTTAACACTGATGTCATATAACCCTGCTTACAATTTACAGTTTGGAAAAATCGTTTATGATAGTTCGGTAATCCTAAAACTAATGAGGATGCTATCAGTTGTTTCAATTTGCAGAAAGCTGATTCTGCTTCTGGTGTCCATTGTAATAAATCTTGTGCTGCCATAGGCTTCTTGAATATCAAGTTGGTCAGTGGAGCAGATTCCAAGGCATAGTTTGGAATCCAACTCCGACAGAAATTAGTCGCACCTAGGAAGGACATAATTTCCTTCTTGGTAGTTGGTTTGGGTGCTTGTAATATTGCTGTTTTTCTGTCTTCATCTAATATTCTGCCTTCTTTGGATATTACATATCCCAGGTATTTAACCTGTTTTTTCCAAAGTTGCAGTTTGTTTTTGTTTACTTTGTGTCCTTGAGTAGCTAGAAATTGTAGTAATGCTATGGTATCTTCTCTGCATTCTTGCTGGGTGGGGGCTGCCAGCAGAATGTCGTCTACATAAAGTAAAATCTGGCTGCCTTTTGGTGGGATAAATTCCGCCAGGTTACTTGCCATTTCCTGTGTGAAAATTGTTGGACTCTCACAATATCCCTGTGGTAGCCACATGTATGTATATCTTTTCCCCTGAAATGTAAATGCAAACCAATGTTGGCTGTCAGGGTGTATCGGTATTGAGAAAAACGCATTGCTAATATCTACCACAGAAAAGTACTTCTGTTGAGGTTTTAAATCATTTAATAAGGTGTGTGGATCTGGTACCGTAGGTGCTCTAGGTATAACTGTGTCATTTACAGCTTGTAAATCTTGGACCATACGCCATTCTCCATTTACTTTCCTAACAGGAAATAAGGGTGTATTACATGGTGAATCAGGAGATTCTATCAATACTCCTTCCTTAAGTAAGGCTGCTATTATTGGTTTGATTCCTACTTCTGCATCCTTTCTTAAGGGATACTGTCTCTTTTGAGGTCTAAATGCTGACTTTGGCGTGATAGTGACTGGTCCTGCTGTACGAATAAGTCCTACATCTGATTTCCCTGTTGACCAGAGAGTCTCTGGTATATCTCGTAAGGCTTTTTACTCTTCCTCTAGTAAGAGTGCTACTCAGCTGTCCTCACTTGCCTGCAAGTGCACAACTGGGTGTGTCTGTGTTATCCAGTTCAACTTCTGCTTTTGTACTCCTTGTTCTGAAAGTTCTAATTCTGTCTGTTTTTCCCACCTTGTGACTTTTTCTCCTAGGTCTGCCTACTTCACATTTTTATCTTTAGTTAAACTAACGTGGTAATCGATTAGCTTTGTAAAGCGCTAGGAATTCCTGGGACAATGAACAGCTAACTACACTGTTTTCTTCTGTGTCCCAGTACAGATTATGCAATACTAATCTGTTAGCATGGTTTCTAAACAGTTCTTGCTCATATTCTTTATCAGGTCCTGGTTTGCTACAGTAATATAGAGTGCAATGCAACAAATGTTGTTTATCAGTGTCAAGGGAGGGGGATTTACTGATGGCTACGTTCATCAGTTCTTTGGTTACTGCCCCTGGACCAGTCGTAACCAAGTCCTGGCTGTACCAATAAAATGTTTCACCCTCTGGTCACACCACAAAAGTATCCATTTGTCACTGTGCTTCCATTCCCTACATAGTTGGAACTATTGCTATGCCAAATATCTGCATTACGTCTCTGCCCAAAAGATTTACTGGGCATTTTGCAGAAACAGCAATTTTGCTTTTCTGGGTCAACCCTGAAACTGGGTCAGTTATTGCTATGTTGTGGGAGAATGGCAACTGATACAGCTGTCCATTAGCTGCTTTCACTAATATATAATCAAGTGATTCTGAATTTTCTGGTAGTTTGGAAGGATGTATCAGGGTCCGTGAAGCCCCTGAGTCACACAGGAATTTAACTTCCCTCCCCTCTACCAGAAGTGTAACTTCCAGTTTTGTGTCTGCTAAGTAGAGCTCAAGGCTCAATAATGCTAAGTCTAAAATTTCATTTTCTTCACCATCAGTGATTTCTTGTACTTCCTCTATTTCTTCTATCACATTCTCTACTCCTTCTATCACATTTGCATTTGTCTTTTATTGGTTATTCCCTTCTAGCGATTCTTGACTATCATATAGTCAGTCCTCACCCTCCTTGTCTTCTGTGGCTACCTTTTTATTTTGCCTGCAATCCCTTGCTAAATGTCCCTTTTTTCCGCATTTAAAACATTCACCCCTTTTCTTTCTCTCTTCAAACTCCTCTGATCGCTTATCAGATTGTTTGTTTCCCTGGGTATTTTTCTTACCCTTCTTCCCAGTCTGTACTACAAAGACTTCTGATCCATCTTCTACTGCAAATACTTGAGTTTTCTTTTTCTTTTTGCTATTAAAATGCCTTTCGGCATATCTTGCATATTCAAGTAATGACTGTAATCTACTTGTACGATGATCTACCATGTGCTTTGTAATAAAGCTGTTAATGGGTGCAATACTGCCTTTCAAAAATGCATTCTTTAATTGCTGCTCATATGGGGAATCATGTGTTTGGTCCTCAGGTACCTGCATTCCACAATGGTTATTAAAACACTCTAATAATCTGGCATAATATCTATCAACAGTTTCACCTTCTTGTTGTATGCATTGATTAATGCAATTCCAGTCAGCCCTAGGCTTCCATTTCTCAGAGATTCGGTCTGTCAGACCTTTCACTCTGTTATCCAGTTCTGTGTTACTATGTGGGAGTGGCCTATGTTCTGCATCACGGGGATTCCAGTTGCCACTGATCATGTGCAAATCTGGACCTACGATTTGTCTGACTACTTTCTCTACTTCCTCTCCATTTAAATGTTAACTTAACCTCATGCCATGTAAGTCTTCTAAGAATTTTCTAAAATTAACTTTTGGATGGGGAATTCCCTCTGTGGCTTTCTGGATATCTTCCGGTGTCCACAGTCTATATACTAGAAGAGTTGGGTCCTGTTCTGCCTGTCCTGCTTGTGGATTTGGTACTTCTATGAGTGGACATATCTCTTCTTCACTCATAGCTCGTGAATTTTTACTTATTTCATACAATTCAATATTCCCTCTTAAGTTGCGTGTTCGAGACCTAGTCTCGATAGGATCTCTGACAAACGGTTTTGATTTTGCAGGGACAGCTGGATATAGCGGAGGTGGATCAGCTTGTCCACTCACTTCATATTCTGGTAATGGAAGCGGAGGGGGCGGAGGGGCTGATGCTATTACTAAGTTATTGTCTTCTTTATCTAAAAACATTGCTTTTGAATTTTTATTCTTTTGTTCCCTGTGGTTTGCTTCCTCAAGCCACCTGTGTGCTGAGGAACTCCTAATTGACGTTGCTTTTTTACCTGACCTTTTGCGTCTGTTTTAAGTTGTTTGATAAGTTTGATAAGTGAAGGTTTATCTAATTTGCCGTCAAATTTGTATTTATTAACCCATTTTGTATAGTACCTAACGTTGTCGGCACGCTGTAATTGCATATATTTCGCGTCTTCGGTTAAAAGTGGATCTCGGGAACTTTTTGTGCACTTATTTCCCATGTTGCCTTAACTTAGTTAGAAATTGTCACGTAACCCTTTTTATCAAGTGGTACCATGATTTTCACTTCTTCACAGTTTATCTAGAATAACTGCCTACCTATCCTGTTTCCCTGATCTATGACAAAACAGCAATCTTTTTATTTATTTTATTTATTTATTTATTTAAATTTGTTGACCGGGAGTGTCTGACTGGACGTGGGTCCATTTTCAGTGGAGGCCCGGGGAGAAAAGCTCCACAGTAAAATAAACAGACAGTAGTTACATTGGATTACATAGCGATTAACAATTTAACATAGAAATTACTTACAACATATTTATAGATGAAGAACATAGTACATCAGTAGACAACTAGAATCTTTATCTGTGAAGTACATAACAGGCATTAACAAATGTAACAATGAGAAGTTCCTGCTGTATAATAAGTACTAGGCTTATGAGCATCTGAGCTTGCTATCATCATGGTAGTTAGTGGAGGTGAAAGAAAGGTAGTAGTTGGATGGAGTGGATGATATTAGTGGGAGTTGCAAGGCCATACTCAGCATGTTTTAGGTGCACTTTTAATAAAGTTTTGAAGTTGGTGCATGATGGTACGGAGGTAATTGTGGGTGGGAGTGAGTTCCATAATTTGGCTATGGTGCAAGAGAATAGTGCTTCACCAGCAGAGTTATTGGCTTTAGTGATCTGCAAGTGATTTTTGTTGCTGGATCTTAGTGGTCTGGTGGTGCGATAGGGTTGGAGTAGATTCTGGAGGAATGGGACATTTAGTGGATGGTTTACTAGTTTGTGGGCAAGTGAGAGTTGATACCACTGAAGGAGGTGAGGGAGTTCAAGCCAGCCCAGTTCAGCAAGTGAGAGACAGTGGTGACTACGGTAGGATGCCCCTGTGGTGAATTTGGCGATTTTGTTGTAGCAGGTCTCTAGCTTGTTTAGATCACATTGCCTTAGGTTGGTATATACTGGAGAGGCATAAAGTAGGGTGGAGATAAGGTGGGAATTTGCTATTGAAATCTTTGCTACTTTGGTGAGAAATTGTTTGTTTCTGTATAATGCTCCTAGTTTTTTGTGGACTTTTTTATGATCATGGATATGTGAATGTCAAATTTTAGTTTATTGTCTATTTCCACTCCTAGCAATTTGGTGTGTTCAGTTGGGTATATAGTGGTGTTGTTTTTTGCTGTGATGTTAAAGTGAGAGTTGTTTTGAGTATGTTTGTTGGGTTGGAAGATGAGTAGTTTAGTTTTGTTTGGGTTGAGTATTAATTGGGCATCGGATAACCATGTTTCAACAGAGGAAAAGGCTTCCTGTGTGACTTTTTGCAGTTTGGGTAGGGACTGGGCTGAGCAGATGATGGTTGAGTCATCTTAGTATTGTATGAGTGTGCAATGTTTGGTGGAAGAGGCTAGATTATTGGTGTAAACAGAAAAGTAGGGGTCCAAGGATGGATCCTTGGGGAACCCCTATGGAGACAGGTAGTTGGGGAGATATGTCATTCTGCCATACAACGGATTGTTGGCGGTCAGACAAGTAACTCTGAAACCAGTTGGTGACTGATTGTGAGAAGGATAGGTTATTGAGGACAGAGATAAGTTGTTTGTGTGGGACCATGTCAAATGCTTTAGATAGGTCTAGGAAAGTAGCAGAGGAGAGATAGCCATTGTTTTTATGCTGAAGGATAGTGTTAGTAAAGGAGAGTAAGGCAGTGGTGGTGCTATGGTTTGGTCAGAAACCATGCTGAGTACTGGAAAGGAGGTTGCTAGTAAGGAGGTAGTGTGAGACCTGAGAGTGTATTCATCTCTCTAGTATTTTGGAGAGTGGAGAGAGAATAGCTATGGGGCAGTAATTGGTTAGTTCTGCAGAGGGTCCGCCTTTGTGGAGGGGAATTATATGTGAGACTTTCCACAATGTGGGAACGTAACTTTCTGACAGAGATCAGTTAATCAAGATGGATACAGGGTAGGCCAGAGCATCAGCTGCGATTTGTAGGTATTCACTTGGGAGGTTGTCTGCTGCTAATTTGGTGGGTTTAAGTTTAGTTAAGAGTTTTTTTATGTTGGAGGTAGGTACAGGAGAAAAAGAGAAGGCAGTGGGGAGATTACTAGTTGAAGGTGTGGGTTGGAGGGGAGGAGGGATGTGTTGTTTAGCTAGTGATAGTATGGTTTGGGTGAATTGTGTGTTGAATGAGGTAGCAATATTTTCTGAGGAGTGAGGGATGTTAGGAGGAGGGGTACTGACTTTACCTGGGTGGAGGATGGAGTTTATGGAGGACCAGAATTGTTTGGGGCTGTGTTGTGAGGAGTCTAGGGCAGACTGGTAGTATTGGAATTTGTCCCGTTTTATTAGCTTTTTTGTCCCTGATTTACATAAAATCTCCCTGACAAAAGCAAATACTGTAACAAGTCCCTGATCTGAAACAAAGAAAAGGTAAATTCCTCCTTACCTGAGCCTCCGCAATTGATCGTCTCACCGGATCTGTTGACTCGTCCTCCAATCGCAGATCAGAAACAGTGGCTGGCCTCATTTGAACGATAATTCAGTCGGAGGTCTTTCAAAGCAGAAGAACCGATGTGGCTTCTTCCCCGTACAGTTTCATGCCACCGGGCCCATCTGTCCTGAGCTAGAGTGAGAGATTTCCGGTCCGAAGGACCAATCTGTCATAGGAAAAAATAAACTTTAAAAATGATCAATACATGGCAGGTTCAGGTTAAGGCACTTTAATCTTGCAGCAAGGAGACAAAAACATGCTAATACAGAGTTTGTCTAACTAAAATGAGGAAGCAAGTCTATCTTTATACACTTTCTAACAAGACATTGCCTACTAAGCGGACATAACAGATCACAAGTTTTAACATCATCATTACATAGCAGCTGTTTATCCATGATTTTCTGCTTGCACTATCAATTTTATGAAAAACTTCCTAAGAAAAACATCGTGGCCTTGGTGACCACCGGTTAGATAGAGCTTCCCACTATGTTATGTTACCATTCAAGGTACTATAGCTAATTCGAGCACAAAGCAAGTAGATTCTTCAAGCAGTCTTTTGTTTTATGTATCTCTCCTTTTCCGCATCTGTGCATGTTCCCATAACACGAACAGAGCTGATTGTTCATATTCAATCATATTAAAGAAAACAGTATTGTTCTATTCATACACTATTCATACATTTTCCTGACCTAGCAGATAATCACCTGCTTCTCAGTACATTTCCAAAAGGCATAAACATGAATTTTGCTGTGCTAGCAAATACTAGGTCAGGGTGCATCTTGCAGTTTCAGAAAGCATACTGTGGTTTGAAAAATCATCTTATAATTTCATACAGAATTAAGCTGTACATAAAAATGGAATGAAAATGTGTTCACCCTTTTAGCTTCTAATAAGCATTAGACATATATAAAAATGAATATTTTTCTGACAATACCATATGGAAATACTCATCCGCAATTGTTAAAGAAATGGCAACTGATTAACCTTGAAACAAGTTTAAATTACATCAGACTTTTATTAGAATGTTTTAAACCTATAGAAAATGATTTGTTATTCGAAGTGGAAACAGAAGAGAAGGGAATGGCAAGTAGATACACAACAGGTGTCTTTGTAGGCAAACTGGATGATCTTTATTCCAACATTGTGGAATTTGATGAGAGGCTGGAGTGAGACATAATGAAGAAACTAAAGAAAGATTTTTTTGATTTCAAGAATGGAAAGATTTTTGCATGGCCTAGGGGCAAATCCATCATAAAGTCTACGATTAATTCTCTAGGAAATGCTGATCCCAATAATTCAAAAAAATGAATTGGAATTTATGATTGATAAAGGGTCACTGGCTGCTGAGGAATCCTTAGAGAACATCAGAATTCCTGCATCAGCCAATAATGAGAAACAAATTTGTCAATCTGACTATGGACAGGATACTAATCTGGGAGTGAGATGGAAAGATACATGTAGTCTCTCATTGGATTTTCCAACACTTCTGCTACTCTTACGAATTTACATGACATGCAATGATCAAACACTAGCAGAGGCAGGAAAAGGAAAACGATCTCCATGGAATGCTAATTAGCACAGCTATCATTCAAAATAATTTGGTTATTAATTTCAGCCACCATAAACATATGGATACACAAATTTCTTTACTTAATGAGGGGGGGTCTCTCATTTATCCCTGCTACCCCTTTTGCAATTGAATGACATTATAGTTAATCTAAAGATGTTTTGCAGGAATGTAATGTTAATAAATACTTTTGGGTGCAACGACAACATTGCAAAAAATGGGTACAATGACAACAATGCAAAAAAGGTCTGAGAAAACCTATTACCTATATACCACAAAATAATGCCACTATTGACACTTTTCTGAAAGTCTGTGAAAATGACATTAATAAGAGATGGAATTAATGCAGACATCATTTTCACAATTTGAAATATGAAGAAAGGATAGCCTTGAAAGAACTACAATGAAATAATACCATTATTATATGTCCTGCTGATAAAGGGGGTGTTATTGTTATACTGGACAAATCTTTCTCTCACGCAAGATGCTGAATATGCTGAGTGATGAGACCACATATAAAACAATAATCACGCAAGAATAAATCAAATGGTGAAAGACATAAATGATGCTATGTATGAGCTCTTAATTTGTTAAAGGATAGATCATGTCACCTATGAAGTTTTTAAAGTCACACAACCTGCTATACCAATCATCAAGGGGCTTCCCAAAAGTCACAAGGATGATGAGGACCCTCCATTACACCCCATAGTTGCAGGTGAAGGATGGGAGTGTGATTTGAAAAATGCCTTAACACTGGCCCCTACAGTTTTAAAGGATACTCGAGACTTTCTAAATTTCTTGTCACGGTCCAATTTAAAAAACACACAGACACCTACAAACCTTTGACAACCTTTATTGCATGGATTAATAAATGGTAAACATGGAAACTTTACTACAACAATCAACTTCAACTCATTGCAAGAAAATAACATAAATAAACATAAGGGCAGCATAACTGCTCACCTTTGGATAAGCAGCGTCCCCCACTTGCTCACTTATCATTGTAATAACAAGGCAGCATTCCCGCTCACTTTCAGCATATCACCAATCCAATCCATCCACTCAAAGTCTTCCACCATCAAATCCTCACCACCTCAAACTTCCAATTTTTTTCCAGAGGGGTAACAGAAGAGAGGCAAGCCTGTCCCTCTTCTCCGCCCAAAATGCCATCACCAAAATAGGATGGGCCTGGAGGGCAACAAGATCACACCAAATGTGCCTCCCAACACTAAATCCCACCTCAAAAGCCTTCAAGACCCACCCCTTAATCCTACCTCACTTCCTCCCTACCTCCAACTTGCTTAACCCTTTCTTACCTGCTCCCTACTAACTCACTTATTCCCATCTTACCTACTTCCTTACATCCAACTTCCCACCCCCACCATTAAAGATATCCCATGACAACTTTGTCTGTTCCCAAACTTCATTTCTCACGGTCCACGTTAAAAACCACACAGACACCCACAGACCTTTGATGATCTTTATTGCATGGAATAATAAGTGGTAAACATGGAAACTTTATTGAAACAATCAACTTCAACTCATTGCAAGAAAATAACATAAATAAACATAAGGGCAATGTAACTGCTCACATTTGGATAAGCAGCGTCCCCCACTTGCTCACTTATCATTGTAGTAATGAGGCAGTGTCCCCACTCACCTTCAGCATATCACCAATCCAATCCAATCCATCCACTCAAAGTCTTCCACCATTAAATCCTCACCACCTCAAGCTTCCAATTATCCTCCAGAGAGGGAACAGAAAAGGGGCAAGCCTGACCCTCTTCTCCACTCACCAGCCTAAAAAGGCTGTTCCTCCTCACACCATACCCCCTTTCACTAAACCCTGCAACATTAGCCCCAAATTTAAATTAAACAAATCAAGATTGAATTCGCTGAGATGAACCCCATCAACCCTATACCACATGGGATCCCTGTCCCCGAACTCCACATGCTGGATAGTACGCACCTCCATCTCTTTCAAATGTTTTACCAAAGTAAAATTAACATACCTCTGAGCCCTCTCCAATGCAGAAAAAATGTTTGTCTCCCTCCAAACCAACCGGGAATAATCTCAGACCAAAGCAAAACAACTGATGGGTAAAGCCTTCTCAATGCTAAAACATCCTCGCAAATGTGATAAACCAACTGCTTTTTCAGAATCCTACCCAAATCACCCCCCAAATGAATCAACAAAACATGCGGCAGTCCCCACTAACTCTGCAATATGGTAAATACCTGCAGTATCCAGCTCCACATCAACCCTCTAATACCATGCCAGGTAACCTTCAATCCAAAAAAGTTCCAAGCCCAAATTCATTCCATTGGGTCTAACCGCCACACACCTAGCTGCCCAATATATGAAAGAATGATCTAAGATGATGATCCTCCTTTCAACTAAGAAAAAAAAAATATTTTAAATAAATTAAATTATACCAAAAACAGCTCAACGAAAACTTACTTAATATAAGACAAAAAGGCATTGGAAGACCACTGCTCCACCCTCTTGATAACTTCAATCGAACTTTCTCCATGTGCTAGATCAGATGGCCTGCCATCCTGAAAGAATGAGAAGAAAACGTGTCCCCTTCTAAACCAACACTGCTAAGAGCCCTTCTCATAATTAAATTCAATTGCTCACCCATCAACGCTCTACCACTTATTGATGTAAAAACTAATCCCTGAACTCTACCTCCTTTAGCCACACACAACCTCTTTCCCCACACCAGCAGACACCTCCAGCTTGACCTAACCTCTTCTAAAACTATAGGTGTCCTTCTCCCTTCCTGATCCATCTTTGATGATCTCAGCCTGATATGCACCACCCTGGGCAATATAAGCACATCATCCCACAACAAGGAACCCAAAAACTCAGACACACAAAATGCCCCACAATACATCCATACACTTGCCGTATCCACATCACATTGTCAACCAAACATCCACATATTCGACCTAAACCCTTTAGCAACAGTCTTAAAATCCCCATAGTCACAAGCCATCTCCTATCAGTAGTAGGACCTTCAACTCTACCCCAACATTTCAATACTCTCCCCACCATCCATGACCTAGTCTCGTCCTCTAATTTGGCTGATCGAGCAAATACTCCAATTGCTGCCACCAAACTCATTGTTCAAACTTCCTTACCCTGCATCTTCAGCATGGCTAAATAATGCAGCAACAAACCTTCCAACCACTCACACTCTGTCTTCCGGTAGCTGCCTCACAAAGCTATCAATATCGTACAATGCCCTACTGTAAGATCTAAATATAGATGCCGCCCATGACTGTTGCATCAACCCGCTGATTACTACTGCCCAATCTGACAAATCTTATCTGGTATGACTGAGGGATGCCTTGCTGCTGTCTAAAAAAACTCCAGCTATACTCTGTGGCATATCATCTACCCAGAGGCAATCTCTGCTTAACATACAAGGCCATGTCAAACCCTGAGCTTTTGGACATGCTCCACTTAAAGAAATCTCAATCCCTCAGAGCCACATGCTCCAAGGATCTAAACCTTTTCATCACAATGAACAAAACATGCTGGAGGGATAGGTTCCTGACCCAGAGACTCCCCATACTCTGGAATAGACTGCCCATACATGTCAAGCAGAGCACCTCCTTGGCCCTCTTCAAAAGGAACCTTGATGATTGGATGGGAGATAAGAAATTCACCTTGGGGATCATGTCAGTCACCCTGCTAGACAGGGGTCCAGGGAAGTAAATATTGTGGGAAGAAATATCCAGGGAATTGTTATGGCTAGGCTTGTATAGCCCCTCGGGCCAATAGCCTAGTACCAACCTATGAACCTATGAACCTATGGATCCACCTGCCAAAATCTGCAAAACTGTAAACAAGACAAACTGTCAGCCATCTCTTTCTTAACCCCTGACACATGCAACCCTGTAAATGAAAAGTCAATCAACAAGCTTTGCAACACTAGCTTATGACGAACCAATAACAATCAAGGGAATTTAGCCATTTTAACCTGTAACACTTTCACCAGCGCAATATTCTCTGAATTAAACACCACCCTCCTTCCCCTCAAATGATTCTGCCACACCACAGAAGCTGCTCAAATTGGCATTGGCTCCAAGAAGGCAATGTCCCGTTTCCACTCTTTGGACCAATCAACAGGCCATGGCACTGAGAACCATTGCCCTGCAAAATAAGCTCCCATGCCCAAACCCCCAACCGTGTCTGTAAACAACTGCAGATCCCCTTGACCTACCCAATCTGACTGCCAAAATGTGATCCCATTAAACTGATGTAAAAACTGCATCCACAAAGCTAAATCCTCCCATGCTAACTTACTGACCCTTACTCTGTGGTGCTTACTCTTCCCTCCTTTCAAGAGAAAAGCCACCAACCGAGAAAATGTACACCCTGGATGCACTGCCCTGCATGCAAAGTTCATCAAGCCCAACAATTCCATCACATCCCTCACACAAACCTTATTCTTATACTTCACCCAGATGATCTTCTCCCACAGCTGAACCACCTTTTCCTTTGGCAAATGAAATAAACCCTGACCTGCATCCACCATCAAACCCAAAAATTCCAGCACCTTCGCAGGACTTTCCAAATTATGCTTAGCCAGTGTTACTCCCAAGACCTCACACATCCCCACAAACTCATGCATCGCCACCTGGGACCCCTCCCTTCCTTCACCCACCAACAAAAAATCATCTAGATAGTGTACTGCTTGCTGTCCTTCTACTCTCTGTTGCCATATCCAATGCAGTGCTGTGCTAAACTTCTCAAAAGTAGAACAAGCCACTGCATACCTGATAGACATAGCAGTGTCAAAATAAAAACTATCACCCACCGCCATGCCCAATCCTCCTCCTTCTGCACCAGCAACAAGTGAAAGGCTGACTCAATATCTACCTTAACCAACCAAGGATCCTCAAAACATCTAATGATGCGGACCACATCATCCAAAGACACTTCTGTCACTTTAACCTCTTCCTCAAGGATGAAATCATTAATAGACTTGCCTTTCGGGTAAGATAAATGATGAATTAAATGAAACTCACCCTTCATTTTCTTGGGAAACAAACCCAAAGGTGAAACTTTAACTTGAGTAAAGGGAAGCCAATCAAATGGGCCCAGCAATCTCCCCACCTGACTCTCCTTCTCAATCAAGAGTCTCAAAACATCCTCCCTCCCTCCTACAGACTTCAAAATTTTCTCCACCTTACCGTCAACCACCAAAGTAGACTTAATCAAAAATCCCCTCGAAAAAAACCTCAATTAATTCCCCAGCCACAGCTGGCAGTGGATAATATGCCAGCAACTCCTTCAAAACCTGAACCCTAATAGGTGAATGTGTCCCCTGGGCGTTTCCTAACTCCATGAAAGTATTGCCGCCATTCACCACAAAAATTAGCCCTGCCTCATTCTCCTTGCAGTGCCATGTGTAGGCCCACCCCAACATCTTGGAACCATATAAAAGGACGCCTGACCCCCAAACTGACTGCTGCCCCCACTACATTACATAGCTGCATGACCCCCATGGTGCAGGGAACTAATGGCTCTGTTTGACAGAGGCACAGGGAACTAATCTAAGGGGGTGGCTAAAGCCAACACATTTTGGCTAGGCTTATAAATGCCCTTGGGCAGATAGCCTAGTACTTTACCTATGAACCTATGAACCTATGAACAAAATTGATGCACCCTCCTGCTGTAATGCCTGTGTTGCCAACCAATCCCCCAGCCACAACCCAAAGTCTGACCGTACCTCCTCTAAACCAGGCTCCAAATCCTCCTCAAACAATGAAAAGGTATATCAAAACTCAAGTTACAATGGCTAGGGCCTCCAAACCCACACCCAGTGTAGTGATTTGTACACCCCCACCCAACCCTGAACAATTACTCCCCATAACTGCACCTACAGCGTCTATCTCATTGAGCCTGATGAATCATTACCTGTCAGGGCTAAAGGTGCTGCCACCAGCATCTCAACCTCTGTTGTCCTCTCTTCTGCTGTCATCTGTCTGGATCTCCTAGCTCTAGATGTTTGAGTTCCGGTCCCCGTCTGTTGCTTTCTCTGAGTATTCGGATCCTCCGTGCTGGTCATCAGAACCTCATTAGGCATCTCCCTAAACAAGTCTTCCGCTTGTGCCATGATACTTGCCCACTTCTGCCTCAATGCTTCTGTCATGATCGCCAACTCAACCTGAATGCACTACCTGAAAAAGAAATAAACACTGTAAGATCAGGGAACATGCATAGAAAAAAAATATTTAAGCTAGCCAGTGACATCAGGTTAAAATGTAAGAATAATAAACCAAAACATTAACTACATGCCCCCAGGTAAATCTGGTAACAGCAGCTAAAATTATCATACCTGCCAAGTGTCAATCCCAGGACCCTGTACACTGAAATCAGAGCAATGTACCACTAAACCAGTTGCTCTGTCAATCCCCTTACCTTATGGTAGCAGCTTAGACCAACAACCCCCCCTTTTTTATCTAAATAATAATACAGACATAGCTCCTTCACTAAATCATACAAATAATCAGCCTCACCAAGCCTGAAACCCAGAGCCATGTACACCATGGCTACAGTAATGTACCACTAACCCATGTAAACTACCAACAGCTGAATTCCCCCTAACCTCCAAAGTCTCCCCTTAAACCTGTACCCTTACCAGCGTTTACTCTCCCTTACTCTTTATTTATTTCCCTGTTTTTTTTTTTTTTTTTAGTTTATATGTCCATATGCAGAGAGAGGTGACTGTACCACATGCTGCCCACACACCACTAACTAACTCATCTTCCTAATTTCCCTGACTGGCACTACAACTACCTCCCCTGACTCCCAATCAGCACTAACCCTCTAGTTCTGCTAGTATTATATTTCATTTTTTTTAAATACCCCTTGTAAGCCTTTAATTTAAATAAAGCCACTTTTGAGGTGAGATTGTACATGCAAAGTCCACACAATAGCGAGGAGTATGGATTGCCAGTTCCTTTATTAAACTACGACCACTCTGACCACCAGTAAAACCACTAACCCCATAAATTAAAACATATGTTCTCCAAAGCCCCCATTTGCCTCCCAAAACTAATAAAATAAAAGAAAAACAGCTACAGCAGATTCTTTCTCTCTTTCTCCTTTTTTTTTTAAAATAAATAAATTATGAATAAATGCATGCACAGCCAATGAAAGATGGCCCTGTAAGCCCGCGAAAATGCCACTGCCACTAATGAAAAGCAGCAAAAGGAACGCATACCTGCCGAACTGCATCTCATGGCCCTGGCTACCCCAAACCGACCGCCACCTCATAACGCAAGAGTAAGCCCAAGACCATACTATAGTAAGTGAGTTTACCACTATATTACCAACGAATCAAACAAGACTAACACAACTCGCTTTCCCCCCTACTTCTTACCCTGCAAGCTAACTGCCTCAATCATGCATACATCCCTCTTTCTTTCTGCTTTCTTTTTTTTTTTTTTTTTTTTATTTATTACTTATTCCACATCACTGCCCCTAAACCTATCCTCCCCTATCCCTCCCTATACAATCTCCCCACCACAAATCCCCTTTGAGAGGAAAAAAAAAACCTTTCAGTAGAAATGCCCCCCCCCCCCCTGAACAATTGTACTCATCTGTATGCTAGGAAACCACCCAAGGCCTACCTTTCTCACACCTCAGGTTCTCTGTGATGTGATCCTGCTTCAACAACACGATCACACCAAATGTGCCTCCCAACACTAAATCCCACCTCAGGAGCCTTCAAGACCCAGCCCTACCTCACTTCCTTCCCTAGCTTCCCACTTGCTTAATCCTTTCTACCTGCTCCCCACCAACTCATTTATTCCCATCTTACCTACTTCCTTACATTCCAGCCCCCCCACCCCACCATTAAAGATGTCCCATGATAACTTTGTCTATTCTCAGACTTCATTTGTCCACATATATGTCAACTGTCACTGATCTAGAACAGTACCCTATGGTGACACTGGACATTCACAGCCTTTTTACAGTGATACCAAATGATTATTGGATCCAGGTTGTTAGGGAATTTTTAAGTAATAAAGAGGGGTATACCAAAGAGAAAATTGATATAATATATTTATTTTTAAGTATCATACTGCAGAACAACATCTTTAAGTATTAAGACAAGATATATTGGCAAAAGTGGGAGGTTGCCATGGGAACCCCCCAAGTGAAGAGTTACACCAACATAGTCTTAGCATACTGGGAGACAAAGTATGTACTCAACAGCAACATTTTTCATCTACATATAAATTATTACAAATGATTTGTGGATGATGTTGATATCATATGGCAAGGTACCATGGAGGCCCTGGAGGACTTTATCATGTAGTACCTAGAGACAACCACTAGCTTCTTGAATTTCACCATGTGACAATCTGAAACTAAGATAGAATTCTTAGATGTTCTGTTAGAATTAGATGAGAGTGGAATTAATATGGCTATATTTAACAAAGAATGCAAAAGGAATAATTTATTGAGGAATGATAGTAAGTATGCATCCCTTGCATATTTATGATAACATTCTTAAGGGCGAGATGTTAAGGAATTCCAGATAACATACCAGAGAGGAAGATTTTGAGAAAGTACATCTACTGTTGGAGCAACAGTTTATATCTAGGGGTTATAAGAAGAATAAGAAAGTTCAACATTACATGGATGAGGCCAAAAGACAGAGAAACACACATGGAAAACTATTCTTCACATAAAGAGCTGATAGCGACACACAAGATGAACCCAGCTTAAAAAAAGTTTCAGCTAATTCGCACACTAGAGTTATTTTGACATACTCTAGTGACATTCAGCATGTCTGCAAAAGTATAAGGGACAATTGGAAAAGTTTGCTTAATGATGTCAATATAAAGGAAATAGTGGTAGTTATCCCGTCTTTCTCCTTTAGGAACAAACAGAATTTGCAACCAATACTATGCAAAGGACTGGTTAATTCTGGTCATGTTCGTTCCAACAGAACTGAAACATTCGCTTGTAGGAAAAGTTCAGTGTGTAAATATATCTCCAGAATACAAGGCTTCATTCATCCTGTCATCACCAAATAGTACATGCCAAAATTACATGCTGACTGTATAACGAGAAATGTGGCTTACATTACCTGTTGTCAGCAATGTCATAATTTTTATGTTGGTAAACCCAACAAGCAATTAAAATAAAGAATATCTAAACATATAAGTGACATTTGTTTAAAAGATATCATGAATCCAGTGATGAAGCGTATTTCAATGTACAGCTCTCACACTTTCTCATTTTTTGGTTTTACAGTTAGGGCATGAAAATAATCAAGGTGGACATATTATGACAGAGACTAAGCTTGTAGAAATGCACTGGATAGACAATCTGTAAGCTGATACATCTCCTGGCCTAAACACTTGTCTTCCTCTTAAGCCTGCCCTAAAAAGGCGCAGGTTCAACCATTGATTTTTATTTTCTCAGTGTTATTCGACATATTTATCTTTGAATGAGCACGACTAACTAATGGGCATTGGGAGTTTTTATATGTGCTTGAGCCATACACCAAGTAATGACAATAATTTTTGAATGGTTGTTTCCATCTTCTACATTCTTTCTTATTGAGTTACAATGATACAGGTTTACTTAAACTACGATGATGAACTCAGTACCTACTCTAGAGGGTGTGTGTGTAGTTTTTTGATCATCTATTTGTTCATGAACTTGGTAAGAGAAATTGGGAAATGTCATCCACACCCAGCTGATGACTGGATAAGAGTTATTTATGCAACCAATAAGCGTTTGCCTAAGTATAACCAGGAAGATGATTTTTATTGATGATTCAATGATGATGAATCTAAATCTACCCCCAGAGGGTGTGTATAGTTTTTGATCACCAATTGGTTTATGTTTGTAACAACAAATGGGTAATATTAATTGGATCCACTCAAGAACTGGATTGAAGTTATTCACAAAACCAGTAAGAATGCAGTCAAGTTTAACTAGGAAGATTATTTCTATTGGTCTATGCTATTTAGTTTGACCAATAATGATTCTTTCTGCACAATACTGTTTTTGCATTTTTAAGTTGATTGCTCAACAGTGGGTTCAGATAATTTTAGATCTTGTAGTTTAGTAGATCTGAAGAAGAGTTTTACTCAAAAGAACTAATCCCATTTTCATATATGTGTATAGCATTTTATGTATTTTCTTAAAGTGATTTGTTTATGTTTAACTCTGTGATATACATATATATATATATATATATATATATATATATATATAGATTCACTTTATAATCTCAAAATACTGAAATATCGAATTTCAGTATCTCGAGATTATAAAGCTGAAAAATCAAAATACCGAAACCCCAAATCCGTGAAAATTCAAAACCGTGACTTGTAAACACACCCTACACCACACAAACACACATACAACTTCCTCCTCACACTACAACAAACAAACAAAACACACACAAACAAAACAACACAAAGACACCCATCTACCCTACATATAAGCAGGGGGGCAACCCCCCCTGCACCCACCATGTGGGGGGCAAGTCCCCCACACCCCCGCTACTTATATATACCAACTCCGAGTTTGCACTAAAAATGAGACAGACAAAACCCACCACTACATGATCTAGATTACCCTCGCACAAACACACATCACATACATACAAACAACACCATTCTCAACACTTACACACTCACACTCTTACCTACATAGGTTCATAGGTTCATAGGTCTGTACTAGGCTAGTGACCCTGGGGCCTTTACAAGCCTGGCCATAGGCTTACCCTGGCATAGTGCCACCCGACCCTAGTTCCCAGTGCCTCTGTTGAGTAGAGCCACTGGTGTTATCCACGGGGTGAATTTGCTGTTTCCCATCCACTCATTAAGATTTCTCTTGAAGAGGGTCAGCGAGGTGCTCTGCTTGACATGTATGGGAAGTCTGTTCCATAGCATGGGCAGTCTCTGGGTTATGAACCTGTCCCTCCAGCATGTTCTGTTAATTGTGGTAATGAGATTGAGGTCTCTGGAGTGTGTGGTGTGGAGGGATTGAGATTTCTTTAGATGTAGTATTTCTAACAGAGCTGGGTCAGACATGGCTTTGTAAGTCAAGCAGAGATCGCCTCTAAGTATGTGATATGAGACAAAGAATAGCTGGAGTTTTTTTAGTCTGTCCATATAGGACAAATGTTTAAGGCCTAGAATCCTCTTTGTGAGGTACTTTTGTGGCCTCTTCAGTTGTTGCAGGTGTCTAGTGAGGTACATGCCAAATGGGGCATTGTACTCGATGACTGGCCTAATGAGGGAAGAGTAGAGGGAAACAATGACCTCTTTCTTCCTGGATGCAAAAGCCTTAGTAATGAGATGTGCCACATAGAAGGACTTTCTGACCACAGTGACAATGTGGTGATCAAAAGAGAGGTCGCTGTCAACCTGTGTTCCCAAATCTCTTATAACGTCTTCTGTGTTCAGTGGACTACCATCAATGTAGTAATTCATGAAAACCAAGTTTTTCCCAAAGTGGATGATGACACATTTTTTGGCATTTAGCTTAAGGCCATGGTTCTGACACCAGTCGTTGGTCACAGTGATGCCATTCTGTAGGATGTCAACATCACTTGGGGAGTTAATAATAGCTTCCAACCTGCAATCATCTGCAAACTTTGTCAGCCAGTGTCACTTCATGTTGGCCTGGACTTCAGAGAAGTAGATACCAAACAGGAGAGGACCCAGGACTGAACCCTGTGGGACTCCACTCATGACTAATCAGCAGTCTGACTTGGAGTCAGCTACTTTCACACTGTAGGTTCTATCTGCGGACCTGTTTGCAACCCACCAAGTGATATAGGGGTTGATGCTAAGCTTAGTGAGTTTTTCTATGATTCCTGAGTGGGAAACAGTATCAAAAGCCTTGGCCAGATCAAGGTAGGCTGTATGAACCACCTTGCCTTCATCCACAGCTCTGGTGACTGACTCAAAGAAGTCGACCAAGTTGAGCAGGCATGATCTACCCTTCACAAAACTAAACTGTGTGGGATCCAGAGTTTGGAGATTCCTTATATCCTTGTTTATTAGGTCCATGATGAAGCGTTCCTTAGCTTTGCATATCAGACTCATCAGGCTAATGGGGCGATAGTTCCCAGAGTCTGTAATCACTCCTCCTTTGTGGACAGGGATAACTGTAGCAGTGTACTATTTGGCATGGACAAAGCCTGAGGTAAGGCTATGAATAAACAGAGCACACAGGTGAGGTTCCAGTTCACTCTGTAGTTCATGTAGAACACAACCAGGGATATTGTCCGGTCCCCTAGAAGCTGTATTCTTGGCCTTGGACACTGCTGTTTTAACCTGTGCAGCAGTAATACTGGGTGCCTGGCAATTTACTGGTATTGTGATTGGTCCTTTGGGGGGAGAGGGGGGTAAAGTTGGCACTGAATCTGTTGGCCAGTATACTGGCAATATCTGTTGGCTTGGTATAGGAGGTACCATTGTGCAGTAGCTCAGAGCAAATCTGGGTATTGCTGTGGAGATTCTTTACATAACTATAGAAGGCCTTGTAGTTGTCTTTACTATCTGCTGCAATTCTGTTTTCATAGCTAGCTTTAGAGGACTTGATGAGGGATCTCAACTTTTTGTTGAGGCAGATAAGGGAGTTTTTCCAGTCTTGGGACATCACCTTATCCCACATCAGTTTCCTGCTTCTGTTTTAGAGTTTATTTATGGCAGGGGACCACCAGATTGGCTTACTTTATTTGGAGGAGAGTGTCTTGGTTCTACTGGGTATGGCGATATCCATGCATTGTTGTATGATTCTGCAGTCAAGCAACTTTTCTCCATTTACATGGGTGCCGTGAAGCTATCCACCTCTGTTTATAGGATCCCAGAGTTAGCTTTGGAGAAGTTTTTCATGGTGGTTACCTTTTCTGGGAGGGGTGGGAGGGACGTGGATTAAAAAGGTGATTAGTTTGTGGTCGGATCTAACCAGGGAGGAGTGGGGGTAAGAACGAGCTGGTCCAGGGCATTGGAATTAATGTACTCCAGGAAATGTTGGGCAAGTGTATTGGTACATGAGTAGTTTACCCAGTTAATGGAGGGGTAGTTGAAGTCACCTAGCAAGAGAGTGTTAGGTCTGATCCTAATATTCTCCAGGGTGCTTAGGAATGTGGAGTGTGAGTCTTGGGATATGTTTGGGGACCTATAGCAGGCTACGACCTGAATTGCTGTCTTAGCCAATGTTAGTTGCACATGAAGTATTTCTGATGCATTATGTTGGGCTACCAGACTAGAGGTGTATGCATCCTTTATGAATATGGAGACACCACTGCCTTTGGAGCTTCAGTCTAGGTTCTGGGGCTGAAAGGTGAGGAATGAGTTATAGCCTGGTAGTGCAGGGGTGCTTTCTGCAGTCTTGAACCAGGTCTCTGTTACAGCACAAATGTCGATGTCCTCCATTTTAAGGAGTGCCTTGAGCGAGTGCATTTTGAGATTTTGACTTCTAGCATTGAGCAACATGACCCTCAGGTTGCATTTGTTTGTAGCTGTTACTGTAGTAATTTGGTCTTTGGAACGCCGCCTAAAAAAGGCACTATAGGGGTGGCAAGAGACTTGGCCAGTATCTGGAAGCCCAGGGGTGACACCTACAACTTCCCACCACACTAACATACAATAAAATCCCTACCCAATACCCTTAATATATAAACACTTACCTGAATCTCCAGCTGTCCAGTAACACAGCACACCACCATATCCGCTAATTCAATATTTGCAGAATCAGTTATGTGGTATTTTGCGGGACTCGGCTTTAGCTATTATAGTCTTGAGATACTGAAGTTCAATATTTCAGTATTTTGAGATTATAAAGTGAACCTATATATATATATATATATATATATATATATATATATATATATATATATATATATATATATATATATATATATATGTCTATATATCTATCTCTATATATATATATATATATATATATATATATATATATATATATATATATATATATATATATATATATATATATATATATGGATCTACCTGACTACATCGACAGTTCACAACAGCGACAACAACTTCACCGACACCAAATAATCGACAGTTCACAAACACGACACCTCATACACTTGACACATCATAACAACAAACAAAACAAATCCCCTGTCCAAAACCCACACACACAACACAAGCACACCAAAATCCTTACAAACCAACACTAACCCTTACATACACAACTATCTACAACC
Source organism: Protopterus annectens (assembly GCF_019279795.1). Classification (NCBI taxonomy): domain Eukaryota; kingdom Metazoa; phylum Chordata; order Ceratodontiformes; family Protopteridae; genus Protopterus; species Protopterus annectens. The sequence goes on from NC_056726.1 coordinate 491,576,690, forward strand.
CTAACCGAAACCCTAACCCTAAGGTCCGTCACTATCGCACACTCACCTAACCCGCGCCCTAACCTTAACTCACTTAACCCGCCCCTAACCCAAAAAATATCACTACTGCACCCTTACCTAACCCGCGCCCTAACCCTAACTCACTTATCCCACCCCTATCCCTACAGACCGCCAACATCGCACACTTACCTTACTCGCACCCTTACCTAACCCGTGCCCTAACCCTAACTCACTTATCCCACCCCTATCCCTACAGACCGTCAACATCGCACACTTACCTTACTTGCACCCTAACGGCCGTCACTACCGCATACTTACACATCCTTTCCCCATCTCAGTGTTCTCAGCGTCGGTGTTTTCCTCCGTTGGTCTTCTGACTCGTTGTTGCTGTTGTGAACTGTCGATGTAGTCAGGTAGATCCATATATATATATATATATATATATATATATATATATATATATATATATATATATATTTATATATATATATATGTATACATACACACACAACACACACACACACACACACACACACACACACACACACACACATACACGCATGTGCGGTGTTTGAGACTAACCATATGACAACAAAATGAGCAACTCGTTAGATGATAGGTAACACATCTGAGTTATGAGCTATTAGAGATGAAAAAAGACATCAGTATAACTACCAACATGAGGTAAAACCTCACTCAAATTAACTAGATAAAAAAGAAAAAAAAGAAAATAAAAAACGAACCACACCAGTGGTATAGAACGTAGCACTTTAATGAGCAACCCAGCACAATACACCAAAGACTAAGCACTTTCACCCACTTAACCAAACAGAAAGTGGGTGAAAGAGCTTAGTCGTTGATGCATTGTGCTAGGTTGCTCATTAAAGTGCTATGTTCTATACCACTGGTGTGGTTCATTTTTTACATCCCTATAACTTCTTGTTTGGACAATACTTTTAACTGCATTCCTTTGGAGGCTAGTATTGTGTGAATAGCTGTTTTAAATAGCTAAATGGAAATTACAAAAATAAAGGCTTGTTCATTTATTTATTTCTTCTAGTGGGGTAGTGATCTGATTGACTGTATTTTGTAACCCACAGCAATAAAAGTAAATTCATGTTGTCTGCAATCCACTATGGTTCGGAAACTAATGTAAATGAGCTATTAATGAGCTGTTTTCTGTGTCTAGGGTGCAGGGTCTGATTCCTTCCACCTTCATTTGCCTACTGTATGACTCAGAGAAGGTCATTTAATCAGACAGTGTTCCTAGTTCAATAAGTATGCAAAAAAATAGACCTGTTTAAGTTCTCTTCAAGGTCTGAACAAATTTCTTGGATAATTTCTCTCTGCACTGTATTTCAGAACTTCACTTCCCCTTATCGGAAAAAGAAGCGTCTAGATTTTGCATATACGTCTAAAGTTACACATCATTCTTTTTGTTCTCCTGCCTATAAGTGTATGCCTGTCTCTTTCTCTGTCTAAGTCTGTCTATATATTTCTCTCTGTCTCTCTGTTTGTATATGGCTGTAAAAATAAGGCTTTGTGTATGGGGAAAGTATGATAATATTACAAACATGCATACATTGATATATATATATACATATATATATATATATATATATATATATATATATATATATATATATATATTTTTTTTTTTTTTTTATTGACAGTAGTAGATATTTTTGAACAGCTATATTGTAACTTATGCACATTTCCTTGTTGCACAAAATGGAGACTACAAGGACAATACAGCTGTGTACGCAAACTTTCCATGACATATGTGCAACTGATCACTGGTTCTGTAGCCTTATCTATATGTGTTATATTCTGCCAAGGAAATAACAACTGGCCAGCTTCCAAAGTTTAAATGTACTTTCCAAATGCACAAACCATTATTCACCTCAAGCAGAGCTGGAGAAAAAGAGTGGATTGAGTACCGAGCCCTTCAGAGCATTCTTGCCAACTGACAGTGAGGCTTGAGCCCTGAAAATTGAATGCTAGGAAATAAACCTAAAGATCCTCACCTTACCAACCCAATCATGGAAAATTGTGTGTGTGTGTGTGGGGGGGGGTACTACAGCAGGAAAAATCTACTGTTATGGTAAGTTTATTTACACAACTGTGTTTTGTGCATCTTATTGATCACTACTGCAGTAGCCTTACCATTATGGATAGACTTACCATAGCTTAAAATGACTGGGAGGAGCAAGGATGAAGGCCTAGGTGAACCTGGAGAATGGCCCTTGCAAAACCTGCCATAGACCTGGAGAAGGAATGTAGTGTGTAGTGCCTTGTAAAAGAACGTAGAGAGGATCAAGTTGCTGCTACTAGAATACTTTTAGAATCCAACCCTTTGCAAAAAGCCACAGATGAAATCAAGGTTCTAGAAGAATGTGTCTTTACCCTACCTGCAATTGTCTTGTTGTGATATAACAAAAGGAAATAGAACAAGTCTGCTTTGACATAGATTGTTCTTTCTTCTTACCTTCACAAGAATTGAACAACTGATTGGAGTTAATATCTGAGTTGCCTATGAACATCTAAAGCATGGCAAGTCCTTTCACCTTCATTTTTATGTCCTGGAAAGAAGACAGGGAGATGGATAGCTTAGTGCAGAGTAAACTTGGATACCTCCTTAGGCTTAAAGGAAGGATTTGTTCTTAAAGAAACCCTATCTTTATAGAATATGAGATAAGGTTAACCCACTGTAATAGCTTGCAACTCAGATACTCTTCTTGCAGAAGTCAATCAAATGGAGCATGACTTAATTTCTCTAAGACTGTGCATTCAACATCTCTTTCATAAATATTTTTACATTTGCATACATTGATAGAGGGGGACTCCGTGGGAAGATATGTTGAAATGGCCAACGGGTATATGTTGATGGAAGAGTAAGACAGGCCAGGAGACAGCACACACAAATGTAGAACCAGAGAAACAATAGCCATAAAAGGGTCCTGGTTCTTGTTATGGCACCAGCTATGAAACCTGTTAATTTACTAATATATGATGTTCTACTAGTAGGCTTTCTTGCCTCCTTTAATATCTGCTGCTCATCCTGAGAAAATAAGTGCTTAAAAGGTATTAAAACTCTAAAATCAAAAACATAACAGAAACCAAGCTTCAAACAATGGAGATTTTAATAACCAAAGTACATAAAGCACTAAGCACTTTCATCTTCAAGAGACTTCATCAAGTGTAAAAACAATTAAACCAGTGTAATCATTAAATAAATAAGTAAAATTCCACTGCCAATCAGATTCCACAGTTTAGAGAAGTTGGTTCTTAAAAGCATACAATTGACTAAAAATAGTATAAGGAAAAAAAAACATAAGAACATGTAATATATCTTAAACAATACTAATAAAATGTGTTCAAAAGTGAATGACCGATAATAAGATTGTACTAAAGATAACAGTTCATGGGGCTTCAAAATGCCATTCCAGTAACATAAATATTGTAATGTCACTGCCCTGTCTTTTAAAACACAAACTAATGAATGAAATCATTCAAACTTGGTTCAATACATGCATTTAACTTAATTTGTTTAAATCACCCCTTTGTCACTGTATATTACCTTGTCAATCACAAAGAAAATGTACTTATTAAAATCGCTACATCTCTGCATGTGTCTACAAGCATTCTTAGTATTCCCTTTCCTAATATCATAAAGATGTTCATGTATCCTATCCCTTACTTTTCCTGTTGTCTTTCCTACATGGAATACTAGGCAGAATATACATGAAACCAAATATACCACATTGTTAGTGTTACAATTCACCCTTCAGGGACATGCTATACTTTTATTATATTTTCCACACAAATATAAAGCCCATTGTTAATGTGTTTACAATATTTACAACATCAAATTTTGTCATACTAGAAACCCCTTTCCGACTCAGCAGTGTTATACTACATTCCAAAATATTTTTGAGGTTACTACCTTTACTGTAGGTGACCAATGGAAGGTCTTCCATTTTTTTCTTTAATTCCTGAGAGACAGACATATCCCAGGTTCTCCTCAATATTGTTGTGATACTATGTGCCACATTATTATATGGGACCACCATGGCCCTTTCCATTTTAGAATTGATCTATCTTGTACTGATGTTATTTTAAACCTGGGAGGTCGTCAAGTAAAGAGATTGGATAACATCTGTCCCTGAACATTTCAATTAAATTATCTAATCCTTCTAAAAACACTACATCATCAGTTATCATTCTAAAATGTCTCACCATCTATCCATTAACTATATTCCTTTTTTGGAACAAAGAGTGGTTGCTATGAAAGTGAAGAAAGGGATTAGAATATTTTTCCTTCCCATAGATGGTGGACAAGTAACTCTCATTACCAGTGTCCTTCATAATGGCAACATGAAGATAGTTAATCTTGTGGAAATCAAACTGTAAGTAAAGTGCAAAAATTCAGGAGTGCTGTTGATATTTGTCATAAAGTCTTATACAATGGAATGATCACCCTTCCAAAAAATAAAAATGTCATCCAAAAACCTAAATTACCTAAAAACATAACCAAAACACTGGGAATTAAACAAAAATTGTGTTTTCCATTCAGCCAAAACCAGCTATGCATAAAGGGGTGCACATTTTGTCCCTATTGCCACCCCTGAAATTTGGCAAAAAACTCCCCTTCAAAAAATATAAAAGTATTTTAGAAAATTAAATCCATAAATTAATTGACTATCAATAAGTCATTGTTGGAAATAATTTTGTCAATACTCAGTACCTTGAGAAACCACTTAAGACCTATAGTGTGGGATACTACAGAAAACTGTTTTTTCACATCAATTGATACAAATATTTTATTATTCTCAAAATGGGCATTATTAACTTCCCCAACAGGTGCCAAATATCCTTTATTATATGCTTAAACCCATTAAGCACATGTTTGCACATACAGTCAATGTAAGCTGCCATTGATTCAGTTTACAATTTTCTGGCAGCTACTATCTGTTGCAAAGGTGGATCAATGGAATTCTTATGAATTTTTGGTATTCCAAAAATAGATGGAATCAGTGTTTTTTTTCTACATTAACAAAATCAAACAACAACTCTGTTTTGATTATAGGTATTAAAGCTCTACCATCCAGGAAGTTAGTTGTAGTTGTTTGGAGATGGAATGCATAAAAGTCCCCCTCTCTTGTGTAAGTAGATTCAGTCTGTGAGGAAGTCTGTGGTAACTGGACTTAGCCATTTCCATAAGAAGTGAGAATCAGTGTTTCCTGGTCCAGAAGGAAGTCACCACAATAATCTGCGGGAGGGGTCCTTCTGAAGCTTCAGAATGACTCTGGATATTGAAAGAAAGTGTAGAAAAGCATACATGAACATTCCTGTCCAAGGAAAACAAAGGGCATCTGTTTTCCAGGCCATTTCACATGATGTCCTGGAGTAGAATTTGTTTAACTGATTGTTGTGACTGGAGACAAAAATATCTATCTGAGTTATTACCCACAGTTGGATCAGTTTCTGGAAGATCCCCTAATTCAATTCCATTCATGAGGGCATGTCCTGGTCCTGCTTAGCTTGCCTAAAACAGATGTCTGTAGATGGTGATTGTGCTGAAAAGCTGTATCCTAGCTACTATGACTAGTGCACAGGGGGTAAAATTTGGTCCCCCACTGTTTGTTTATGAAACACATATTTCTGGTGTTGTCTGTGACCATTTGTAATGCTCCAGGGGAACCATAAATTATTGACAGAGTTGAGAGCATTTCGGACTGCCAGCATCTATTTCATATTCATGAGTTTTGGTCTGTCTTTCCTATTCCAGAGACCTGTTTGTTTTCTGTTGTTTGTTGTTACAGATTATACTGAAGCTGGACAGGAAAATGGAAGGCATGCATTGAGGTAAATCTGGTCTTCCCACCAAGGAATTTTCCTTCTCACAAATCCTATTATTGGAGTCTGGAATGCCAGGGGATGCTGATGCTGAGACCATACCAATTTTAGATACCACTGATTTTTTCTCATGTGAAGTCTTTCTAGAGGAATCATGAAAATCAATGATGCCCAGAGTCCTACAATCTAGATATATATCTATGTATTCCTGTTGAAGAAAAGCTTTTTGAACTGAGGGATCTGGGAAAGATCCAAGGAAAACATTCCAATGAGAAGGGATTAAACAAGACTTGGATGTTCTCATGAAACCAGAATATGTACAGGAGATATTTCATTGAAATTAGAGATTCCTAACACTTTGAGAAAGACTTTGCAAAATATGTAAGATATCTAAATAAAGAAAAATGTGAATACCTTCCAGTCTTCTGTAGGCTATCTAGAACTAGACACTTTGTAAATACCCATGGAGCAGTGGATATCCCAAAGGGTAATGTAGAGGACTGAAAGTGTTATCCAGCTACAGAAAACCTTAAGAAACATCTGAAATCTGGAGCTAAATGAATGTGATGATCTTCTTCTTTTTAATCTAAGGGCAACAAAACAATTTAAATAGAGAATGAGTGGTAACAGTTAGTGAAGAGATAACATCTTGAATTTGGGCACTATCACAAACTGAATTAAAAAGAAAATTTCTATAACTGGTCTCCATGAATCTTCTTTTGTTGGGACCAGAAACATTGTGAAATAAAAACCTTCTCCTATCTTAGGGGGAGGTGGGACCATTTCCATCACATCCTGAAATCATAGATGCTGAATGACAACATCTCATTCAAGAGATGTTTGATCTGGTGCATGAGGTGGAATTCCTAGAATGACCCCCCCCCACACCAAAAGGGCAAATATCTATCCCAGCAGAGTGCTGCCCCCCTGACATCTCAGATGCTCAGGTAAGAACCGCCCTCTCCAAAGCAGAAAACACAGCATCAATGGGACCAGACGGTGTCCCGGGCTGCGTCCTACATGAACTCCAAGAAGAGCTAAACCCAAACATAAAACTACTGTACAGTCTCAGCCTTACTACAGGTTATGTACCCAAAGAGTGGCGTACAGCAACAGTGGTCCCTCTCCACAAAGGTGGTGCCTCAACGGATCCTGGAAACTATTGCCGCATAAGCCTGACTAGCTTGGTCTGCAAAGCTATGGAAAGGATCATCATGGACTTCATAAATAAAGATATTGGGGACTTACAGACACTGGATCCTACCCAGTTCAGCTTTGTTAAGGGCAGATCCTGCCTCTTAAACCTGGTCAATTTCTTTGAAACAGTCACCAAGGCCATTGACGAGGGGAAAGTGATCCACACAGCCTACCTGGACCTCGCAAAAGCCTTCGATACAATACCCCACTCGGGCATTATAGATGCTTAAATATAAACCCCTATGTCACTAGATGGGTTGCAAACTGGCTCAAGGATATAACCCACATGGTTAGAATTACTGGAGCCATGTCAGACTCCAAACCAGTTACAAGTGGCGTCCCACAAGGCTCAGTCCTGGGACCTCTCTTGTTCGGTATATATTTCTCGGGGCCAACACGGAAGGACTGTGGCTGACCAAGTTCGCAGATGACTGCAAACTAGGTGCCATAATCAACTCCCCAGCCGACACAAGCATCCTCCAAAAGGGCCTCATAGAAACAGACAACTGGTGCCAGAGCCATGGCCTTAAGCTAAATGCCAAAAAGTGTATAGTCATCCCCTTTGGCAAAAACAAAGTGCCCACAAATTACCACATAGGTGGTAATCCATTAATCTGGAAGAAGTAATTAGGGACCTGGGGACCCAAGTTGACAGCAATCTCTCATTTGACAACCACGTGGCCAAAGTGGTTAGAAAAACATTTTATATAGCCCACCTAATTATGATGGGATTCACATCTAGATCAGGGGAGGTCATCGTGCCTCTTTACTCATCCCTCATTAGGCCCATAATTGAGTACAATGCCTCTTTTGGGATGTACCTTACCAGACACCTGCAGCAACTGGAAAGACCCCAAAAGTACCTCACAAAGAGGATCAAAGGGCTCAAACAGATGCCATATGCTGCTTAGTTAAAGAAACTCCAGCTCTACTCAGTGGCATACCGCCTGCCCAGAGGCGATCTGTGCCTGACGTATAAAGCCATGTCCAACCCAGAATTAATGGACATGCTGCACCTCAGAAAATCCAAATCCCATTGAGCTATGCGCTCGAGAGACTTGAACCTCAGCACTGAAATAAATAGGACATGCTGGAGGGACAGATTCATAACCCAGAGGCTCCCTTCACTCTGGAATAAAATCCCAGTCCAGGTTAGGCAGAGTCCCTCATTGACTCTCTTCAAGAGGAATCTTGATGAGTGGATGGAGGATCGTAGGTTTACCCCGGGTACCACTTCTGTGTCACTGTTAGACAGAGGCACAGTATACTAACCTCGAAAAAGGGCATAGCAAAATTAATTTAAAATGGGTGGTGAAAGTCAAACACACTCTGGCTAGGCTTATAAATGCCCTAGGGCAGATAGCCTAGTATGAACCTATGAACCTATGAGAGAGAGAGAGAGATTCCCACTACCATTTGTATATGAGATTAATCACTTTCAGAATCCATTTGTCTGAAAATATCTATTGTCAAATAGAGAAATTGAGGTTCAGATTTTTTGGAAAGGATTAAGGACTTGCGGTGTTGGGAAGGGGGGGGGGTGGATGTTGAAGATCATTCAGATTTGTTAGATGGTCCTTTATACTGGGTGGTTCATCCTTTCATCTTCGGATTTTCCTGCTATTGCTTTTTAAAAGTCTGTTTACAAGCAGTTGATGTGTCTGCTTAGCTTGCTTTTTGTAAAAAGTTGTAGAGGTAGCATTACACTCATTGATAGAATGGAGAAGGAGGTGGAAACATTTGAGAAATTCCCTGACTCAGCTTGTCTCTGTCATCAGATGTTTTAAGGACCACTGCAGCAAATGGTCAAAAGACTGTCCTTTTTAAGTGAGAATTCAACATTTTAGCTTTAACATCCTCAAGTTGGCTTTGATTATGCAACTAAGCAGACCTCCTCTTAACAGTTTTATTTGAATAATCAGCAAAATTCAGAGTGTTAGAAAGAGTGAGCAGCTACTTGAGATACAGAAGCAATAAGATTATACAAAGATGGGGGAAAAGGTATCAACATGTTTCTCATGTTCTCAAAAGAGACTAGAATAATCTTTAGCATATGAGCTTGACACCTGAAAATTCTAAGTAGAAGTGTTGTAGAACAGTTTACTTTTTCACACATCTATCAAAGGCTTTCCCATCCTTGTCAGAAGAGGATGGATTGACATTAACTAGATGTTCAGCAGTAGTAGCTGGGTTTACAAGATAAATCAGTACTGAGCTCAATCTGGGTTAAAATATTAAAACGTATAAGAATAAGGAACTTTATAGAATCTAGCTGCTTTCTTTGGGGCAGCAGGTTGACTGTTAGACAAGTTACAGGTTGTAATAAATGCATCCCCTAATGCTGGAAGAACAGGGAAAATAGAATAAGTTCCATAAATTCCAATTTCAGTAAATAATGGTATTTCTTAAGAGTTAGTGGAATATCATTACATTCCCACTGAAATAACTGATTCATTCTGGAAAACATTTCAGAAAATGAAAATCCTTTTAAGAGACTACCAAAAGCCATAGTTTTCACAGAATCAAAATTTGAAACCTGAGGGAAGAAAAAAATAAAAACAGAAATTGTCCCTTCACAATCACTTTGTGGTTCACAATCTTGAAGCTCCTTAGAAAATGAAGAATCCCTTTTTCTTTTATCAGAAACATGAGAATTAGAAGGGTTAAGAACTTGCACTAAACCCTGAACTAAGCCCTGTAAATCACTATTTTACAGACTAAGACAGAAGATGACATATGTCTAACTTTTTGCTTCTTTTTGACGGGAATTTCTAAAGAAGACCAGGCCTACGTTTGGCAGGCAAAACCACCCTGGGGACAGGCATTACAGTCCCCCTAGACAGAGAGATATTCCCAGCTACTTCCTCCAGGACCAGCAAGACATTCCAACAGCTGCCAAAGATGTGTCTAATACCCAGCCCATGGTGACTATAGGGACTTTACTAGAGGGAGACAAGGAAATGCTGAATGTTCGGAGGAACCACAGATGGCCGCAACAGATTCATCTGTTTGCAGCTAAGGCAGTAGCACAGCTGGGGAGTGACGATAGGGGCAGCTGCCCTGGGCACAAAGTGTTAGGGTGCAATCAGCTGATCCTGGTCTCTCTTTAATGTAATACCAGCTTTTAAAAGCTGGCCTTGCATTTGTGGTGAAACCTTAGCACTGTCGTGCTCGGTGTGTGTTCTAAAGCCTGACCACTGTAGCTGTTAGAAAAATGTGTATTGAATTCTTAATTTTATTTAACAGTTTGGTCCTTCGCAGACGGAATTCCCTTGGTAAGCTGCAGATCAGAGCATATCGGTGGTCGAATACTGTGCAGGAGAAGTTACCGAAATGGTTCTTCTTGAGTGAAAAGACCTCCGACTGAATTGTCGTGTAAAGAGGCTGGCCACTTTCTGATCTGTGGCCGAAAAGCGGAACTTGGACAGTTCAATACCGGAGGCTCAGGTAGGAAGAATTTGCCTTTTTTCTGTTTTAGATCAGGGACTAGGTTACAGTATATTGTTGTCAAGATTTGTTTTGCAGATCAGGGACAAAAGGAAGTACTGTATATTTGGTCATAGATCAGGGTAACAGAATAAGGTAGGCAGTTATTCTAGATAAACTGTGAACAGGAACTGAGAACTTGATATCACGTGATAAAAAAGGGTTAAGTAACATTTTCTTTGACATGGGTAATCAGTGCACTAAAACACTGCGAGATCCGCCCCTAACCGAAGACGCAAAATACATGCAATTACAACGTTCTGATAATGTTAGGTATTATACGAAATGGGTTAGTAAATATGAATTTGATGGTAAACTAGATAAAACTTCACTAGCTAAACTCCTTAAACAGCTTAAATCTGATGCGGGAGGTCAGGCAAAAAAGCAACGCCAACTAGGCATTCCTCAAGCACACAGGTGGATTGAAGAAGCAAATCATAGAGAACACAAACTTAAAAATTCAAAAACACTATTTTTTGACAAAGAGGATAATAACTTGGTGATAGCAAATGCTCCTCCTCCTCCTCCCTTGCCCCCTCCCTTACCTTTTTCAGGATATGAAGCGAGTGGACAGGTTGGTCCGCGTCCATGTTATCCTGAAGTTTCAGCAAGACCACAACCATTTGTTAGAGATCCTATTGAGACTAGGTCCCGAACACGTAAAACACATAGGGACACAGAACCATACCAAATAGAGAGAAATCTACAGGATGACAGTGAGGAAGAAATATGCCCACTTATAGAAGTTCCAAATCCTCAGGCAGGACAGGAAGGGCAGGACCCAACACTCTTAGTATATTGACCATGGACACCGGATGATATCCGGAAGGCTACTGAGGGAATCCCCCATCCGAAGGTTAATTTTACAAAATTTTTAGAAGATTTACAAGGCATGAGGTTGAGTTACCACTTGAATGGGGAAGAAGTAGAAAAAGTAGTAAGACAAATTATAGGTCCAGATTGGCACATGATTTGTGGCACCTGGAATCCTCGTAATGCAGAGCTTAGACCACTCCCACATAGTGACGCAGAGTTAGTCAACAGAGTGAAAGGTCTGACAGACCGAATCTCTGAGAAATGGAAATCCAGAGCAGACTGGACTTGCATTAATCAATGCATACAACAGGAAAATGAGACAATAGATGGATATTATGCTAGATTATTAGAATGTTTTAATAATCATAGCGGTATGTCAGTTCCCGAGAACCAAACAAATGATTCCCCGTATGAACAACAATTAAAAAATGCATTTTTGAAAGGTTGTTTTGCACCTATTAGTAGCTTCATTACGAAGCATATGATAGACCATCAAACAGGGAGGTTACAAGCCTTACTCGAATATGCTAGACATGCTGAAAGACATTTTAATAGTAAAAAGAAAAAGAAGGCGCAAGTCTTCACTGCTGAAGACGGAGCTGAAGTATTTGTATTACAGTCAGGTAAAAAGGGCAAGAAAAATACCCAGGGAAACAGTCTGATAAACGATCAGAAGATTTTGAAGAGAGGAAAAAGAGAGGTGAATGCTTCAAGTGCGGGAAAAAGGGACATCTAGCAAGGGATTGTAAGCACAACAAAAAGGTAATTACAGAAGATAAGGGAGATGAGGACTGACTATATGATAGTGAGGATACATCATGTGAAAGTCAGAAATCATCAGGAAAAGTTAATAAAAAAAAAAACAAATGTAAATGTGATAGAGGGAGTTGAGGAAGTGCAAGTAGATATGGAGGGTGAAGAAAGTGAAATTTTGGACTTAGCATTATAGAGCTTAGAGCTCTACTTAGCAGATACGAAACCGGAAGTTACACTTCTGGTGAAATTCCTATGTGACTCAGGAGTGTCATGGACTTTGATACACCCCTCCAAGTTACCAGAACATTCCGAATCACCTGATTATATACTAGTAAAAGCCGCAAATGGACAGCTATACAGGGAACCACTTTCCCATGATATAGCAATAACTGACCCTGTTTCAGGTATGACCCAGAGAAGTAAAATTATTGTTTCTGCAAAGTGTCCAGTAAACCTATTGGGCAGGGACCTTATGCAGATATTTGGCATAGCAGTAGTTCCAACTGTACAAGGTATGGAGGCACAGAGACAAATGGATACCTTTGTAGTGCGATCGAAGGGTGAAACTTTTTACTGGTACAGCCAGGACCTAGTCACGACTGGTCCAGGGGCAGTAAACGAGGAACTGATGAATGTAGCCATCAGTAAAGCCCCCTCCCTCGACACTGATCAACAGCATTTGTTACACTGTACTCTATACTACTGTACTACACCAGGACCTGATAGAGAATATGAGCAAGAATTGTTTAGAAATCATGCAATTAGATTGGTTTTGCGTACTTTGTACTGGGACACTGAGGGGAACAGTGTAGTTAGCTGTTCATTACCTCAAGACTTCCTTGCATTGTATAGATCAAATCATTACCACATGTCAGCTTGACAAAGAACAAAAGTGTCAAATGGGCAGATTTAGGAGAAAAAGTAACAAGATGGGAGAAACAGACTGATTTAGAACTGTCAGAACAAGGGATACAAAAACAAAAACTGAATTGGTTGACACAGACACATCCAGCTGTACACTTGCAATCTAGCGAGGACAGCTGATTAGCATTTTTATTAGAAGAAGAAGAAAAGGCCTTATGTGAAATTCCAACAACTCTTTGGTCAACAGGCAAGTCAGATGTAGGACTTATTCGAACAGCAGGACCAGTTACAATAACCCCAAAGTCAGCTTTTAGACCACAGAAAAGACAAAACCCTTTGAGAAAGGATGAAGAAATAGGAATTAAGCCTATAATAGCAGCATTACTCAAAGAAGGAGTACTGGTAGAATCTCCTGATTCACCATGTAATACACCCCTATTTCCTGTTAAAAAGCAAACTGGGAATGGCGGATGGTACAAGATTTACAAGCTGTAAATAATGCAGTAATACCTAGAGCACCTACGGTGCCAGACCCACATACTTTGTTAAATGATTTAGAACTGCAATAGAAGTATTTCTCTGCGGTAGATATTAGCAATGCTTTCTTTTCAATACCTATACATCCTGATAGTCAATATTGGTTTGCATTTACATTTCAGGGTAAAAGGTATATGTATACTCGACTACCACAGGGATATTGTGAGAGCCCAACAATATTTGCACAAGAAATGGCTAGCAACCTGGCAGGGTTTACCCCACTGGGAGGTAGTCAAATTCTACTTTACGTAGATGACATCTTGCTAGCAGCCCCCACCCAGCAACAGTGCAGGGAGGATACTGTAGCATTATTGAAATTTTTAGCAACACAAGGACACAACTTTGGAGAAAACAAGTTAGATACCTAGGATATGTAATATCCAATGAAGGTAGAATACTAGATGAGGAAAGAAAAACAGCAATCTTGCAAGCACCCAAACCAACAACCAAGAAAGAAATGATGTCTTTCTTAGGTACAACTAATTTTTGTCAGAGCTGGATACCAAATTATGCTTTGGAATCTGCTCCACTGACTGACTTGATATATAAGACACCAATGGCAGCACAAGATATTTTACAATGGACAACCGAAGCAGAAACAGCTTTCTGCAGGTTGAAGCAGTTGATAGCTTCTTCATTAGTTTTAGGACTTCCAAATTATCACAAATGTTTTTTTTCAGACCGTAGATTGTAAGCAAGGATATATGATGTCAGTATTGACACAACAACATGGGGATAAGCAATGCCCCATAGCCTACTATTCATCACAGTTAGACCCAGTGGCGCGATCTTTGCCTCACTGTGTACAAGCAGTAGTTGCAGCTGCAATGGCAGTACAGGCTTCGGCCTCAGTGGTGTTATTCCACCCTCTCACATTGAGAGTGCCTCATGCAGTTGCAATAATTTTACTGCAAGAAAAAGTGGCATACCTTTCTCCTGCTAGACATCTTTCATGTATGACTATACTGCGGAGCCAACCTCATATGACAATTGAACGATGTACGACAATGAATCCATCAACATTACTCTCAACTCCTGCGGAGGGCACACCACACAGCTGCCTGCAGGAAATTGAACAGTTAGCTTTACCTAGACAAGATCTCACAGATATGCCCTTGGACAATGCCGAGGTGACATCTTATGTGGACGGCTCATGCAGAAGGGGTCCTACAGGGAAGAATCTGGTAGAGTATGCAGTAGTTACAGACACTGAAAATTTAGAAGCTCAATCATTACCACACAACTTATCTGCACAAGCAGCAGAATTGATAGCTTTGACGAGGGCATGTACTTTAGCAAAAAACATGTGTGTGAACATATATACTGATAGTCAGTATGCTTTTTCTACAGTACATGTATTTGCACAACAATGGAAAAATAGAGGAATGATAACATCTAATGGAAAACCTATTAATCATGCGCAATTTATTTTGGAGTTATTAGAATCTATTCAGTTACCTACCAAAGTAGCTATTTGTAAATGTGTAGCTCATACAAAAAAGCAGGATAAGATTTCAAAAGGCAATGCACGAGCTGATGCAGCTGCAAAGCAAGCAGCCTCAGACTCAGAAACTTTACTTTTAAATGAGGAATTACAACCCTCTGAGATTTTAGATTTAGACATGTTAAAAAGTTTAAAAAGCAGAAAAACAAAAATGGGTAAAACGAGGTGCAATTCTTGAAAATGGACTGTACATTTCCAAAGAAAGAAAACCGATATTGCCGTCTAATTTATTTAGATATGCAGCTTTGTTGAGCCATGGGCAGTGCCATGTCTCAACAGGGAGGGATGATACAGTTAGTAAACCGAATATTCCAAACATATGGATACACAAACTACACAAAAAAAAAATTTGTGCAGCTTGTCATACTTGTAACAAGCACCATGCACAAGGAGCATTTAAAACCAAGCAAGGAAGTTTTCCTATACCACCATACCCATTCCATACTATTTGTATGGATTTCATAGATTTGAATAAATGTGAAGGGAAGAAGATTTGTTTAGTTATTGTAGACATGTTTTCTAAATGGGTAGAAGCTTTTCCAACCAAAAACCCAGATGCAGCAACAGTGGCGAAAGCCCTGATAAAAGAAGTAATCCCTAGATTTGGCATTCCGGAGAGGATTTATAGTGACAATGGCACACATTTTGTAAACCAGACACTCCACCAGCTTGGGAGATTTTTTGGTATCTCCTTAAAGAACCATTGTGCTTACCACCCACAGTCAGCAGGACTGGTGGAACGGTACAATGGTACCCTAAAAAGTAAGCTTAGGAAACTAGTTGAGGAAACCCAAAAGAATTGGATATACTGTCTGCCTTTGGCACTACTGAGTATGAGAACGGTTCCAAATGTAAAGGGTTTGACTCCCTTTGAAATGGTTTTTGGGAGAGCATATTATGTACCTCAGTGGAAAGCTCTCATGCCTGCAGAGCAAGAGGCTGACAGTTCATTAGCTAGTTATATGAGGAAACTGTTAACAAATAAATCTGTTTTGCAGTTTAACTTTTTTTCAGATAAGGAACAGACCAGACCGGTGGAAGCAGTCTTGGCCCCAGGGTCGTGGGTTTGGCTGAAAGTGATGAAAAGGAAGAATTGGGCGAGTCCAAAGTGGGAGGGACCATACCAGGTTCTGTTGGCAACACCTACTGCAGTTAGAGTGGCCGAGAGGACGTCCTGGGTTCATTTGATGCATTGTAAACCGGTAAAGAACTTTCAACTTGATAAAAACTTTGTGACTGATACACAACCAGACCGAGATGGCCAAAAACAAAGCGAATAGAAATTTAGATCAACCCCAGAGATGTTGCATAATCATTTTGTTGAGTGTACATTTATTAACTGTAATTGTGACAATTTTCCTCTTGTTGTGGTTTATCCTACACACAACCACACAAGTGAATGTAGGAAGGCGTGATGAAACGTCTATAGACTGGCATCCAAATTTTAACACATACCTAGCCATAAAACGTGTATATGCAGAGACTATGAACATTTCAAATTGCTGGGTTTGTACAGCTATACCAACAGCATATGGAGGACTGATAATGTCCGCTGTCCCTTTGGGGATAAATGAGACTTGGGAGAATTTACTTTTCGATACAGGAACTGTGAGATCACAGGACAAAATAACTTTATTTTTACCTGTCACCCAAAAAAGAATTGTATGTTTTTTCAAAAATGACACCCTCCAGGTGTCACCATATCTTACCGATGTTATATTAAGAATGGTAATGGCAATACTTTTTGCAATACTAATTATGACTCGTATTTGAACTCATTGAAAACAACTATGAATGACATTTGTAAGAATCCAGTTTTGTTTAAACAATTGTCAGTTATAGATCAGAAAATGTTTCATGCAGGGCTGATGCGTATTAGTACTAAAGTAGAAAACTGTTATTTTATTTGTGGGAAAAAGGCATATAAATGGTTACCTGAGAATTGGTCTGGCAGTTGTTTTTTGGGTTACTTGGTTCCGGCAATAAGACATACTGCAGAATTACCTTTGGGTAAGATACGAAACGTAAGAGAAGCAGCCCGAAAACCCGAAGGTCCAGTTAAAAAACCTGTGAATCCAGTTGGAAAGATCAAAGCTGGCTGGAAAGACTACAATTAAGTAAAAGACAAAAGCGAATTGACTCATATGGACTTGAGTGACAGTGTTATATCCTGGGCAGGAATATTCCCAGCCTATGGAGCAGTCAAATCAATCTGGGAGCTGAGGAAGTTGTTGAAACTTCTCGAAGTAATGAGTAATGCAACTTTTTCCACCCTAGAACTGGTGACTGATGAACTGAATGCAATGAGAACTGTTGTGCTACAAAATCGGATGGCTCTTGACTTCACCCTAGTGGCGAGAGGTGGTACGTGCGCGCTTATCAAAGAAGAATGCTGTGCTTATATTCCTGACAATCATCATGAGATCAATAACTACCTAGAGGTAATTCAGCAAGTATCAGCCATGACTGAACCAAGCCCAAACCCACTGACGGACGTTTTCCAGAATCTATTTGGGGGGGGTGGGGTTCCATCCTAATGAATATTCTGATTGCCATTTGTGTGGGTATACTCCTAATAGGATGTGTTTGCTGTGGAATTCCCTGCATGAAAAGATTAATCAAAGATTTTATTGATGTATCTGTTACTGAAACTTTGTACCAAGATATTGAGATTGAAAGATTGATCTCAGATGACATTTTTTCTGAAATATAGATTGAATGACTCACCTAGCTGAAAATCCTAAGTGGAAGAAGTTAGGAGATGAAATGACACTATGCATACTTCAAAATAGAATAAAAAGTATTAATAGGGGGGAAAATGTTAGAAAAATGTGTATTGAATTCTTAATTTTATTTAACAGTAGCACTCCATACAGGCAGGGTATATACTGTCACAACTGTTTACTGCAGTTTCAAAATATTTTTTTAAACTAAAACAGGAGTGCTGTACCACTCTGTGCTGGCAGAGAATAAACTGAGCTAACTGCTTCCTACAATTCTAACAGATAGTTTGCTAGAGTTTAAAAAGACATTTTTTTTATTAAAATAAGTTGAAGGTGGATTAGGAGCAGGGCACAGAAATGGGACCTGAATGGCTGGGGAAGGTGTGTGGGTGTTTTATATATCTGGCAATCTGGTTGGTGTGCTAGTAAAATAAACATTCATTTTTTTTCCACTTTAAAGGAAGAAAGTAGGGTTTAGAACTAACTGTAATCTTTGAAATCAGCTTTTTACAGTAAAGTGCTTTTCTTTTTTTGACCTTCATTTGAAGAGCTGAGAAGGAGGGTTGCTGGTTGAACCAACTATGCTTTTGAGCTGAAATACTTTAATAGCCTGCTGAAGTGGCAAAGGCTATTTGGTAATTAATTTTCTTTTTGAGGATGGAAGGACCAAAGACCCTTTAGGTTCTTCCATGATAAAGCTAAAAAAGGATGCCTGATTCCTGGTAAACATGGTAGGAGTAGTCAGTGAAACAGGTAAGTATTTAAAAGTCAATCTTTACACCAAAAATACTTTGAAAATGCTTTAATAACACAACTTTTACTAGGGGAAAACATAATTTTAAATTAGTTTTAATCACTTTTTTCATGTCATGTGACTGTCTATAAAAACACTCTTTTTCCCAGCTTAAAATCATTAAATCAACAGAAAAAAAGTTCACTTTCTGTTATAAAGTTCAAAAGTGGAATTATTTTCCTGGAAGGGAAGTTACTTGCCCAACAATGTAATATCAATAGCTGACTGTCAATCCTTGAAATCCCACAAGAGGAGAACTCTTCAGCAGCAAGGAAGATCTGAAGGGCTTGGCACCCAAACCGCTCTTTTACCTCTGAGATGAAAGACAGTTTGGGCACATAGAAGGTGCCCTTAAGTTTTGGAAGCTGGCCAGTTGTGGATATATCCATATTGCTAAGGCTACTGCAGAACTGATCAATATACAAACATGTTATTTTTACTGCATGTTCCTATTATCTTAATATTTCTGCTACAGTAAATGATAGAAATTATATTTGATCTTGAATTTTGAGCACAACTCCAACCCAATTTCCCAGTGAGTAATAAGATACAAATAGAAAATCCCACAGCTCTTCCTTTAAGTGATGTCTTCTTATATAAGACATGCAACATTTCATGACAACCAAGGGCTACACAGAGCCATATAATAAAAACACTATGCTCTTACAGATTATACTGCCAGATTTTGCCTTGCATGATATCCCTTGAATATTCTCAAAGGTATGTGTGCCTTTTTACATGTGCCTTCCAAATAATGTATTTGGTTAGTACAGTCTAGTGTTTCTCTTTCTCTCTCTTTCTATCTCCCTCTCTCTCTTCCTTTACAGCAGAAGGTGTCCATCGTCTGGAGCTGTTACAGTTTCTTTACTACTAAAGATTAAATGAAATTATCCAAATTTCAGGTATTTATATATTTTTTCTGAAGTCCAGTTGTAGTCAGTTAAATCATGTTAATAGATGTTGTTTTATAAATGCAACCTCCTCATCTGATCAGAACTTGGTAGGTCACATGCTTGAGATAGAAAGCAATGGTTTGGATGCGCAGTAATAAGAGAATGCTTCATTTGAAATATTGTGAAAAAGTTAGGGAAACATACAGAAAAGGAAAAAAATGTTCTCATTTAATTCTCTTATTATTTTATAATTGTGTTTATTTCCAGACATTGTGTTTGCACACACACATTGCTGTGTGCATGTCTCTTTGCCTGTGTATCTGTATGCCTGTGTGTTTAGCAGTGGTGCAAAAATTGCAGCTTAAGGCAACATTATTGTGGTTATAATAATAAGTGCTAAATTATGGAATGTAAGGTGAAAACTCTTGACTGAATTGAGAGAAACTACCCTTAAAAGGCGATAGTTATGAGAGACACTAAATGAAGAGTATGTATTCTATGCCTAGATCAAGGAAAGCAGATGACTCCAAAAGACTGGAGCTAGTTGGAAAAAGAAAGCCTGCCTGATTCGTCATCATCATCATCATCATCATCATCAACCCCTTGTTTACCATTTTGTACATGGGGTCAGGGTGTCAACTGTCACCATCTCTATTCAATGCCACTATTCTGCCTTCTTTAACACTCATGTCTGACTGTCACAGGTCTTCTCTCATACAATCCATCCACCAGTTTGTTGGATGCCCTTGTTTCCTTTTGCCTTCTTTCTGTCTGTCCCAAATCTTCTTCACAAGATTGTAATCTGCTTTTCTGCACATGTGCACAAGTCACAGTATTCTATTCTCTTTGATCTTTTCAGCAATTGGAGCTATATTGGCTCTTGCTCTTATGTCTTTACTTCTTCATCTGTCCCATAGTGTGCATCCTGGCCCTAGTCTCAGGCACTTCATCTCCATCACCTTTAACTTCCTCATTTGCTCTGCCTTTACTGCCTAGGTCTCCATACCATGCAGTAGTACTGTTTGCACCACTGTTTCCTACACCTTACTTTTCAGCTTCTTTGGCATTCTTCTGTCAAACATTACACCCAATTCTCTATGCCAGTTGGCGGCAACCCCTCTGATTCTAGTTTTGACTTCCTCATTAAAACTTCCTTTCTCTTCAACCATTATCATTGTCAAAAAAATAATCATATTCTTGATCCAGTCAATATTACTAAGATTGAAATAAGATATAGTAGCTGACACCTGGTCCTTATCAGTTATTCCATCATAGTTAGGTTTTGAAGATGTAATAGATTCCATTCTCTTCTCCATGTATATATGAGGGGTATGGATGAGATGAACCAAGAACTAGCATCAACACTGTCGTTCTTAGGCTGTTTTTTTACATATGAATTTTTTTCTTTTGTCAACTGGTACTGATTTCAGGTCCTACCTGACCCAATTATCCCCATCTCCGCAACTCCCATCCTGTAATTCCCTGGTATGATCCACACCGAGAGTCATAACTACTGGAAGAGGACCTCACCATGGAGCCAGCCTTTTCCATGAATTGTAAACCAGGCTTCAGTCCTTCCAGACAAGCGGGCTGAGATGGGATAGACATGCGCATCATACTGCAGCTCATGGTGTTTTTCTATAACCCTAATTATCCTCCCTTACATGCTGATGATATTGGTATCGGGTGAGGTAGGCAGCAGAATGCAGTGGCAGTGCATGACCTGCCCATGGACCCACAGAGTGGCAATGTCTGCCCTGATTTCCTATCAACTCACATTGGTGGTCAATAACACTACATTTACAAATGCCATAGATATAGCCAACCTACTGGCAGACAGGTTCAGTGAAAACTTCACCCCCCTGTCCCCCCATAAGTAAACCAAGATATCCGCAGCACCTACCCCTGCCCCTCATCACCAGGGAGCAGGTCATTAATGGCCTCTCAAAGGCAAAAAATACAGTCTCCATTGGACTCGATAACATCCCTGGCTGTATCCTACATGAACTCAGGCATGAGCTCTCAGCTCCATTAGGCACCCTATCCAAACAAAGCCTGAGCACCGGTTTCATGCCAGCTGAATGGAGGACAGCCACTGTCATCACTCTACACAAAGGTAGAGCATCTATTGACCCAGGCAGTTATAGGCCCATTAGCCTAACTAGTCTGATCTGCAAGGCCATGGAATGCATTATCATGGACCCTATATACAAGGATATTGGCAACCTCCAAACACTTGACCCCACAAAGTTCGGTTTTGTCAAAGGGAGATCATGCCTGTTAAAATTGGTCGCCTTCTTCGAAACAGTCACCAAAGCCATGGACGAGGGGAAGACAGTGCACACCACCTACCTTGACCTAGCCAAAGCCTTCAACACTATTCCCCACTTGGGCATAATAGTTAAACTCTCCCAGCTAGACATCAACCCGTATGTTACCAGATGGGTAGCTAACTGGCTCACTGATAGAACTCACTCAGTCATAATAGGGAAATCCACCTCTAGTAGTAGACCCTTAACAAGTGGTGTACCCAAAGGATTGGTCTTGGGGCTTTTACTGTTTGGGATATACTTTTCAAAGGTGCAAGCCAAAACCAGTGGTCTGTGGCTGACCAAGTTTGCAGATAACTGCAAGCTGGTTGCTGTCTTAAATTCACCTAGTGATGTGAACATC
Source organism: Protopterus annectens (assembly GCF_019279795.1). Classification (NCBI taxonomy): domain Eukaryota; kingdom Metazoa; phylum Chordata; order Ceratodontiformes; family Protopteridae; genus Protopterus; species Protopterus annectens. Next base: position 491,598,791 of record NC_056726.1, read on the forward strand.
CTCCAAGACGGCCTTACCCAAACTTATGACTGGTGCCAAAAGCATGGCCTCAAACTAAATGCCAAGAAATGCATCGTTACTCCTTTGGGGAAAATGGCATCCCCACTAATTTTCACATTAATAACAACGTACTAAGCACACAATCAGTCATGAGGGACTTGGGCACCCAGGTTAATAGCAACCTGACTTTTGACCACCATGTTGCCTCTGTTGTATGGAAGGCTTTCTACATAGCCCCTCTCATAAATAAGGGTATTTCATCCAGGAACAAGGAGGTCATAACATCCCTGTACTCCTCCCGTATCAGACCCATTATCGACTACAATGCCCCACCAAAACACATGCAGCAGCTGGAGAGACCAGAGAGGTCCCTGATCAGGAAAATCCAAGGTCTGAAACACCTATCCTATACAGATAGGCTAAAAGCCCTGTCCCTCTACTCAGTTTCATATAGACTGCTCAGAGGCTACCTGTGTCTGGCATACAAGGCTATCTCAGACCCAGCCTTGATGGAGTTGCTGCATATCTGTAAATCAAACTCCACCCTTGCAACCCGCATGCAAGGCTTTAACCTGGTCTCCGACATTAATACAACTTGTTGGCAGGATAGATTTGTGTCCCAAAGACTCCCCTATCCGTGGAATAGACTCCCTTCCCATATCAAGCAGAGTACCTCTCTAGCCCTCTTTAAGAGGAACCTGGATGACTGGATTGGAAACAGAAAATACAACCCTGGGATCCCACCTGTGTCCCTGCTGGACAGGGGAAACAGGTGCTGACTTTGAGGAAACATGGGCCAAATTCTTGGCTAGGCTTATAAGGACCTCTGGGCCAATAGCCTAGTATCATCCCATGAACCTATGAACCTAAGAACCACCCTGGCATCATCTTTCTGACCTCTGTCCTCCACATGAAATCGACTACAGTGATGCGCACCATGGTCCTTCCCCCCAATATAGGCAGACCCACCTTCCCTGGTGCACTTTATGGCACTTGCTTGCAGGAAGTGCCATGTACTGACATAAATAGTTACTTGATCTGCACATAATATAACGTTATATTAACACAACACTTTAGTTAGGAAGCACGGTACTGATATATGGGTGCACTATGCATGTTTTCCTTGCTCTGCTCTGCTGTGTAACACAAGAGCCATACGGTTACATTCTCAGTTCTATCACTCCTGGTTATGATACAAGATCTGAATATGGATGCATTGCCTGAAGTACTGCATTCTGGGTATTTACTTGCAATTAATATTACTCATGCCACACAATATCACCTTCATATATGGGCCTTGCACATCTTTATTAATAGCATGAATTGAATATTCAGAGCTGATTAACATACAATGAGTATTGATTATCCTGAAAAATAAACTAAAACATTCATATCAGAATATTTTCAAGTAAGAAGCAATAATCATAAATTAATACTCAAATAATACTTTGTAGAAAAAAATGAAATAACTACGCAAACAGTTTCAATATTAGAGGAGCAAATTCTGATTATACAGGTACAAAGTCAATTAACCAACCAAGTAAACAAGGAGCCAGAAATTTTAACAAAGAAATGCTATGGAGTCTCTTCCTGTGCTAGCCTATGCAAATTTAATGATAGCAGAATGGGAGGAAACTTCTTTATCAGACAGAATTGTTTAAAGAGAAAATATTTTTATTCAGATTTTTAGCGTTCACTTATTTTAAGGAAAGTAACTAAAATATAATTTTTTGAATTCTTTGGAAATATTACTAAAGTTTAAACATTTATATCTGACTTAACTAAAATATGACACACTATTTGGTTGCTGAGGTTTGAGTCAGACTTTTATAGAAAGAGATCTCTGTTTTGTGAAAAACATGTCCTAATACCTGAACAAGCTATGCTGTTTAAGACGGCCGTGAGTTCCCTACTAACAGTCAAACAGTCCTTGTGGCTGAGATCATCTGTACCGACACGAATGAAAGCAGATCCATACTTCCATTACATTAAGGTTTTCTAAGGCTTGTTTCGTTTCCTCTATTTTTGTTCCTGGCAAGAATAATACTATTCAATATACATTATCTTCTCAGCAAATATAAGCATCAGTTCCTCTAATCACTGAATCTCTGATTATAAGAATATCTTTTCTGACCAGATCTGAAGAATCTTCAACTTCTAATTCAGTAATATCTGCTCTATCAATTGTTACAAAAGAATGATCATCTCCATTTGTCTTGTTAATCCCACAGATTTCTTTGTATTACATTTGCAAGCATATAATTCTCATTTAGTTGTCTTTGTACATCCACAGCTTCTTCCATGTTGACGACATCTATCTTACTCATCTTTTTTTTCTTACAGTCATGTTTGTTAATAGTGTTAAAAAGCCAGGCATTTGGAACTATTGATTGCATGAGTCAGACCAAAGTCTGTAAATAAAATAAAGGAACAACTTAAAATATCTATGCAGTACCACTCAATGTGGTGCTTGTTCACAATGTTAATTTATTGATTTTACACCATACTGTTTCTGTAGCATCAATGGAATAAAGTGTTTAACAGTAAGGGTCATTTTAATTATACCCTTAACAGTATAGTTAAGGGTATAAGATATGTCATCTGTCAAAGTTTTTATGTTTGCAAGTCAACATGTAAACTTTCATAAGCTTATTTACAAGAATAATTATGCTATCAGACATAAAAACTGAAAAATAATATTTTATTTAAACACACCCCCGGATTTCCTATTCCTCCATGCAGGACTATCTTAATCCTGCACAGAGGTGGCCGTTTAGGAGCAGGATGGCAGCGTGCCATGCATATTAATGAGGCACTCTGCCTGAGCTCCTAATCTTACATGGAGCGTGTAAGAGTGCAAGGGGGGGTGTCTGAGAGCAGAGGTCTCAGAATATACATGCCCCCACAATGAAGAATAGCAGAAAGAGGTAAGAAATGAGCGAGACCACTCATAGGTGTCCGCATATCCCCACCAACAGTCCCCCTCATGTAAACAGCAATTATACAGAAATAAAATGAACAAACCCGTTCTTTTTTTTAAAAAATCCTATGAAAGCTAACCGTAGGTGTGTGGGTGTGCCCATTGCTTAGCTACAGTTAATGCAGCTTAAATGGCTGAAGAGGATAACAAGGAAGATATATGCAAGTGAAGCAACATAGCAATAGTGTAGTGGGCAGAGTATTCACCTTACGAGCAGGCATTCCCGGTTCGAGTCCCACTGCAGCACTTTCCATGGCATAGCATGTTATGACTAATATTTATGTTGCATAACCCAGTAAATAACATATATTTATGAAGAGGAGTACTGCAGTAAATGCACATGTGAGGTGTCAGTATCATAATGAATAAAGCACTATTAAGCAGGATTAAGCACCAATAAGCAGTAGTAAGCATATTTAAGCACTAGTAAGCAGGTCTAAGCCCGTTTGTGCGGGGGTAAACAAGGCGCACACTGGGTAAGCAATTCTGAAGTTAACTATCTGCAAGCATATGTAACCAGAGGTTAGCATGGCTTACCCTCGTGCAAACCCGCTTCCACATGCTCAAACGTGCCTTAATCACTCTGTATCCAATGGCCCTTGTTCTGCCCATCAACAAAATAAACAGCCATGCAGGTCTTGAACCCTAAACACCATAGTCACAGTAGTTAACCACCAAGCCATCACAGAAGTACAGAAGAATGAGGTATCAGCAAACAAGTCTTCACCATAGTAAAACCAAACTGAACCTGTGAAAGGAATCAGTATACAGACATATGTTCCATAACCGACTACATAACATAAATATGTGAACTGGAGTACAGCAGTAAGCACAGAAGTCAGGTGTAATTGTAATAGATTGTTGAAGTCTCCACTAAAACACAAGGACCTCATACAGTGTACGTACACATGAATCATGGATACCAGGAATTCATATAAGGTGTAATTAATAATAAATCAAGCCAAAAAGAATTATAATGCAAAGTCTAATGTATAGGCCAGCTTAGGAGGTGTAAGCAATGTGTAGGCTAGCTAACTCAGTGTGCCCAGAGTTATACCCCTTTAAACAATGCCAACCCTAGGTAAGCAGGTTTGCCCACAGCCTAGCCTTTTCAAAACTGGCCAATCATGGAAAAGTGCAGGAAATTGGCCCTACTTAAACCCAAGAGGCAGGAATACATCTCATAACTGGCTGTAGCTTCCCCTTGCAGGCACCATGTCAGGAAGGGGAGAAGGTGTGCACTTTCGGGCACAGCGCTGGTGCATCCAGGAGTCCAGAGTCATGGCAGGACTCCTTGTCAAAGACCATGATCAGAGACTGCTGCAGGGCCAGTACCAGGGCTTCCAATATAAGGCGGAGGCCTGGGACCGTCTCGACCTTGACCTCACCAGTGCCACTGGCATACCCTGAACTGGTGAGCATGTCAGGCATAACTATGCTGACTTGAAGCAGTGTAAGGGGGACCTCTTGCAACAGTGGATCCAAGAGGCTAGAGTGGCAGGGGATGTTCCAGTTGTGTGTAAGTATCACACCACTATGTGTGTAATAATTGCCAGCTCATGTATATCATGGATAGGTATGGCTAAATATTCCACTTATGTCCCCCACAGCTGCAATGGAGTGGGCCATGAACCAGGAGGACCACGTCAGTCGCCTGGTGAGGTTGCGATGTGAGGCAGGTCAGTAATACTCATGCATTAGGAAATAAAACTAAACGTAGTAGTATATCAATTGTCTGCATAAAACCTGTATTGTTTAAGGCAAGTACTGCATACACCAGAGAATATGGCAGGAAGAGTCTCATATAGTTTGTATATAAATAAAAGCATAACAGCCTGACAATAAAGGTCTAACTGTTGGACTGCATGTGTATACTGTGGTATCATACAGTAATGTAGATTTGCAATCATATAATAGTACTGTTGTATTAAACACTGTTACCCACATCGTGCACCATAAATTGAATGTGTAGGAATGCCTGTATATGACTGGTGTAATCCCCAGAGGCCATTTAGTACAACTGAGAGACACATAGACAGAAAACAGGGAAAATGTAGACAACAAAACCCAAATAGCACATGCAACTGAGATGTGAACTGTTGCTTTTTTAGCACACACAGCCATGGTTCAAATCCTGCCAGTGGTAGTAGTCTGCATACAGAATCATACCCCACAACTGTACAGATATGTCCAGAATTTCCAGTAAAGTGGCCCATATCTGTTGCCTTTTAACTTGTCCCGCTGGGAAATCAATGGGATGATCCCAGACGTATAGGCATGAAAATGAAATGCAACTGAATGACACACATCTATGAGAACAAAGCTGGCACACTAGCAACTCGCCAAAACCTTATGAGACTAAGAAGCCACGTATGTCCCATTTACACCCCAACTTGTCAAGCTGTGGCCAGAGTGTGTACAGTAACAGAGTGAGATGTTTGTGCATAATAGTAATGTGGAATTTGGTACTGTGTATGGGAACACTCAGGTAGTGCTAACAAACATTTCTCCCACAGGTCTGCCAGATACCAACACTGTGCCCAGAAATACAAAAATTATACCCTGTACTGGTACTGTTTACATTTTTAATGTATGGCATTGTGACTGATGCAGCTGCTCTGAATAATGAGGCATTACACATCATTGTCGCCCACACTGTCCTACAAAATATAACTGTCTAGGAAATCTGTATAAGAGTGTTGTAATACAAGGTCAGAATGCAAAATCACAGGGGATTAATAAGACAGAAAGCAGATAGGAGATATACAGCAATATCTATATAGCAGACACAACTGTGATGGACAGTGTTTAAGTTGTACCAGGCACAGCCATGGTCTGAATCCTGGGAGTGGAAGGCTGCATACAGAATCATACCCCACAACTGTACAGATGAGGCCAGAATGTCCAATATATGGGCCCATATCTGCTGCCTGTCCTGCTGTCCCCCTGGTAAGTCTGTGGGATGATCCCAGATGTTTAGCCAGAAAACAGGGAATACAAGTGATTGTCAAACAGCCATGAGAAAAAACTTATCACTGTAGCAACCCTCAAAAATGTTAGGAGAGTAATAAGCCATGCATGGCCTATCTACATCCCCATGTTGTCAAGCTGTGACCACAGTAACAGAGTGAGATGTATGTGCATAATACTAATGTGCAATCTGGAACTTTGTGTGGCAACAGTCAGGTTGTGCTAACACACATTGCTCCCACAGGTACGTTGGATACGAACACTGTGCTGAGAAATAAAAACCATTATAACCTGTACAGGTACTGTTCACTCTGGTATTGTAGGGAATTGTGAGTGTTGCAGTTTGAATAATAATGTATCACTGAGCACTGTTACCCACACTGTGCTACATAATATAACTGTGTATGAAAGCATGTATATGTGTGTGTCAGGTCACTAAAGGTTGAAGAGGGCAATATTCTACACATGTCCCGGCACACCTGCACGTGGTCAACACATGGCCAGAGTCTGTGCAGAAAGAGTGGATAGCTATGTGCACATCAACCCAGAATCTGGGAGTATGTGTAGAAACAGTTAGTGTTAACAAACATTCCCTCCACAGGTATACCAGGTAAGAGGTGTTTACTGTAGGTAAAACCAGTTCAGGTCTAATGATGATGACAGCCATATCACTGTCCAAACTTAGGCTATAGGGTAGTGTAGTAAGACTTGTAAGGTACAGATAACAGCACTGACTAGGAAAGTAATGTGGACTACAGGAATATACTAGTTGTTAATTGACATCTTTCTCTCCCCCCACCATATCTCCAACAATAATCAACATACCTACCCCAACTGGTATGTAATGACACCTATGTTCTGATAATGTCCAACTGTTTGATTAATATTTTAATTGTTCCCATGCATGTGCTATATTGAATTAGTCCAACATTGGTGGCATGGTGCTATCAATGTACCTGCATGCTGTTCTTATTACCACTGTGGTCCCATATATGCATGTGTTCTGTTTGCTATGCAACTGTTCCGTATCTGGTATCTGGGTTAATGGGAATATCTATGCATGCTGTTATACTTAACCCTGGAAAGTGTTGACCATTACTAACCTACATATGATGATGAAATCTGAACACTATATCACATTTGGGAAGGCCGGTCCCAGTGGACCCACCTGTCCCACTTCAGCTAGCCATGGCGCTAGGCACCAGCATGTCTGGGGTCCAACCCAGGACCTCCCTGTCCGTTGGTCCTGCACCATCTTTGGGTGGAACTGCCTCAGGGGATGGGGCTCACCCCCCTGGGAGCGCGAGGGGCAGGTACCTGTCACCCATCGCCAGGTCAGGGTCGTGATGCGCAGAGAGCTCAACCAGCAGTTTGGTGATCTTTTATGCTAGCTTGAGGACTGCGTGTCACAACTAGAGTGTCAGTCAGGCTCTGTGACTCAGCCCCCAGTGCAGCCACCATCAGGGATGTGAAGGTGCAGTGGTGACTGCCCATGGGTGGGGGCCTCAGTCCCACTGTTTCCACTAGCGGGTTCATAGGATTCCGATTTCCCAACACCCCTCCATATCAAGGGGTTTACTCCTCCACATGTGACATATACTGCCCCTGTATGCATCTTGTTTGTCTTGCCTGTTAACCTACCCAACCTACCTCCCCAAATATACCTACTACCCCTCCCCAACATCCCACTCTCACCTGAAAAAAAAGGGGGCAATCTGTTCTGAAAAAAAATCTTGCCCCATACATATTTTGCACATGTGTCCACTGGACGCATGTAATCTGGTATAAATGGCATCACAACCTATTATTGTTATCCTCACCCCTTCCCAAAGGTTTGAGTGCCCAAATCTACATCCAAATTCAGTTTATATGCACAGCTGTTGCTGTAGAAGAAATGGGCAGCTATGGACGTTACCCACACCCTTCCTGCACATCCCTAGCTATTATTCCTACTGTCTTTCCCTCTTTGTGCCCCTTTTTCACCACTTTCCTATCAACCCCCTTTTTTTTCTTTTAAAGAAATTAGCAAGGGGGTAAGCAGGAGTAAGCACTTTTAAGAAGCAGTAAGTGGGTTTCAGCCTTTTTGTGCAGGGGTAAGTAATGCCTACACTGGTTAAGCAATTTAGAAGCTAACTGAGTATAAGAAACTGTAACCGGAAGTTAGCAGTGCTTACCTTCACGCAAACCCATGCAAACTCATTTACTACTGCTCAAAAGTGCCTTCATCACTCTGTATCCAATAGCCCTTGTTCTGCCCAGCAAGGAAATAAACAGCCTCTGCAAGGCTCAAACCCAGGACCCTGCATACCATAGCCAAAGTGATTTACCACAAAGCTATGTCAGATATACATAACCCTGATGTATTCACAAACATATCATCCAGCCCAGTCATTCAACAGTACAGGGAATGCATTCCAACATGTAGATGTATCATGTGTGTATATCTATTAATATCTAAACAGATACAACATATCTTTATATGCGGATATATATATATATATATATATATATATATATATATATATATATATACATTATAGTTTTATATATATATATATATATATATATATATATATACATTATATATATATATATATATATATATATATATATATATATATACATACATTATAGTTTTATATATATATATATATATATATATATATATATATATATATATATATATATATATATATATATATATATATATATATATATATATATATATATATATATATATATATATATATATGTAAGCAGATATATATCTATGTAGGTATATACAGACATAGCTATATTTATGTAAGGTATATACGGACATACATCTGTAGATAACAATGGGAACATAACAAAAACATATATGTCCACATGCACCGTTAATGGGGCTGAGAGGCCCCAAACACCATACGTCTTGTACGAATATGTACACCTCCCCACAGCCAAACACGTCCGCCCTTCAATACACTACCAAGTGTTGCAGATCCCATAACCAGGACCTGACATAACATGGCCACAAGATGTTAACAGTACTCCATCCCACCTGTATGATGTCAGGCTGGTATCGGTAACATATCATACAGTACCGTCTGGCTCCCATAGGTAATGTACAATGTGGAAGCTATCAACATCCCTAGGATACATATACACAGACACATGTATGCAGATACAGACATACATACATATATATATATATATATATATATATATATATATATATATATATATATACACACACACACATATATATATATATATATATATATATATATATATATATATATATATATAGATATATACATGACTACACATACACATGCAGAGATATGTATCGTAAGATACATATGTAGAAGGTGCACAAAATATGGAACAGCCACTATACCTACAGTTAACACCTTAACAGCTGGACACGTATGGGCCACAAATGACAGTCATTGCCTGCAACATAAACTCACAGAGAGGTCATAGGATATAACACCACACACACAGGTTTGCATATATGAAAAGCCTTTATTTGTGTACTATTGCAGTTGTAAAGGCCATGTCATATAGCTGTTCATATACTGACATCCATATAAACAGAGTAATGCAACTGTGAAACAGTTATACTAATACTGTAGTACAGTACCGCTGCTAACACGTAATGCTCCTGTGAACTACGGCAGAGATGTTGGCCAATATATGTGGACATACTGACATACTCTGGACAGTCTATAGGTATACACAGAACCCCTTAGTGCAAGACTTGTGGACCAAGCCTGACAATGTGGATGTTAACAACCATGTAGATGGGTTTAACACGTAACGACTGGTATACATTTGCCCCCATAGGTTATGCATGCACATATCCCTGTCTGTCCTGACACATAATAACTGCTGGTACAAAGGTGCCATGGCCATATACTACCCACTAGATACTGACATACATCTGTACAGCATCCCACTGCTCTGTATGACATACATGACTGTTAAGGGAGGGCTGTCAGCAGTACATCTGGCAAGTATCTGGATATGACATCCCACTGGGTATGTACACTGAGCTGCTAGGCATGTAACAAAGCACTGTGCAGGCTACAGGCATACTGACTCAACACTTGTCTACATTTCCTATGGGGGAATGCACATGTACCTGCATATATAGCAGGCTGTACAGGCATGTCACAGCACAGAGTACAATACATCAGTGTGACAGTGCATAACCACAGCCAATGTGAACACAGCCACGTAATGTAGCATAATATTACAGTATATGGACTATCTGTTCAACACCATCCACATATGTGCCACTCACACACTAACCCTACATATTCTGGGCCGCTACACAGTGTGGTCCAATGCCTGTTTGTGGTATGGGACATGTGTGTGTATGGCCCTACAAACATGTAAGTCAATAGGGTAACATACAGAGGAGCAGCATGTAACATCAGATAGAACGGGACCAGGAACAATGACATTTACCACAGTCTGTACACAGGCCACAGTAAATATTAACAATACATTCACTGTTGACATTCATCTTATGTACACAGACTTCAGTACTGCACACACAATCACAAAATGTCCATGTTATATCATCAAGTATAACCCCTACTATACATAACATGTGTAGCGGTCTGATATCTGACTGGCTTGTTATCAGATATGATGTCACTAATTATGGTGTACAGCAGATATGCCCCCCTTACTGCATGACATGTGCACAAAGGTTGACAGAGTTGTGATTTGAGGTACATACACAGGGCCAATATTCACATGTTGCTGTGATAACCTCATACATTTACTGTTGTAACAGGGTTTGTTGCAACATATGTCCTATGAGGGATATGAAGTCAGTAACTCTCACGGCTGTCACCATCTACAGACTGCAATCCTCACACTATATTCTGCAGTTCACAGATAGGTGCTCTGTGGGTAACACATGAAACAAAAGGCACCACAGACTGCCCAGTCTGTAGATGACCCTACAGAGGGGGTTTCCTCATAAACATAGCACTGACATGGTAGTTATTAAAACATGTAGGAAAGCCATATCCACACACACCCTGTTAAACCAACATTACTCCAAATGCAGTATAGCAGCACTTACAGTCTTTAGTCAGGTCAGGCACATCCCCCTCCTGTGTGTTGCCCTGTTTCCACAGTGTATGTTGGTAGAGGTAAATCCCCAACTCATCTGAGATGCTGTATGCAAAACAACAGAACAATTTCCTGCTCATAGTGAATGAAAAGGCCCAACACCAACATGATGTTCATAGATATTGGAGTGTGTTTCCCTGCAATTGGTAATGGGAATGTTATCACAGCTGTTCCACATGCAATCAGCTAGAGGAGGGCTGCAATTCATGCTGAGGCCATCAGCTGATCATGAGCATCACTTAAAATACACATGCTGCTGCTTAAGCAAAGCCGGTGTAGGTCACCACATCCACCACAGAGGGAGTGTGAGAGGCAGACAGAGGCAAAGTAAAGTCAGGGAGGGGTGGGAGAGTAAAACTGAAGCATGTTTGTGTCACACACCTACCAGCACAGGGTATCAAACCTCTGACATCTATGTAGTGCTATTACATTTCTATGCAGTTAATGGATGTGCCACATAGGTTACATGTTGAGGAGTCCTCAAAATGTATATGTAATGGCGAATGACATTTGCAACAGGGATGTGGTAGCTATATAGTAGGTGTAGTACACATGCCTATCTGCATGAACAGGTGCCAGTATCAACACAGCCACACTCTTACATGGACACACACACATTGACACACTTGGCAGGGCCAGGAATACAACTCATCACTAGTGAGATTGCCAGAACACATTACTGTGCAGGTATCACATGCACCGCAGGGGTCATACAGATGTTATATGGGTAAAAGGTATGTGGAGGTGTCTGACATTGGACAGCATGCTATGGTATGCCAATGGTGGTTGTAGTGAGTGTGAATTTGATCATACAACACACACACACACACACACACACACACACACACACACACACACACACACATGGGTGCACTGTTTCATGGGTGTGTAGTGGTTGACTGTGTCAGACAGCTATACAAGGTTAGGTGATGGGTATACCTTGGCATCAGCCCACATTACAATGGTCTGCATTGTGGCTCAGGAGAGTAGTTTCTGGATTTTCCCACACAGGTGGGTATTGTATTCACCATCCAGTCACCTGGGTGACTATTGCATGTGGCCAATGCTGTGCATTGTTTGCCATGTATGTGTTCCTTAGTCCATGACATGGACAGTGTCTGAGATGTGCACACCTCCCACATGCATGTACAGTGACATGTCGAACTGTACCTAGGATGTCTGGCCCATTTTGTGTACACAGATTGTTATCATTAGATGTGCCAGTCCTGGCCTCATGTGGCAGGAACTATTACTGGACAGCAGGTTTACCCTGCACCTACATTGATAACATGATACCAGCATTCCCTGGTTTCAGTGGCATCTGTCAATACAGAACATGTTTTTCAGGCATGGTATGTCCTTTGTGGGTCACATTTGATGGCACCACAGGTGTTGCAGTTGTCCAGTAGGGAACATGGGGGAGATGCACTGTTGGCATGTATGTGCCTATTGGACAGATGGGCAGGGTGCCATGCCCTTGTAGCCCACTGCAATCACACAGTGGTTACTATCAGTGGGCAATATTCAGGGTACTACCAACATAGCAGCTGTTGCCTAGGCAAGTGTGTGTATGACACATGGGTTGAGAGTGCTCTCTGAGTGATACTAGGGTTGCTAACTTTGTTTGCCTGGCCTTGAGGTCTCATGTAGGGGTATGGATTTTCACCCCAGCCTCTCAGCTATTTCACATCTGTTATCCCTCTACAGTGGTCATTGTGATATATACTAACTAGGGCCACCATATTAGAAATATGCAAAATCAGCTCCACATTGAGTCCAGTTGATAAACAATCACATCCACCTCCACACAGTATATAACTTACAAACACACACACAACTGTCATGTCTGGGATTAGAACTCCTACCTAACTAGTTTATTACACTACAGCACTACACACTTATAGGATGCACCACAGAGATTACTGGAGTACTCTTTCCCCAAAGGTGTATTTCACAATTAATGACATCAGCAGGATTGCCAAAGTAGGGCATTTGAATTGTAGTTAGTGTGGCTAGGCTAAGATGCATTTCTCCCTACACAGACATAGAAACACACACAAAGCATTTACAACTGCCATGTGTGGGAATAGAACCCTTACCAGAGTTCTACATCACACTACAGCATGAAGCTGTTATAGGACGCACCAAAGGGAGCACTGGAGTAATCCATTCCCAAAGGTGTATTTCACAATGAATGACATCAGCAGGATTGCCAAAGTAGGGCATTTGAATTGTAGTCAGTGTGGCTAGGCTAAAATGCATTGCACCCTACATCACACTGCAGCATGAAGTAGGGCATTTGAATTGTAGTGAGTGTGGCTAGGCTAAAATGCATTGCTCCCTACACAGACATAGAAACACACACAAAATATCCACAACTGTCATGTGTGGGAATAGAACCCCCACCAGAGTTCTATATCACACTACAGCAGGAAGCTGTTATAGGACACACTACAGGGATTACGGAATCTCCCCTTCCACAAAGGTGTATTTCACAATGAATAACATCAGCAGGATTGCCAAAGTAGAGCATTTGAATTGTGGTGATTGTGACTAGCCTAAAAAGCATTGCTCTCTACACAAACAGACAAACACACACACACACACACACACACACACACACACACACACACACACACACACACACACACACACACACACACACACACAGAGTTGCCATGTCTGGGTTTAAAACTCCTACCTAACTAATTTATCACACTGCAGCAATGCGCAGTTATAGGATGTGTCACAGAGATTATTGGGCTGCAACTTTCTGAAAGGTGCATTTCACAGTGTATGACAGCAGCCTTGCCAAAGTAAGGCATTTGAATTGTAGTGAGTGTGACTAGCCTAAAAAACATTGCTCTCTACACAGACAGAGACACACACAGTTACGATGTCTGGGATTAGAACTCCTACCTGACTAGTTTATCACATTACAGCAGTACGCAGTTATAGGACACACCATGGAAATTACTGGGCTGCAACTTTCTGAAAGGTGCTTTTCACAGTGTATGACATCAGCCACCTTGCCAAAGTAGGGCATTTGAATTGTAGTGAGTGTGACTAGCCTAAAAAGCATTGCTTTCTACACAGACAGAGACACACACACACACACACACACACACACACACACACACAGACACACACACAGTTGCCATGTGTGGGATTAGAACTCCTACCTAACTAGTTTATCCCACTACAGCAGTACGTCGTTATAGGACACGCCATGCAGATTACTGGTCTACAACTTTCCAAAAGGTTTATTTCACACTGTATGACATCAATAGCCTTGCCAAAGTAGGGCATTTGAATTGTAGTGAGTGTGACTAGCCTAAAAAGCATTGCTCTCTACACAGAGAGACACACACACACACACACACACACACACACACACACACAGTTGCCATGTCTGGGATTAGAACTCCTACCTAGCTAGTTTATTACACTACAGCATGACGCAGTTATAGGATGCGCCACAGAGATTACCAGGCTACAACTTTCCAAAAGGTTTATTATTTCACAGTGTATGACATCAATAGCCTTGCCAAAGTAGGGCATTTGAATTGTAGTGCGAGTGACTAGCCTAAAAAGCATTGCTTTCAACACAGACAGAGACACACACACACACACACACACACACACACACACACACACACACACACAGTTGCCACGTTTGGGATCAGAACTCCTACCTAGCTAGTTTAATCACACTACAGTAGTAAGCAGTTATAGGATGCACCACGGAGATTACTGGACTACAATTTTCCCAGAGGTGTATTTCAAGGTGGATGACATCAGCAGTCTTGCCAAAGTAGGGCATTTAAATTGTAGGGAGTGTGAGTAGCCGAAAAAGCATTGCACTCAAAGACGGAGAGGGGCAGACACACACACACACACACACACACACACACACACACACACACATTGCCAAGTCTGGGATTAGAACTCCTACCTAGCAATTTTTTCATACTACAGCAGTACGCAGTTATGGGATGTGCTAAAAAGATGACTGGGCTGCAACCTTCCTATAGGTGTATTTCTGGGTGGATGACATCAGCAGCCTTACCAATGTAGGGCATTTGAGTTGTAGGGAGTGTGGCTACCCTAAAAAGCATTGCTCTCTACACAGACAGACACACACACAGTTACCATGTCTGGGATTGGACCTCCTATTTATTATTTATTATTTATTTATTTATTTACATTTGTTGACCGGGAGTGTCCGACTGGACATAGGTCCATTTTCAGTGGAGGCCTGGGGAGAAAAGCTCCACAGTTAAAATAAACAGACAGTATTTACGTTGGATTGCATAGAAATTAACAATTTAACATAGCAATTACTTACAACATATTTACAGATGAAGAACATAGTACATCAGTAGACAACTAGAATCTT
Organism: Protopterus annectens; assembly: GCF_019279795.1. Taxonomy (NCBI): domain Eukaryota; kingdom Metazoa; phylum Chordata; order Ceratodontiformes; family Protopteridae; genus Protopterus; species Protopterus annectens. Next base: position 491,614,273 of record NC_056726.1, read on the forward strand.
TATCTGTGAAGCACATAACAGACTTAACAAATGTTACAATGAGAAGTTCCTGCTGTATATGAGCATCTGAGCTTGCTATAATCAAGGTAGTTAGTGGAGTGGAAAGAAAGGTAGTGGTTGGATGGGGTGGGTGATATTAGAGTGGGAGTTGCAAGGGCATAGCCAGCATGTTTTTAGGTGCTCTTTTAGTAATGTTTTGAATGGGTGCATGATGGTACGGAGGTAATTGTGGGTGAAAGGGAGTTCCATAATTTGGCTATGGTGCAAGAGAATAGTGCTTCACCAGCAGAGTTATTGGCTTTAGTGATCTGCAAGTGATTTCTGTTGCTGGATCTTAGTGGTCTGATGGTGCGATAGGGTTGGAGTAGATTCTGTAGGGATGGGACATTTAGTGGATGGTTTACTAGTTTGTGGGTGAGTGAGAGTTGATACCACTGAAGGAGGTGAAGGAGTTCAAGCCAGCCCAGTTCAGCAAGTGAGAGACAGTGGTGACTACGGTAGGATGCCCCTGTGGCGAATTTGGCGATTTTGTTGTAGCTGGTCTCTAGCATGTTTAGATCGCATTGCCTTAGGTTGGTATATATTGGAGAGGCATAAAGTAGGGTGGAGATAAGGTGGGAATTTGTTATTGAAATCTTTGTTGCTTTGGTGAGAAATTGATTATTTCTGTATAACGCTCCTAGTTTTTTTGTGGATATTTTTTTATGGTCTTGGATATGTGAATGTCAAATTTTAGTTTATTGTCTATTTCCACTCCTAGCAATTTGGTGTGTTCAGTTGGGTATATAGTGATGTTGTCTTTTGCTGTGATGTTAAAGTGAGAGTTGTTTTGAGTATGTTTGGTAGGTTGGAAGATGAGTAATTTAGTTTTGTTTGGGTTGAGTATTAATTGGGCATCGGATAACCAAGTTTCAACAGAGGAAAAGGCTTCCTGTGTGACTTTTTGCAGTTTTGGTAGGGACTGGGCTGAGCAGATGATGGTTGCGTCATCTGCGTATTGTATGAGTGTGCCATGTTTGGTGGCAGGCTGGATTATTGGTGTAAACAGAGAAGAGTAGGGGTCCAAGGATGGATCCTTGGGGAACCCCTATGGAGACAGGTAGTTGGGGAGATATGCCATTCTGCCATACAACGGATTGTTGGTGGTCAGACAGGTAACTCTGAAACCAGTTGGTGGCTGATTATGAGAAGGATAGGTTATTGATGACAGAGATAAGTTGTTTGTGTGGGACCATGTCAAATGCTTTAGATAGGTCTAGGAAAGTAGCAGAGAAGAGATAGCCATTGTTTTTATGCTGAAGGATAGTGTTAGTAAAGGAGAGTAAGGCAGTGGTGGTGCTATGGTTTGGTCGGAAACCATGCTGAGTGCTGGAAAGAAGGTTGTTAATAAGGAGGTAGTCTGAGACCTGAGAGTGTATGCATCTCTCTAGTATTTTGGAGAGTGGAAAGAGAATAGCTATGGGGCAGTAATTAGTTAGTTCTGTGGAGGGTACGCCTTTGTGGAGGGGAATTATATGCGATACTTTCCACAGTGTGGGAACGTAACTTTCTGACAGAGATCGGTTAATCAAGATAGATACTGGGTAGGCCAGAGCATCAGCTGCGATTTGTAGGTATTCACTTGGGAGGTTGTCTGCTGCTAATTTGGTGGGTTTAAGTTTAGTTAAGAGTTTTTTTATGTTGGAGATAGGTACAGGAGAAAAATAGAAGGCAGTGAGGAGATTACTAGTTGAAGGTGTGGGTTGGAGGGGAGGGGGTTGTGTTGTTTAGCTAGTGATAGTATGGTTTGGGTGAAGTGTGTGTTGAATGAGGTAGCAATATTTTCTGAGGAGTGAAGGATGTTAGGAGGAGGGGTACTGACTTTACCTGGGTGGAGGATGGAGTTTATGGAGGACCAGAATTGTTTGGGGATGTGTTGTGAGGAGTCTAGGGCAGACTGGTAGTATTGGAATTTGTCCTGTTTTATTAGCTTTTTAACTCTATTGCATAGTTCTAGCAATTTCTGTCTAGTTGAGAGGGTTTTGGTTTTGCGTCAGTGCTCCCAGGCTTTATCCCTGTTTTTCATTTCTGACTTAGTGGTTTTCTGTAGTCATGGGAAGGGTTGTGCTTTGGTTCTGGAAAATCTTATGGGGGCATGGTATTTAAGGATGTTCAGGAAGGTAGTATTAAAAAATTCAACTGCATCATCTAGACTAAGGTACTTTAGAGGATGCCTCCTACCTAACTTGTTTATCACACTACAGCCATACGCAGCTATAGAATGCACAATGGAGATTAGTCGGCTACTACTTTCCCAAAGGTGTGTTTCACAGTGGATGACCTCAGCAGGCTTGTCATAGTAGGGCTATGGGGAGGAGCAGTGTGTGTGCATGGGCCATAACCCATTTATCTAGAGGTTGACACACCACATGCGGGCACATGCACGGTCATATTCCATAGGTATGTGTATACAGCTGCTAGATGACTTCTTCCTTGTACAGTCATGTTACACAGCTGGCACTTACACCACATAGTCTGTAATGCTGACAGATACTGGTGGCTAGTATCTACAGTGACATCTGAAGCTCATGTGGTTGTAGCCCTTTGGCAGTGTGCTGGGTGGGACAGGCCTCATAATTGATGGCCCCTTGTGACAGTCACTCTCTTCCACACATCTCTGTATGTCTACTTTTGGCTTATTATAGTGTGTTGTCCTTGGATATATGCCTGTTTCCTATCCAGTGTGCATGCAAAGCATGAGTGATGCATACTGAGGAGTATCTGCACTAACATCTGCAACTGCCAGATATGTATGGTCCACTATTGTTTGCAGACTTGGCCTTCATTTCTTTAAGTGTGTGAGCATGCCCAGTATGCCCTTCTGTATTGAATGTGTGGATCGATTCCAGGTAGATTGTACTGCAGTGCAGACCTTTGTGTTGTACACCTACAGGTAGCATATTGTTTCTGCAGGGTATCCATAGATCATTTGGCAATATGGGGACAAACTGTGCAGAGGATAGTGTGTATTGTAGGTGATTGTGTCTGTGCTGCTTCAGCTGCATGGTACTGCTGTTAGCAGAGATATTCAGATATGTGTACTGTTATACACAGTGATGTTTTCTGTCCTCATGTACTGTCAGGTGGACATTCTTGCTCTCAGTGATGACTTGGGGGACAAGAGTGACTGCAGCTGTCTCCGGTATTGTGGGCAGACACCTACATATTCATGGTAAGTTATGCCATTCTGGAGGTGGAGCTGCAGACAGTTGGTGCTGGGTTTGTGTATCCAGTTCAGCACCTTGGTACAGTGCTGGCAGAGGATCCCATACTTGTCCGCCCATCAACATGACAGTATGGCCTTATCTTGCTGTGGCAATGCCTCACAGCTGTACAGATTTGTACAGGTTATCCAGAGGCAGGAGCCATGGGTTAGGGCATTTACCCTATTGAGGTGTACGGGCAGGTGTGTAGCCACCCATTTATGTGTTTGCAGCCAGGGATAGTCTGTGCACACAGCTTGGTATCAGACCCTGCACATTCCAAGCTGCCCATGCTCCCCCCCCCCTGTTATTCCAACCTCTTCCATACATTATGCATACATTCTCTGATAGTTTCCCTAACGGTATCACCCTATCACAGGTGTGTGTTAGTGTTGGTCCACAGTTCATGTAGGGGGACATGGTGGACATGTTACTGTGGTTTGTCCACATGGCCTTGCATATGGCTTATGTGAAGTGTGTTATGTTGTTATTTGGGAGTCCATGACATAACATGCATTGGCAGTACATGTGAGATACAGGCCTTTGGCAGGTGCCTGTGGGGCATTAGGTGTTGCTGCAGGCCAGATGTGGCAGGCCATTGCATTCTGTCAGTCCTACAGTCCCAGACCACCATACAGTATATTCCCCTGGGGTGACAGGGTAGGTGTGATAGGTGTTCATGCCAATACCTTCTATCAGTCTTGAGCAGGTGGTGTGGATGCTGGCAGGATGCTACCTACAGCTAGAGGCACACCTGCATGGGACACCTGCACTGCATGCTGCAGTCTTCCGCTATTGCCATATACAGGTGGGGTCTTACTGTACCCATTGCCCATAACAGGGATATTACCAGAGAGATGTCTGTGGGTGGTGTTTGCGTGGCTGGGTGTATGTGTGCTATGGACACTACTTGCATCTGACACACAGATATGCATGGGGCATTCCAGTTATACTGGCATGTACAGGTTCATCAGCTGATTCCCAATACATCAGTCCTACCTCCTTTCTGATCTGCAGGTGTTCAGGCAGACATCACCAGTATCCCCTACTACTGGTCCAGTTACTGTGATGCATACCTATATGTACAAATCCAAGGGTGTCTCCATTTCACAGTGTCACAATATATACTGTATGTTTGGGGTACTTTCCCCTGTGTACTGCTTGTAGATCTTGCCCAACAGCCATGCCATGTCAGTCTTTCAGATGGTGACACATATTAACCATCATACATGTACAATGGCTTACTGCTAGCATGTGTTATACTGGTGGGGATTGTCTTTGGCACTGCAGTTGTGAGGGCTTGTCCCTGTTATCAGCAGTAGTGAGCAATGGGTCTTACCTCAACATGCATACATCCTGACAACTCTCACACGTTATGAAACACACACCATCCTAACACACACAGACCTGCATATCGTGCAAATGCTACAAGCTATCCTGCTACCTTGGCCACCTCTGGGCATCTGTGCTCCACTCATATTATACTTACTCATACATGCTACTACAATTCTACACAGGATTGGGGGGGGGGCACATCTGAGTGTCACTACATTTGTGCACCAGATTGGGGGAAGGGGCAGACCTGTCTGTTTCCACATTTCTACATAGGAGTGGGAGGGGGGCACACCTGACTGTTACTACATTTCTACACCGGATTGGGGGCACACCTGACTGTTACTACATTTCTATGTAGGATGGGGGGGCACACCTGACTAGTTCTACATATCTACACAGGATTGGGGGGGCACACCTGACTGTTATTACATTATTACTTAGGATGTGGGGGCACACCTGACACTTCTACACATTTGCTATGACTGTACCGGTATGTGAGGTACTCCATTTCATTCTGTATTCTAACCTATCATGCTGACTAGAGGCATATCAGTGTACTACAGATCTTAGCTTTGATTGACCTACATATTAGTTTCTGACTTCCTACCCTTCAGAACTAACGTCCCACTGCCTGACCTGCTGTAGTCTGTCTGTGTAAGCCTGGGGGGTACCCATAGGCATCATTCAGATGCCATACCACAGCCTTTGTTTGTGTTTGTCTACACCTGTCCTGCTGGCTGTGACTGTTGTTGGGTATGTGAACCCCCTGACTAGCATGTGTGAGTCAGTTACCTTGTGGGTGTCCCAGTATTGGGGGTGGTGCTGCAGGGCTGCCTATGTTGGATGCACATAGTACACTCCCTACACATGGCTGAGCACAGGTAGTGTCATGTTTGGCATCCCTTTTACTGTATATGAGAGTCAGAGAGAAGTGTTATTCCCTGGGTCCCTCCTGTGTCAATGTATGTGCTATGTGTTGCCTCTTTGCCAATGCCAGGGCATACTGGGCACGCTTACTTCTGCCTTCTGAGTGGATTCAACTTCTTGGGCTCGAGATACTGAAATTCGAGATTTCAGTATTTCGAGCTTCTGAAGTGAATCCCCAGTTTCACAGTATAGCATGATTTCCTTACAACGGTGGACACATATTGGTCAAAGGCCAAGTCACTGTCTACTGGATCTACTGTTAGGGGTGTATTGCCTATGTGGCAATTCCCAGGGGTGGTCATCTTTCCATAGGATAATGTTATAGATTTTTTGGCACTTAGTTTTAGATCACGGCTCTGGCATCAATTATTAATTTGAGACAAACCAAACCTCTAGTGGAATAAGCATGGGCCTCCCATGGGTCATATCCCAACATTTGGAAAGCTGGAATCAAGACAGACTATCAGCTATGGCACTGATCTTGCTTGAGACACAATTAGCAGAAAACTATTAGTTAATCTGAAGGCTATGTGACACTAGCAATCTCAGAATTGACTGTACCCATTTACAACTGGGTGTTTTTTTTGTTCAAAACATTTACTGCCACCTGTCTGTCTGAAAAAAAAAATGCATTATGGTTCCTGAGCATGTCTGATCAATCTACAGTGGCTACCCAGACAGGCATAATTTATAGGAAGGTGATGTCTCTGTGGGGCCAAGAGGCACAAAATTAAAGCCTGTCCATATAAGCCCCCATCCCATGGCTGTCAGCTACATCCCTCTGAGAGGAAAACCCACCATAACCGAAGGGTTTTCCTAACATGACTAGAGAACTTCACCCAGTGGTGATTTTTATGGTTGTCTTTAAACAGATTTGACAGTGACCCGAGAAAGGTTCTGTCCAGGCCACTGCCTGACAGACAAAGTTAAGAACCCCTTGAAGATCCATGATTTTGTGCACCTTGATCTTACTTGTGACCAAAAATTCCTTGATGTTTTCCCTCACAGAGTGAAGCTTAAAAAGAGGTAATCTAAATGCTACTGATTTTATATGTCTCCAAACCCAGAAAGTGAGAAGTTGTCTCTGGGTTCTTCCATTTTATCCCTTGCCAATGTGGCTTCTATCTGCTGAGAGAAACTACAAACAGTTCCATCTCCTCCTGAGTTCTGCTCCTCTTCTCCCATAATAAGGAAGTCATCCAATTAATGAATGACTGCTTAGTCGGGGCCCCACATCTGCCTGCATTAATGCAGAGCACTACTGAAAGTCTCAAACAAGGAGAATGCAGACATGCACCCCGTTGGCCTGGCTTTATCAAAAAAAGAAAAAGAAAAACAGCCTCAAAAATTATTTCCAGATGAGGCCAGTTTTCCTTGTGAATGGGTAGCAAACTAAAAGCAGCCCTGATGCTAATTTATCTAGCCAGGGATCTGATCACTTTGCAATCATGACAACTGCTTCATCCAGCAAAGCATAATGTACTTGAGCTTCCACTCTTCTGATACAGTCATTTACTGAAAAACCTTGAGGGAAAGAACTCGCCTACCTTCTTCCTGGGCACACTCCCTAGGGCAGAACACTAAGGAATTATAAGAGTGTGTATGTATGTGGGGAGCAGCTGAAAGGACCTACTACTCTTTCTGGAGCTATCTCTGTTTGAAGGAGTTTGTTGGCTACCTATTCATTGCCTGACATTAACTGCAAATTCCTGTGGTCCTGGCTACTGGCTGATGCAACTAATGTAATCAAAAAATCTGAAGAAAAACTTTGTATGAAGAAAAAAGATGCCTGTTTGAGTAACCAAACAATTTCAATACCAGTCCTTTAACTCTCATAGTAGAGTGTTTACTCTTATTGATGCAAGGAACCTTAAAAAGAAAAAAAAATGTGATCTCTAAAAGTATCCCTTCCCAGAACTTGACACCTCTGACCTAAAAGGTTGGGCCTTGTCTGATCTGTCTTGGTCTTGCAAAAGTAAAAGGCAGGCTATTATTTAAACAGCTTCTGATGGTAGAATGATTCTTTGTACACTGAGGAGTATGTATGCAAAAAAACAGCAATCTAGCATGGGTAGCAGCCTCTGTTAAATGCCCAAGATGTCTTACCCTTAGCAGACTGAGCCTGGACATTCCAGTGGGTTAACTACACTGGGTCTGTCTTACATAACAATAAGCCATGTATCAAGGTGGTGCTCATCCCAGTGTAGTGCCTTATTCATTGCCCTCTGTTTGTGACACTGCTGGTCATACCCCATGCATGCCATTATGCCTGAAACATATTGAGCTTAAAACATATGTTAACGTGGTAGTGCCTGCTGAGGTTCATTCTCAGCTATAACAGCTATATACAGCGAGAGTCCCAACTCCTATCTAATGATTTTACAGTGGATTTCTTTCCAGTACCACATGAGTTGCCATTAAATCTTTGGACCCATCATTAGCTCCCTCTACCAAATGTCGAATGGCTTCATCAGCTATCAAAGCAAAAATATCAATATCATCCAAGAGATGTATTCTACGTTTTATCCGACTAGGAATATGAGCCATAACATGGAACAGCTGTTTTAGATCCTATGGTTAATAATTTCCTCAAGTCAATTTCAACTCTGATGGGAAAATCTGGCCCTGGATTCCATGTTATGGCTCATATTCCTAGTCGGATAAAAAGTAAAATGCATCTCTTGGATGATATTGATATTTTTGCTTTGATAGCTGATGAAGCCATTCGACATTTGGTAGAGGGAGCTAATGCTACGTCCAAAGATTTAATGGCAACTCATGTGGTACTGGAAAGAAATCCACTGTAAAATCATTGGATAGGAGTTGGGACATAGGATCTAACAGCTGTTTTGACCCGTGGTGGTGGTGCTGCGTTAGCATTGTCACCTCACAGTAAGACGCTGTCCGGCTTGATTCCCAGCTAAAGCATCTTCTACGTGGAGATATGCATGAATGAGCATACCTTCGTTGAAGGTTGTGTGTCAGGGCTGGTAACTCGGCACGTAAAAATCAATTACCAATCATTAGCGGACCGGAGTTCCGCTGTGGCGACCCCTAACTGGGAAAAGCCGAAAGACACAAGACAAGGATCTAACAGCTGTTTTAATATTTTTTTTGGTGTTTTTTTATTTTTATTATTTTATTAAATTATCATTTGAGGCATAGACAAACATACATTTATATAAAAGAAAAAAAAATATATAGCCTTGTTCCCAGTCACATACATTATACATCACATATATTCTTTTTTTATAACTATCATCAGTCCAACATTACATAAATTTCTTAATTCCTGCCTTCCCTTAAACCTTGCTTACCCTCCTGAACATTATCCTGCATGTATTGTTCCTGCAATTTCCATTTATTTCTAGGTAATCTGCTCCTAACCTCTTCTAAAGATCCCACTTCCAGTTCTTTTATCTCTTGTTACAATATTCAGTACTTCAAATACAGTTGGTTTAGACTTTGATTTATGTTTTCTAGGAATTGCTTTTTTGGCAGCCACTAAAATTAAACTTAACATGGCCTTAGCTCGAGGCAGTTCAGATCCTGTATCCCAGCTCAAAAGAATAATTTCCTTAGTTACATCCATTTTATCACACATTATTTCTTACAGAGTACTCTGTAGGGAAATTTTAAAGTCTGTCAACTCATTTAATTCCCAAAACATATGTTCGCAGTTACCTATTTTTCCCCTTCACATCTTACAACATTTATAATCTGTCTGAGGAAACATTCTTTGGAGTCTGCTTGGGGTATAAAAATACCTATGCAAACTTCCAATCAAAAATCCTAAATCTTCTAGACTTTGTTGCATACTTGGGATCCATACATATATCCTCCCATTGTTCACTTGTAAATTGCTTATCCAATCTCACTTACCCATGATTTCTAACCTCGACTGATTGTTAGAGTGCAATGTTTTATACTCCCTACTAATTTTCCTGTTTTTAACAGCAGTTTCTGTTCTAGATTCAACTAATAAACTATACCAGAGCAGGTTTTTCACTTAAGATTCCTCTATCCCTTTCTGTTTGCAATACTCTAATATCAATCCCTAATAGGGAAAGCAGTCTCTTACCTTCAGTTCAAACTTCTTCTTGGCCTCATCACCTTTTCCTCTCTAGTTAATTGCTTCCAGTACCTTGGTTCCTTTCACAATTTTCTCCAGTAAATTCCAACTTCCACTTAGCTATTCTCTGTACCCCTAATTGCAATCATCCCTATCAGCAAAAGGTCTTTTCTCCATTCTCGTGTTGACTTAGTTCTTAGAATGATTTCTGCTACATTATGAATATAATATTTCATATGGGTGTTATTTTCCTTAAGGATCTGCATCAAAAAAAACACTCCCTCCTTATTTCTTAAGTCCCCCCAGTTCACCATCACCCTTTTCCATTTTGAATTATAGCTTTATGCTTGTGTTTTATATATGAGCTTTAACTGCATGGCTCTAAAATATCCATTGAAAGTATGTAATCCTAAACCACCTTATTCTATTAGAAAGCTTCAAGGATCAGCTTCCAATTGACCCTTGCCCATTTCCCCTCCCAGATAAATCTATTCAACTCTTTATTAATTATTGTATATAACTTATCCTTTGGTTTATAAAAAACATGCCTGATTTGTATATAAAACTAAAGGACTAAAAACATTCTCACTGTTTGTATCTTGCTAGCCAAATCCTTCCAGTTTATTAGTTTTTGCATTATATTCTCCTCCAAAAAGGTGGCTTAGCAACAGACTCATGGAATTATAAACCCATAAGCCTGACCACAGGTCATCTGTAAGGCCATGGAACATATCCTCATGGACCTCACAGTCTTAGATCAAATAGAAAAGTATGAAAAGTTGTTAGATGAGTTAAATTGGTGATAATGCTTGTGGCAGGTTAAGTTAAATACTTGTTATCCACCTGCTTTGAATAACAGAGAAGAGCTTAAAGCATACTGCATACCTAAAAAGAAAAGGTTTAAAACATTAAGTGATTAATTGGTCAATTAATTCATGTGATTGTGTAAGCACTTATGGTTGAATTGTTGGTTTATTAGGTTCATAGGTTCATAGGTTTATACTAGGCTATCTGCCCTAAGGCATTTATAAGCCTAGCCCAAATCTTTGTGGCTTACGCCACCCCTTATATGAAAAAATACTGTGCCCATTAGTTTGTTGTGCCTCTGTCCAGCAGTGACACAGAGATGATTCCCGGGGTAAACCTACGATCTCCCATCCACAGGTCTAGATTTCTCTTGAACAGAGTCAGCGAGGTGCTCTGCCTCACATGGACCGGGATTTTATTCCACAGCATAGGGAGTCTCTGAGTGATAAATCTATCCCTCCAGCACGTCCTATTTATATCCGTGCTAAGGTTTAAGTCGCTTGCTCTAGTGGTTTTGGTGGATGTGGATTTTTTGAGGTGGAGCATGACCATTAATTCCGGGTTGGACATGGCCTTGTATGTCAGGCACATGTCACCTCTGAGCAGACGGTATGCGACTGAATAGAGCTGGAGTTTCTTCAATCTGGCAGCATATGACAGATTTTGGAGTCCCTTTATCCTTTTGGTGAGGAACTTTTGGGGTCTCTCCAATTGCTGCAGATGTCGGGTGAGATACATCCCGAATGGGGCATTGTACTCGATCATTGGTCTGATAAGTGAAGAGTACAGGGGAACAATAACCTCACTAGATCTGGATGTGAATCCCTTCATGATCAGGTGGGCAATGTAGAAGGTCTTTCTAACCACTTTAGCAATGTGAGTGTCAAAAGAAAGGCCACTGTCAACCTGGGTCCCCAGGTCCCTGATAACCTCTTCTGTGCTTAGTGGATTGCCACCTATATGGTAGCTTGGGGTTACCTTGTTTTTCCCGAAGGGTATGACTATACATTTTTGGCGTTTAACTTCAGGCCATGGCTCTGGCACCAGCTATCTGTTTCCGTGAGTCCCTTCTGAAGGATATCCGTGTCTGATGCACTTTCCACTATGGCGCCCAGTTTGCAGTCGCCTGCAAACTTTGTCAGCCAAAGTCCTCCTATGTTGGCCTGTACTTCTGAGAAGTAGATGCCAAACAATAGGGGCCAAGGACCGAGCCCTGTGGGACACCACTTGTGACCGGCTTGGAGTCTGACACAGCGCCAGCAACTCTAACCCTGTGGGTTCTGTCCTTAAGCCAGTTTGCAACCCATCTTGTGACATATGGGTTTACATTTAAGCTGGTAATTTTTCTACAATACCCGAGTGGGGTATTGTGTCGAAAGCCTTTGCAAGGTCAAGGTAGGCTGTATGGACTGCCTTTCCCTCATCAATGGCCTTGGTGACTGTTTCGAAGAAGTCGACCAAGTTCAAAAGGCATGATCTTCCCTTGACAAAGCCAAACTGGGTCGGGTCCAATGTCTGCAAGTCCCCTATATCTTTGTTTATGAGCTCCATTATGATCCTCTCCATAGCTTTGCAGACTAGACTTGTTAAGCTTATGGGGCGGTAATTACCAGGGTCCGTAGAGGCACCGCCTTTGTGGAGTGGGACAACAGTTGCCATACGCCACTCCTTGGGCACGTATCCTGTGGTAAGGCTGAGATTAAACAGCTGCCTTATGTGCGGGTTTAATTCCTCATTTAGCTCATGTAGCACACAGCCGGGGACACCATCTGGTCCCATTGATGCTGTGTTTTTAGCTTTAGAGAGAGCAGCTTTCACCTGCGCATTTGAGATGTCCGGGAGGCTACACTCGGCTGGGATAGTTATCTCTCCTTTAGGGGAGAGGGGTGAAGTTTGCACTGAACCTGTCTGCCAGTATGTTGGCAATGTCTGTGGGTTCAGTGATTTTTGTATCATTTTGGACTAATTCTGAGCATATCTGGGAGTTTCCACCCAGGTTCCTAACATAGCTGAAAAAGGCCTTATGATTGTCCTTTGAATCCATGGCAATTTTTCTCTCAAAATTGGCCTTAGTTGATTTTATGAGTGCTCGTATTTTTTACTAATAATGATCGGGTGACTTCCCTTTTATGGATTTTGTTCTATCATGTAATAGCTTTCTCCTCTTATTGTAAAGTTTGTTAATGGCTGGGGTCCACCAGACTGGACGCTTGCCCTTTGTGGAAAGAGTCTTGGTTTTATTTGGGATTGCCTGATCCATGCAGTCCTGGAGGTGTTCATAGAAGGCATTTGTAAGGGCTTCCGCAGCTTGGGTTGTGGTTTCCACTGGCTCAGGGGCCTTGAAGGATACCACACCAGTCTTGAGTAGTGTGAAGTTTGCTTTAGAGAAGTTCTTCACTATGGTCTTTTTGTTTGGGGTGGGGCGGGATGTGGATTTCCAGTGAGATTAGTTTATGATCAGATCTCACCAATGAGGGATATACTTCCGGTGTGGAGCATTTTGTCCCCATGTTTGTGACAATGAGATCTAGTATATTTTCTCCTCTCGTGGGAACAGTGACTAGCTGTTCCATGGCATTTGAATTTATGAACTCCAGGAACCGTTGGGCTAGAAAGTTAGGGCTTGAGTAATGTTCCCAGTCTATATTCGGGTAGTTGAAGTCACCCAATATGATGGTGTTTGGAGATACATTTATACCCTCCAGTGTCTTCAGGAAGGCTGTGTGGGGTTCCTGAGTTTGAGAGGGTGGCCTGTAGCATGCTACAAATTGTAGAGCAGTTTTGCCTATGGTTAGTTGCACCTGGATGGTGCCTGAAGAAGTCTTGGGGAACAAGATGAAAGTGCTTACTGAATATTGTACTATGAAATAAAATGCCATCTGTTTTACTTTGTAGCCATTTCTTTTTATTTTTACATATCTATGTATCATGGCCACTGCTGCTGGCCTTCATTTGCATACCCACTGCATACCTGAGTCTTTCAGGTATGTGATAGTTTATGCAGCTACTTCATAGATTTTGGACACTTTTGATCTGTAGTTTTTGGTACATTGCTTTTCCTGTAAACCAACTCTTGAAAAATTCACAGCACATTTATTAATCCCATTTAATATTTTTCATTTTGTTTTGACTAAGCAGAATTTAAAAGTGGCCTAAGTATATTTTCCCTATATTGTTTTGGCATCCTTCTGGACCCTTTCCTAACTTAGCTACCTCTGTGATGCAAGCTTTATGCCAACCATATTTAACTTCCTGTTTCTACTCAGCATAACTGCACAATGTACTGCTGATGTGATGTAAGAACTTCCTGTGCAATGTATTAACGATGGAACTTTCTCCACATATAAAATAGCGCTGTTTAAACTGAGTCACATATGAAAGACCATAGGCAGCTTTTTCTGAAATTAGTGGAACTCTGATTACACTTTTTAATGGAGACACATGCATTACATGCTGTCGCTGACAGGAATATTGATCCATTCTCCTTGTTACATATAACATCCAAAGTGATGGCTGCCCCTTCAGATTTAGGATAAAGTGTCTAATTTTTACCAGTTTCAGTTCAAACTGACATAAATCTTTTGCATTTCAATTGCTTTAGTGTTACTTGTTATATCAGTTATGAATTTTTTCTAAGTACAGGTCCAAAACAGCAAGTGATATGGTGCACAACCATAAAAGATGTCTGTTATTCAGTAAACACACTGACATTTTTCTCCAGTGGCAGTGTATATTATTTTAAAACCATATAGATTAGATAAGATTAGATTAGCTATATCAATATATAGATAGGAGGATGGATGCTCAGATGGATAGATAGGTAGATTAATAGGTAGATTGATAACTTGATAGATAGAGAGATAGGCAGACAGACAGGCATATTAACACATTAACAGATTAGATTACACAGATAAATAAATTGATAGACAGATACATGGAGTGGACACTTTGTTTAAGAGAGAGTCTGCCTCTCCTTCGTATTCCTCTGTATCCACTATTTTTGTTTTTTTAATATTGACAGTGCTGTGAGTTGAATTAAATTAAAAGATGACTAGTGCCATGGCCTATGACAAATACAGGTTTCACTGACTGCTGTCAGATAACGACCACCCGTCACTATCCAGCCAAACTCTCAATGCTGTCAAAATGATATGACAGTGTCAAATTATAGTAGAGATCTAATATTCTGACACCTACTGTAAAAAAAAAAAAACAGTTTGAATTTTAAAATCATCAGCCATGTTAGATTGGTATAATGTGCAATTGTAAAGCACCCTTAGCCAATCCAGGTATTAGTTATGGACGTCTTTCTCACAAGTAAGCATTAATTACCTTTTCCTACTTCTTCTTTCGGCTTTTCCTGGTTAGCGGTCGCCACAGCAGATCACCTGTCCGCTCATAATTGGCAGTGGAGTTTTACAGTGTCGATTTTCCAGCCCAGCGCCCACCCTTCCACAGAAGGCACACACACACACACACACACACACACACACACACACACACACACACACACACACACACACACACACACACACACACACACACACACACACACCTAGGGCCATTTTAGAGTATCCAGTCTACCTACAGCATGTCTTTGGGATGTGGGAGGAAACTGGAGCAGCTGGAGGAAACCCACGTGACCACAGGGAGGACATGCAGACTCCACACAGAAGGCACCCCAGCCA
Source organism: Protopterus annectens (assembly GCF_019279795.1). Lineage (NCBI taxonomy): Eukaryota > Metazoa > Chordata > Ceratodontiformes > Protopteridae > Protopterus > Protopterus annectens. Next base: position 491,629,344 of record NC_056726.1, read on the forward strand.
CGGATCGAACTGGAGAACCTCTTGCTATGAGGCAGCAAAACTAACCACTGCACCACCACAGCCGCCCTACCTTTTCCTACTATTTTTTGTTTTTTTAGCTGCATAACTAGCTTGCTAGTTTTGCCCTTTGATCCTACTTCTCTTAATTCTTATCTCTTTATGGATATTGTCAGTGATGTAGCATCACTTGCAACCAAACATACAGTATCATATTTTCTGATAACTAAGTATCACACCTTCGATGTGTTCTTACTTTCATGACTGTAGTGAGCATTGTGAAAAGGGCTCACACTGAGAGCAATAATATGGATGGTATCTCGACTTACAGGTTCTAGACATAATTATGCGAAATTCCACCTTTATTTTAGCATAACATTCTAAAAATGCTTGTTTAAAACATCTCAGTGATACTCTTAATGTATCAATATGCCCATTGTCTATAAAGTGGATGCTAATATAAAGGACAATGGCATTATAATCTAACAGGCTCATTTTTCCCAGGCAAAAAAGAAAGCTCTAGAAATCAACAAATAATCAAATTTAACTTAAGGAACCAGAAAGAGTAGATCCCGTGCAGTATGTAGCAAAGAAGTAAAAAAAAAAAAAAAAAAAGTAAATGAACAGAGTGCACTTTGCCTCACTGAAATGTGCTTCTTTGAGGTATACACTTCATAATCTGCTGAAATATATTGAATTTTCTGGTTCAGGGCTGCAGAGTAGGTCACAGAAGTAGAACAGTTTTTTTTAGTTATGAGATTTTTACTTTATGATATACTGATGATGGAAAATGATTCCTTAAAGCAAGCATACCTGCTATAAAATGTATTTGATTATGAGATAAATTTGATGTCGCCGATCTTCAGCTATTGCAAAGCATTTGTGAATATGATGGGTAAACATTCGACTATTAGTTAGGTCTCTGATATACTTGCTATGCACAGAGATTCCTGGACTTTGTAAATACAAACTCCCTGGACTAGATAGTCACTTCACGAACATGGGGTTCAACCATAGTGGATTTGGTCCTCACTAATATGGGCGAGTGCTGCACACCCCCTACTGTAATGCCTTCACTGGTAAGATCAGACCACAAAATGGTCTCCTTTGAAGTAAAAATAAAACCTGGACCCCCAGCTAAACCGTGAGTATTCAGGAACTATTCTAAGCCTAACCTCCTGCTATTAAGTGAGAACCTGGAAAAATGTTAAGCCCCTATAAACCTTGAGAACACTTCTGCCTATGCAGAACTTTTCACAGAGACCATGTACAAGCATGTTAATAGCTGCATAGATGCAGCTGTACCCACCAGGAAGAAGTACAGAACTAACTCAAAAAACAGGCCACCCTGGTGGAATCACAAAATCAATTGGATGTATAACAGGAGAAAGAAAATCATGGCAAAAATTAGGAGGTGTAGCACCCAGCAGGATAAAAGCACTCTCATTAAACTAAACAAACAACTCAGAGGACAAATAAAGTCTACCAAAGCCAAATTTGAGGTAAGTTTGGCCTCCCAGGCCAAGGACAACCACAAAGCATTCTTTAGCTATGTTTGCAACCTTAAAGGCAATACACAATTGTGTGCAGAGCTCATTGTAAATATAGCCACCTATACTGAGCCAGAAGATATAGCAAACCTCCTGGCTGATAAAGTCAGCTCCAACTTTACTCCTCTTTCCCCCTCAACCTTCCCTCAGGAAATATCATCAAATATAACTCCCCCTAGTATCACTAGGGAAGAGGCCCTTAATGCTCTCTCTATGACCAAGAACACTGCATCAGTGGGCCAGACAATAGCCCAGATTGCCTTCTAAATAGCATGAAACATGACCTATCAGGCCCTCTGGAATTACTATTTGACTGCAGCCTCCAAATAGGCTTTGTGTCTCATGAATGAAGAAGGACAACAGTCATCCCTCTCCTCAAAGGTGGGCCAGCTACAGACCCTGGAAACTACAGACCCATAATACCCATAAGACCCATAGTCTTATATGTAAAGCCATGGAAAGAATTATCATGGAGATGATCAACAGAGATATAGTAAACTTCCAGACACTGGACCTAACCTAGTTTAGTTTTGTAAAGGGCAGATCATGCCTATTCAACCTGGTGGACTTTTTTGAGAAGGTCAGCAAAGCAATGAATGAGGGCAAAATCATTCACACTGCCTACCTTGACCTGGTCAAGGCATTTGACACATGACCCACTTGGGCATTGTTGACAAACTCAAGAGGTTAGATACAAACTCGTATGTCACCTGGTGGATAGCCAACTGGCTCACAGACAAGACCCAGGAAGTTAGAATTGGGGAGTCCACCTCTACAAAGAGGCCAGTCACAAGTGGAGTCCCTCAGGGATCTGTCTTTGGACTGCTCCTTTTTGGCATTTACTTCCCAGAAGTCAAGGCCAGTGTCAGTGGTCTCTCGCTGACTAAATTTGCAGATGATTGCAAATTAGGAGCTGAATCTTACACTAACACAAATGTTCATCAGGAGGGGCTGACACAGACAAACAACTGGTGTCAGAGTCATGGACTAAAACCAAATGCCAAGAAAAGCTTTATAGTATCCTTTGGGAAGTCATTCAACTCTGATAACTATTATATTGACAACACACCCCTTAGAGCTGGTCCAGTAGTCAGGGACTTAGGGACACACATAGATAGTAATCTAGCCTTTGATCATCATGTGTCTACAGTGGTGAGGAAATCATTCTATGTTGAGCAACTTATAAACAAAGGTATGGCATCTAAGCCCAAGGAAGTCATTGTTCCACTGTATTTGGCATTCATCAGACCTATAATTGAGTACAATGCCCCCTTTGGTATGCACCTAACAAGGCATATCCAACAACTGTAATGTCCACAGAGGTTCCTCACTAAAATAATACAGGGCATAAGTAACATGTCCTATGCAGACTGCCTGAAATCCCTACCCTTGTATTCTGTCTCCTACAGGTGTTTGAGGGGAGATCTATGCCTGGCATACAGGGCATTGTCAGACCCCACTCTGATGGACCTTCTGCATATCCACAAAACAAACAGTACCAGAATTACCTGTTCTAAAGACTTAAAACTTGCCTGTGATATAAATAGGACCTGCTGGAGATATATATATATGTATCCCAGAGACTACCCTGTCTATGGAACAGGGTCCCCATCCATGTGAGTCAGAGTTCCTCTCTAATCCAATTCAAGTGCAACCTGGACAATTGGATGGGAAACTGGAAATTCATTCCTGGTTTAGCACCTATGTTTCTGATGCAAACAGGTAACCTGTAAATGGTTCATCTCCCAGGCCCATGTTTACACTTATCAAGGGTATCAGAACTAATCAGAGATTTGGGATGCATAGCTAGGCTTAAAAAGGCCCTTGTGGTCGTTAGCCTAGTAAATATGTATGAACCTATGAACTTATGAGCTTTGTTTTATGTCGCTAGGGAGTCTGTTACAGAGCAGTTCATATGTGATTCGTAAGCTTATGTCCCCAGAGCGGCCTTTTTAAGCCTGCAATGCTTCTTACAGGTAAGACTTAAATGCTGTACCTTGTGTCTGCAAGATGAACATTTTAACCCTTATGCGAATGCCGTGTGGTATCAGCAGCTTCCAAGCAGATCAAGGCCTTTGAATGTTTTCTAGTTCTTAGTTATTGGGTTTAGAAACAAAATTGTTAATAAATAATGTAATACAGTATTCTACTCTATAGACACAATGGAAACCAAGGATTGCAAGCAACCTAAACTCCAATTCTGAAACTCAGTCACCCCCTTGAAATTATGAGCATGCTTCATCCTCAAATCAGTGATTACTATATAACCATCCAGCTAATTATTCAGTTGTCAGTACCTTTGTTTAGCTTTCATGGGTAATAAAACAAAAAAGGATACCACATTTAAAAAAGCTCCTGAGATACAGTGTGGGCTATTTCCACAAAACTAAAAAAATGCTGCCAATCAGATCCATAGCTAGCTCAAGAGGCATCGGGGCAGTCTGTAGACTTGCACCTCCCTGAATGTAATCTTGAGGGCCAAGAAAGAGAGGATGGTCTTCCAAAATGATTAGGTGAGGGAGGGGAACAGAAAGAGTGAGAGAGTGGTGTGAGTGCATGTTTATGTATTATGTATATCAATAATGTTCTCTACACTGCAATGGACTTGCTAGTTACTAACACACAAAGCCACTAAACATTCTTTCAAGCAGCTGTTATATCATCCACAGCTACTTAATTGAATCCACTCACTGCTGTTGAACACTGCAAACTGTGCACTCAACACCTCTGTACCTGGGGCAGCTGACCCACCCCATCCAAACAGTGCTACTAATCAAAACCTTACTTAAAGGAAGTACCAGTTGTAGCACAGCATGGAACCGTACCTTCTGTCACTCGTCTTGTGTATTGAAATAAGACAATGAAGCTGGGTGTTCATTTAAGTCATTTATTACACACAAACACATCAGGATGGATTACAGGAACATAAAACTTAAATGAACTAACTAACTGACTGACTGCAACACACATACATGCTTTCATTCTGGCTGCTCACTCAAAATGACATTTTGGCTTGCACGCGCTCAGTATTTATATGCACATGCCAATGGACTGGCATGGCTCTGAAAGGTACAGCACACACTCTGATCTACACCTTGCACAGAGCATTTGAGCTAGCTGACTCCCCACCTACCAACCCCAGCAATGCAAAGCCAAAACAATGGTTCTGCATCATCTCCCTTACTATAATTCCTGCATGTTTTCATGACATTTACTTGAGAATATGATTGTCAAATACCCTACCATAGACTTATTGTCCCCGGTGCCAGTTAGCAGAAGAGAATGTCTCACATGGATGTGGCTCAAATCCAAGCTGACATCTCTAAGATGGCAGAATTCAATGTTTTTCACAGTATTCACTATCTCAAGTGTAGCTATTATTTGAAATTTGTAAATTCATTCTAGCAAGTATTCCTTTAATATTAATCCTGCTACTTCAACTTTTTCTTGCACAGACACTGAGCTTCTGATTCCTTTAAAGTTATTTTGAAGTAAATATATGGGTTAACCCATCATCAAGCTACAATCCATCTTTGAAAGGATGGTGAGATGGGGAAATGTAATAATAGCTCCAAAGGTTGCAGGCTGTATGATCACAATGCACACCAGTCACAGCTCAAGACTGATGCAGTGCAAGGTAGGTGAAAACGTTTTTCTTGTTGAAGCAAAAAACAAGACAGACACCTAGTTCCATGTTGATTCACGTCCCAAAAAATAAAGGGGTAAAGCATATATGTTATGCCAAGGAAGTCTGTAGCTGTAGTTATTGACTGCTCATATTGTATGTATGCTTTTATTTGTAATTATTGTAATTAGTAACATAATACCCAAAGGGGCTACACATACTAGTTTCCAAGGACAGTACCAATATCTTCACTTCTTGAAAAAATAAAATAAAATGGAATATAACCACTTATTCAGTTACACCACTTGCACTTGTACAATAAAAGATAGCAAATACAGGACAGTAACAAAAAGTTTTCAGAAAAAAAAAAACAACAGCTAGGAAAAGGCAGATTTCATTGAATGAAACTGTACAGTAAGTAATAATTGTGAGGGGAACATAAATGTAAATATCTAAGAAGCCTAGGAGATCAAAGCACAGAGAACTGTTCTGAAATAGTGGGTCCACTATGATTAATTATGTCTCACTTAATCAATATGTGATTATTCAAACTCAAGACTTCTAAAACCAGGTGAGGATACTGGTAAAGGAAAGTAATACCCTCAAAGCTGTAAAACATAAAAAAAGTGTGTTGCAGGAGGACAAGTACCCCTGCATGCCTGGGCATGAGTGGCAGCTAGCCTCCTTACCCATGGATTACACACATTTCAAATATGAGACTGCAAAACATTGAGAAGAAGAAAGGATGGAAAATGCAGCGCTAACCTTTTTCCTTTTCTTCAAGTCTTGTAAGCATTACAGGATGCTGATTATATGCAGAGCATTGCTCAAATATCTGGCAATAAATGGTAGGGAGCCCATAAGTGGCATATAATGCACTGATTGAGAAGGTATTTTTTGGGCATAGATAAGATAGTTTCACAATCTGCCTACTAGATCTAATGCACTTAAGCACTATCAAAGCCGCCCGTATAACCATTATTTTTTTTCTTTTCTCTGTTTTATACAGTTGAGAGTATGAACATGTTCTTTTTATGCAAGGAATAGAAGCTGTTATTTGAGGTTAATTATAATATTCATTTTTATGTTTCTGATATATTATTGGCAATGTTTGCTGCTTGATAATGGGTAGGGAGTATTTATAGCAAGGAAAAAGCCCTCAAGAAGAATAATGCAATAAGGAATTTGATTAGATCCAGGATATCATGTTGTACAAATGATAATTCTGTCACATTGTGAAGAGTTTCAGTCACATTTCTTTCCTTCAGATAGTCGCTCTGAGATGAGCGCACCCACTAACTTTTGATAAGTGCTTTGCTTGTCAGACTTGTAGCTTAAGGATAAATATTGCTGTAGCACTTTTCTTCTGAATCTGTGCAGCGACAAATAAAGACGACTGTAGAAAGCAAAGGCAAAGGTATTTTTATACTAACTTTAGGATGGTTGTCTAACAATTATATAGATATACAAGCATTTATGATAATATGCTACCCTGAAGTGAGTGAATTGCATGTACTCTCTTTGCAATTGCTACTGATCTTTAATACTTCTCTTTAAATGCAAGTAGAGTTTGAGCCATGTGTTTTGTCCTTTCTCTGCTCTTATATGACACCATGATTGCTATATATATATATATATATATATATATATATATATATATATATATACATAAGGGGTGGAGAGTGAAGACCCACAGCATGGGAGGTTGGGAGTACTTGCCCTCTGAACCCTAGTATATGAACAGTTATTGTCAGCTCAAAGTTTTCAAGTAGGTTGCATCTGGCTTTTGATTCTGTCAGGACTGTTCTGGGTTATTAAAATGCCTAACTGTCTCTTTGTAGTATTTTCTTGTTCACGTCATTACCTTCTGCGTGAAAAGTTACTGCTGAGTACTCCATCCATTTCAATCTCACAGCATTTTAATTGTGCTTGTGTAAGCAGACTCTTTTTACAACATTCACAGCCTGCATTTCTGGTGGTCTAATACACAAATTAAAAACAAATTACTGAAATAAATAATGAAACTTTAAAAAACATTACAGGAAGTGGTAAATTAAATAATAAAAAGACATTCCAAGCTACTATTGCTCCAATGAACCTCTGGAGTAAGTAAATATTTAGTATTGAGAAATGCATATTTATTGATGTAGTTTCACTTTTCATATTACTTGTAACTGAACTGCTGTTTTCATTATGATCCTTCTCCTGTCTACATGCAGTTTTAGTGTTTCCTTGAAAAAGACAGTGCAGTTCATGGACTCCCTATGAGATGAGAATATATGTAGTGGGTTGGAAGAGGCTCATTTTCTTAAGTAGTGTATCCTGTCCATGGGTGAGGCAGTTCTGCTTCCAGAATTACGGACCCTGGCAAAGGTAAAAAGAGATAAGAAATGAGACCTGGAAGCCATACAGTAGGCAGCTGATCCATCAGTAATTGTCAATGTAAAACAAGGGAATAAACAGTTTTAGTAACACATAAAACTGATGAATTATAATACCATTTCTGTTAGAATGCATCTAGTATTTCTGTTCTTTTTACATAAAACAAATTGACAGCTGTGCTCTTATTTATAAAATTATAATGCAGAATTTCTGCTATGGCAACATGTATGTTGTGATAGTTAAGTCCAGAATTGCATGCTTTCCAGAAACTTTGTCGTACATGGTAGGTGCTTTGACAATGCATATAACTGGATATTTCTTAAGGGTAATAATCAGAGTTTTGTTTACATTTTTACAACAGTGAATATTAAATCACCTGATATGATGATATTGTGATTTACTGCATATTTCACATTATTTGTAGTAACTGATTTGGTGACAAGGGTGTCAGCGGACGAATGCACTGACTTTAAGATGTCCATGAATAGTGCAGTGTCCTGTTACCCATAATATGTTATGCTGTGGTCAGAAGGATTTGGGAAAGCAGAAATCAGAATGTATTGCAGCTTCACTGAAACTAAAAAATGTATCCATATTGAGTGTTTTGCCTGGACCCATATTATCCAGTATATACAGCAATTTGGTAAGGACATGAGGAAATACAAACCTTAGTTTTAGATAGGATTCCATCAACAAACAATATCAAAATCTTGAGTATTCCTTTTTTGTTTATTTGTCTATTTTTTATTTACATAGTGCTTTCTTTGCATCTTCTTCTATAACATCTCTAACTTAGACAGAAATGTTCATTTTATTTAATGTCTTGGTTTTAACACAGCTGATATTTGTTTATTGACTATTACACAGCTAGCATTTTCTCTTATCTTTTCCCTCCAGTTTTAGCTCCAGCCCCTGCCTTATTTTATACTAACGGAGTATTTAAGTGGAAGGCATTTAACTGTTTTGCTAACATACAGGCTATTTTATTAAAAAGAAGACATTAGTTAATGTGCTAAGTGTTAAGATTTGTTTGTGTTTTTTGCTGTAAATTTCGTATGTCAAATAGAAATGTAAAACTGCCATACTGAACACCTGTCAGTGTTGGCTCTGAAATAATGAAACAGAGGGACTGAGTATCAGCACTTCCAAGAGGCTCCAGGCTTAAGCTAGGAGAGTATAGACCAGTGCATTTGTAGGGAATGACTAAAGTGCTCTGTGAAAATATTTTAGAATTAAATTTCTTTGTGATGATGAGTGGTGAGTAGAATATATATTTATTTATTTTCTCTGATACCTACTGACAGATGGATCGATAAATAGGCAGACAGATAGATACTAATCACTTGCAGTTTACAAAGGGTATTTATTTTCTTTTATTTACGGAACCCTACATTGCAAATTGCTGAAGTGCACAACGCCACTTGGTAAATTTCTGACCCTAGAATATTAGATGCCTAAGCTTTTATCTAATTTAATTTGACCTCAGGAAGGTACAGTAGGTGGACTGGGATATATTTTTCTTATTAAATTAGTCACTATATTCTACTCAAATATGATTTCTGTGAGTATCATTACACTAAGCATGACATATAGAACTGATACTTTGATCGACTAATGTTTTCAAGTTGCTGCTTCCTGATGGCCTCTGCAGGCCCATATCCCTTGGGAGGGAGGATATAATTTGCAATTCAACTTATTTATTGCGAAAAACAAAGGTTTTGCATACATGAAAAAAGCCAGCCATATGACAGTTTTGGTCCTTAAAGGTTTCCCGATGCCAGACTCAACTAACTGACCTTAGACAAACTGTTCCACTTCCTGTTAAAACTGTACTTATTAGAAATCAGTGTTCTTGTTTCCATTTCTGTGGCCAGTACTTGAACATTAGCACCCACTAGTGTAATGAGGGTTAATGCAGATAACGTTGTGTTTTCGTCTACTACTAGCAGCATGAGTGTTGATGGAGAAGTACAGAGAAGGTCAGGAGGAGTTGCATTGTGTCTTTGTGGATTTAGAGAAAGCATATGACAGGGTGCCTAGAGAGGAGTTGTGGTATTGTATGAGGAAGACAGGAGTGTCAGAGAAGTATGTAAGAGTGGTACAAGATATGTACGAGGGTAGTGTGACAGCGGTGAGGTCTGCGGTGGGAGTGATGGATGCATTTAAGGTGGAGGTGGGATTACATCAAGGATCAGCTCTGAGCCCTTTTTTATTTGCAATGGTGATGGACAGGTTGACAGATGAGATCAGACAGGAGTCCCCGTGGACTATGATGTTTGCAGATGACATTGTGATCTGTAGTGAGAGTAGGGAACAGGTGGAAGAGACCCTGGAGAGGTGGAGATATGCTCTAGAGAGAAGAGGAATGAAGGTCTGCAGGACTAAGACAGAATATATGTGTGTGAATGAGAGGGAGGATAGAGGAATGGTGAGGATGCAGGAAGTAGAGGTGGCGAAGGTGAATGAGTTTAACTACTTGGGATCAGCAGTTCAGAGTAATGGTGAGTGTGGAAGAGAGGTGAAGAAGAGAGTACAGGCAGGATGGAGTGGGTGGAGAAGAGTGTCAGGATTGATTTGAGAGAGATGAGTACCAGTAATAGTGAAAGGGAAGGTCTACAAGAGGGTAATGAGACCCGCTATGTTATATGGGTTGGAGACAGTGGCATTGACAAAAAGGCAGGAGTCAGAGCTTGACGTGCTAGAGATGAAGATGTTAAGATTTGCACTGGGTGTGACGAGGATGGATAGGATTAGGAATAAGTATATTAGAGGGTCAGCCCAGGTTGGAAGGTTTAGAGACAAAGCCAGAGAGGCAAGATTACATTGGTTTGGACATGTGCTGAGGAGGGATGCAGAGTATATTGGGAAAAAGATGCTAAGGATGAAGCTGCCAGGTAACAGGAAAAGAGGAAGGCCTAAGATAAGATTTATGGATGTGGTGAGAAAGGACATGCAGGTTGTTGGTGTGACAGAGCAAGATGCAGAGGACGGGAATAAATGGAAACAGTTGATCTGCTGTGGTGACCCCTAACGGGAGCAGCCGAAAGAAGAAGAAGAAAACTGGCAGCATGAGGAAAACAAGCTTGTATGAGGTAAGAAGTTGCTGTGGAAAGAGAGAATAGTTCAGTGAACTGTAGAAACAAGTTTGAAAGGCTCAGTTTGCTTCTGAGCTTGAAACTTTTCATTTGTGACATAAGATATTAACAGCTGCAGGATTGCATTCTGTTATCCAGTATCATTGATTAATATCAGCTTTACTGTCTACAATGACCAAAAAAAATATGTTTTTCATCGCCATTAGGAGGAAGCTAAAATATTACAAATGGGTCATGTTGCATTTTTTGGTGAAAGTCAATGAATGTATTCATGTTCAATAAAACTTGTGAGTTTTAGCCACAACATTGTGCTATTGAAATGATAACAAGAAAATAAAAGGTTCACTGAAGGCATACTTTTGTATCCAACTGCGTATCTACCTGTATGTCTATCTAATCTGTCTACCTGTTTGTCTCTTTCTCTTTCTCTAACTATGCACATAAAATTCATCTCTCTCACCACACACACACACACACACACACACACACACACACACACACACACACACACACACACACACACATACACATAGATATAGATGTAGATACAGTTATAAAGATCTGCATTTCTTTGTCTGTTTGTATGCATGTGTATTCACATGCACGTCTGCAAGGAGAAAAGCTGTTAGATGGCAGTGCTATCTGTTAGACTTGGCAAAGAGTTAACTGTTTAAAAATGGATTGCACAATGAGGGTCACATTGAAAATTGTGAAACTCATAATTTAAAATACACAAACTTTTATTTCAGATTATTTTTGTATTTTTGAAGAAGATGCTGAAATAGGGCTGTGCAGTTGCAAAGGAAAATGGAGTTTTCCAGTGCATTGTAAGCAATTTATAAACCCAGTTCTAGACAGAAGAAAACATTGACTTGCTCAAGAATACTCTCAAATAATGTTATGACTGCAGGCACATGAGATGAATATGTTAGCAACTGTTGCCTTCCAGACACCTTGCACTTTATTTTCCATATATGCATCCAAGTTTTACAGAATGTCATGTGATTTCTGCTTTTCAGCATACTTGAATTTGCTTAATTTTTTCCAGACGTGGAAACTATTTTGAGCATATTGTTCCTTAAGTTATCCATGCATGCAAACATGCGTAAGACTTCATTAACATGCTTTAGCATAAGGTTTTCATTGGAAAGTTAACAGGAAACATAAAAATCAACTGAATATTCACACGAAAAAGAACTACTAGGGATTTTTTCTAGATGAAGGCATACTCAAGAGTAAGTTTGATTGCTATATTGTTTTAAACTATTCTCTTATCTTACAATCTGTAGCAAAAGTCTAATAATAACATTAAACAAGATGTTCAACTCAAATCAAGAGTTCATTTCTGCCCAGGAAGCATTGTGAAGTCACTGCAGACCAGAATTGTAATCATTTGCACTTGTGCAATTTTGATACCCCTAAAGCTTTCATTAATCTCTTATGCATTAAGTTAATGCTGTACATATTTATTTTACAGACATAATGTGCAGCCACATATCATTATGCTGTGCTCATTAAATATGGATGTGGTTAGGGAAAGTTTACCTCAAATTAATTGAGAATAAGTTGCAGGAGTAACTATCATGGATGTGTAAATGTTTTCAGAATGCCCACATGGCTTACATGCCATTACTTGATACGATTATTTAGGTCATAGTTACTTATCATAAAAGGTCAAGAATGTAGCTGTTGAGGTCCTGTTGCTCATTCTATGCAGGTGCAGTGTGTTGGATTTATGACTGTTATTGTTCTTTTTTATAATTCCAAGAGTGCTATCTCTCAGGAAAATGATGATAGCTTTTTCACTATGTGTTGCTAATCACCTTTTCTAATATGCAGTAACCTTGGATTGAAAATAATAAAGCAAAGGTAATATGGAGATGAACCCCCCCCCCCCCCATAATGAGGATACACAGAGGTGTGACAACTAGCACAGAATGCTTTTTTGCTTTATTTGTGGTGTATTTATTCATAAATTCCACTGGCTTGAATGCATGTATTACAAACATACTTGTACTCAAGCTGTTGATTATGAGCTATATTTACTGAAACATTGTGAATCAGATACAACCATTTCAAAGATGCATGTTAAGGTTTCTTAAAATATAAAACACAACTAATGACTTGTGATTTATAGCACATAAAATGTGTGACATAGAAAATAACTACGGGCTGTTAAAACACTCTGACAACAGATATCAAAATAAGCAGCCCTTAATAACATCAGTAAAAAACTGAAGAACTTTATGTTTTAAGTAAATGTACTATAATAAAAAACCCATAACAAAACCAAAAGAGTAAACTATGTGCAGAAATATGGAATATGTTATTTCAACACTTTTTTCTCATTGATGTTAACATAAAATGACTTAGTTGCTCTGGATGCCCTAGGAAAGTAATATGTCTGTTCAACCCCATTAACACATGTGCAAAATGAAACCTACTGTATGTAAAACATGAAACCTACTGTATGTAAAACATGAAGACTATTAAACCTCTTTCTGAAAATTATAACTTTGGTTCCACTTTACTTGTTTTTACCTGATTTGATCTTCTACCAATTTCAATAACACCAAAGTGATTGTAGTAATATCTATAACCACCTATATACTATCTGTACCATTGCTCCTCTAAACGTTTTATTAAACAAAACGACCAACGTAATAACACACTAGCTGAAGATAGAAACTTGTTTTATTACCAAGCGCTTTCACTTTTGCTTCATCATGTATATGGTCTGATGAAGCAAAAGTGAAAGCGCTTACCCATTTTATTTGTTTGGTAATAAAACAAGTCTCTATCTTCAGCTAGTGTGTTATTCCGTTGGTTGTTTTGTTTAACATTTTGTTTAACATTTGGATTTTGCTTTTCCAACGGCATATTTATCCCAATCTGTGCACATTTCTTCAGTTAAAAGTTTTATTAGTTTAGAAGACATTTTGCTGTTTTTGCTTTTGAGCAAAGGAAAATTGCTAATGTTCTGGTTTTCTGCCTTTTAAGGGCTATAGTGCACATTTATTTATTTATTTATTTATTTATTTTTGATTGGCTGTTGGCTTTAATTTGTAATTATATATTATGCTGCGTAACGAGGTCTAGTACTGTATTTGACTCTTCTGTGCCATATTGTGTTTTTTTCTGGGTTGCTTTAATTTGAGCTGGTTTGCTCCTGTTTGTAACCTTGAATCATCAGATTGACTGTAAATTTAGTTTTGTAATACTTGAGATAAGCTATGCTATGATGCACAGTGCTGTGCTGTGCTTGGTACTACTATATAGCAGTTTTCTATTTTTAGCTTGTAGTCTTCTGTTAGCCATAGCTACCAGCCCCTGAAATTATTCTGGCTTTCGGAGTTCAAGATGGCTACCGTCCTGTAAACAGGGTAGGAACTCAGCTCTGCATAACCTCAGCATCTTTAATCCAACATTTTGTGAAGAAAACAACTCTATTCCAGAAAAAAATCGTACCTTTGATTGGAGGTTAACATTCTATCTTAGTATTTTACTTGGATTGCCTCTTCTGTTTGTATAAAAATAGAAGATTACCTTGGATTAGTTCGGGCCTCCTGCTGTCTCTCATACATGTGCTTCTGGTGTGCAGTTTGTCTCTGTGCTGCAAATTCCACCTGTAACAAATATTTCAGCTTTTAAGTACTTGGATTACTTGGGAAAAAAATAACTAAATACTCTTGGTATGTCTCATGTATCTGATTTGATGGACTTACAAATTACAAAAGCGAAGTTTTCTGCAATCTCTTCTCCTGAAAAAGAAGTTAATACTAAAAGGGCCAGGACAGGCAAACAGCAACAGCATCCACAAGACATGTTTAAACCATCAGTGAACTCTGCTTCTTCTAAAAATAAAAATGACCCTAATAACATGGAAGAGTTAAAAATAGCTCTACAGCCTATCCAAGAGGCTATTCAAAGTTTCTCCACACAATTTAAATCCTTCGGAGACTCTCTGGACAGATTGTTAACCAGAATTTCGGATATTGAGTTAAAGGTCTCAAACAATGAACTAAAAATTGACCAATTACAAAAAAGTTTTGACTCCAATTGCTCTATTATTCAGGATTTCAAGGACAAAATATTAGATCTTGAGGCAAGATCAAGACGCAATAACATCATCATAAGAGGAATACCGGAATCTATCCCACACAGTTCTCTGCCAGAAAGCATCACTGAGATTTTTTCCCTTCTACTGGAGAATCCTGCTCTAACTGCTCAAATATCAATAGAAAGAGCTCACAGAGCCCTTAGACAAGTTGCAGACAACACATTAAATAAGTATCCCAGGAATATTTATGTGAAGATTTTAAACTACCAGCATGCTGCCTCAATCTTACTTTCAGCCAGATCTAAGAAATCTATTACTTGGAGAGATTCTAAAATTACTTTCTCTCCGGATTTGCCAGCCCCTATCAAACTGGAAAGAAGAAAATTATCACCTTACTGTAGGTTCCTCATCAAAAAAAGCATCAGATTCCAGATGAAATACCCAAACACATTAATATTTAATTTCCAAGATTCAAAGTACGAAGCAAAAAATAGTAAAGAAGCCAAAGGAGTGTTCTCTAAAGTTTTGAATGCTTGTCCTGATCTGGTATAAGCTATTCTAAACTTACCTTTGTGTCCTGGTTGATTTCTGATGTGTTTCCATGGCATGGTAGTGCTCCGATCCGTGTTTTAATGCTCCCGACGACGAGAACAGGTATTTTTGTACTCCCAGGATGAAGGCCTGCTTCAGCGTGGTGGATGGACCTCAGAGAACTTCATTTCCCATCACGCTAGCGCTCATCGTCACCTCTAAATGCGTCACATCATGACGCCCATCTTCGCTGATTGGCTGTGCAGTTTTTTTTCTTTTTTCATTTCTTAAAGCGGCGATTCCGCTCAGAAATCAGTTAATCAGTATTCTGTGCATAGAGTGGGGGTTGCCCTTTTAAATAATTTCGAAAGCAAGCTGCACGCAGACTGTTAAGGCTGTTTCCCTTTTTTGTTTTTATTTAATGGCTTCAAATGGTCATCGGGAGCTTGGATTACTGCTGGACTTGACTGTGCAAGGTTTGGAAGTTATGGATCACGTTTTTCCTGGTCGCTGTTTGGGACTTTCATGTTTATTGGTCTTGGTATGGGAAGTTTTCCTGTTCTGTTAAAATGGTATAGTGTTAGTTTATTTTAGTAGTATACTACATTAAGAAATGTTTAACATTTTAATACCTTGTTAATCTGTATATATCAGGCAATGTTTTTGTTTATAATGGAGTTACAGCTGTCAGGTCTTTAGTTCCTTGCCAAATGTTAGAGAAATGTCAGTGTGCAGGATTACATATCAGTACTCAGAGGTGTTGTAATGCTTGAGGTCTCTGCAATGTCATGACAGATGTACTCATTTTTATTTTTATTCTCTGAGCAAATACTGTAGAATTATTTTTTTGATGAAGAATTGTAAAGGCAACTGTTTTTATATGTACTTATATGCTAAATAGGTGAAGCATGAAACAAGGTTGCACTACAATTTGAAATATTTTCTGTAGTATTTTGTCAGGTGATACTGCTGGTTGATATGTCAAACAAGACAGAACAGCCAAAGTTAAGAAATCTGATAGATACAAAAAAAAAAAAAAAAAAAAAAACATTTCTGATATGTCTGTAGTTAATGATACCATATAGGATATTTCAATCGCAATTCAAACATCAGCTCTGGGATATTTCAATCGCAAATCAAACATCAGCTCTGGGTTGTCTCAGTTATCCTACTATGGCATTTAATATCTTGTTTGGAAAATATTTCCTAATTCTTAAATTGTATTATTGAGACCGTTTTTTTCTTCTTGTTTGATTCATTGCATAATCTGTCCCTGGGTTTCCTACTAGTTTAAATACATTGTGGAAGGTATTGAACATGCATTTTCTTAAGTAGTTAAAGCCATAAGTGTCTTCTTATAGTGTTTATGTTATAGGAATGTTTTAAATATCATTCTGCAAACTTTACTCTCATCTAATATAATAAGATTTCAGTAGAATAACTTCCTAATAATATTGTTGTGTTCCAACTTTGATCTAGCATCTAATACTTATGGTTATAATTTTTTGTAGTAACTGTAATGCTGAAAACTCAGTGAGGAGGCCGTCATTAAGTTTGGGGTTTACAGTGTGCCTATTTATTTGGATGCTAAAATTAGTGCATTCCTATATTTTCGCATTTATTGGCGTGCTGGGAATAGTTATACAGGTACTAGTGGGGGATTGGTTTGGATAAGGTTTCAGCCATGGTATATTTTATGTTCTATAGGAATGCGCACTCATTTATGTTTTTTCACTGTGTACCTTATAGCTAGGTGTCATGAGATGCTTGGTCCATTTATGGGGGGTCTTTTTGGTGGGGCATCTTCTCCAGCTATAAATCATTATCATCGATGTTGCTTTTTCAGCACTGAATATATTGTTTAGATTAACCTCGAACTGACCCAAGATCAGTCAGTCAGTGCATATATGGTCCCTTTTTATACTACTGGGAAATTTTTGGGATTATAAGCTTAAGGTATGTCTCGTGACATGACACTCTATGAGGTTTCTGTTTCGTATAAATATTTTATTGTCCTTTTGCAGTCTTAGACATTTGGATTAGGCTATAGTTCTAATCTCATTTTTCTCTCATAGCTGATTGTTTTCATTGCCTTTATGAGAAATAGTATTTTGTCTTACTAACGTGTCATTTTTAATTATGCAATTGTTATTTTTGAATGGTTTATGCACTATTTGTTTCACAGTTCAAATTCTTAAATGCTGAGCTGGGTTCGAAATCCTAACCCTGATGGGGAGGATAAGCGGTCTAGACCTAAGGGTGATTAGGGGATTGTTTGGGGGTCCATATTTCCCTCAGGTGAGGGGGGGTTCTTTGAATTACCCTTATGTTAGGTTTTTTAAATCAAAGTTCCCAAAAATCCCTTTCCCTTTCCCTTCCGGGCCTTTGGAGAGGGGTTTATGCTCGGTTGTTAGGCAGGAAGGGTCTTGTTTTTTAGCGTTTTTTGCCCATATTCTACTAATAGAAGTTTATAAGTTTCAGGTTATGCGATATATTTCCCATGTCTTTTTCTTCCTTTTTATACTTCCATACCACACATATTATTCCCCACTGAATAGGTAGCTGTATGATTATATGTGATTCTTGGAATATTAAGGGATTACAGCTGATCAAAAAGAGAAGACTCTTCATGCACATGTGCTTTAAATCAAAAGCTGATATAATTTTAGTTCAGGAAACCCATTTGCTCAGCTGCCAATGGGAGCACGAAAAAAGGAGGCTGTGGGTGAGAAAGATCATTGACTCCGGAGTTAAGTCAAATAGTGCAGGGGTTGCCATAATAATAAAGAAAAAAATTCCCTTTTGATATTATTAAATGTGAATCTGATAAGGACGGCAGATGGTGTTTATTTACTACCAAGCTATCCCACATTGATAAGCCCATTGTATTCTTGAATATCTACTCTCCTTGTGCTAACCAACAAAATTTCTATATGATTATTTACAACATTCTCTCCTCCTCCTTCCCCAACCACTATTTTATTATAGGAGGAGATTGGAACTCCATTCAGAACCCCACTACAGATAGGTCGAATGGTAATTCAAATTATAATAAACTAGCCGTGTCAGTATTAGCTGAGCTCAAGGGAGATTTCAATTTTCTTGACCCATTTATAACACACAGAAACCCCACTAATAGAGTTAACTTCACTTTTTTCTCCAATTGTCATGAGAGTTGGTCCAGAATTGATTTCTTTCTTCTTTCTTCGGTCCTGGCTAACTACGAAATAGAACTACATATTGATAACAGAAATTTATCTGACCACTCAAAGTTATCCTTCTCCCTAGATTACAATCAGAGGTGTAACAGTAGAAATAGTCCATTGTGGTGGAGACTTAATCCTAATCTTCTTCAAAAAGAAGGAATAGCTTCGATTATAGAAGATAACTTAAATCAATTTATACAAGCATCAAAAGAGCAGGATATTCCTATAGATATATTATGGGCCTCCACAAAGGTGGTAATTAGGGGCATTCTGATAAATAAAGCCTCTTACTTCAAGAAACTATATCTTAAAAGGGAGTCTGAAATGACCAAGAAAATATCAGAATGGGAGAACAAACTGCAGATCAAATATGATAGCGAAATAGAATCGCAGTTAGTTAAGTTGCAGAAAGATTATTTATCTCTACAGGCAGATAATTTATCAGTTCATGAAACCAAAATGCTGGCCAAGTATTCCGATTGGGCTCAATGCCCGTCTAGGTTCTTGGCCAGACTAATTCATCAGAATAAGCCATCACACATTTTCTCTCAAATTTCTTATCAAGACAAACTCTACCATGATACACAGGATATTATAAAAATCTTTCAAAAAATTTACACTGAGCTCTATAGCTCACCTAATGACCCTATCCATTTATTCGTGTTATATGATACCCTTAAAGAATTATCTTTCCCAAAACTAAATATGGATCAATTTCACTTGTTAGATAAAGAAATTACTTCTCAGGAAGTCCTGGATGTGATCAATAACTTAAAATTGAATAAGGCCCCGGGTCCTGATGGGTTCACAGCAGAATTCTACAAATTATATCCCAACAAGATTTCACAGGCTTTATATTTGATCTATAATCATATTCTCCACCAGGGTATAAGTGATCCCCATTTCAATGCATCTAAGACAATTTTTATCCCTAAAGGTAAAACAGACTCTACCAAACCGGAAAATTTTAGACCTATCTCCATTATTAATGTAGACTTAAAGATCTTGGCCCAAATTTTTGCCAATAGACTTAAAGTACTGCTACCTAGTATAGTCACTAAAGAACAACCGGGCTTCATTAGAAATAGACAGACCTTGGATCATACTCTAGCTTTAGAAGCTATGATAACTTTCTCATCTTTAGCTAGGTACCCCCTGTACACTCTAGCAATAGATGCTTCTAAGGCCTTCGATAGAATGAGTATGAAATTTTTACTCACTATTCTACCACTATTTAACATTCCTACCTCATTCACAAAATTTATTGAGACCATTTACCACAAAGCCTATACAACACTACATATTAATAATGTTATATCTGAGAGGATTAACATAATTAATGGTACGAGACAAGGTTGCCCTCTCTCTCCTTTATTATTTAATCTATATATAGAGCCTCTCTTCCTTCTTATTAAACAAAAAACTCATCAGATCATCCCCAAGCTATTTAAAACTAGTATCCCCCTCTCGGCATTTGTGGATGATCTAAATATTTACCTCTCTTTACCAAATTCAGACTTAGAGAAAATCATGAAATCCATTAATATCTTCTCCAAATTTGCCAACTACAAGGTTAACAAAAACAAATCTCAAATTTTTCCGGTCAATATCACATCACCATACCCCCTAAATTTTTCTTCTGAAGTTTTTCCTGTTAATTCAAATCTTCGTTACCTGGGGGTAACTTTCTCAACTGATCAATCTATTTTGTATCAGGAGAACATTTCTTCTCTTTGGAAGGAGGTGCAATGGGATTTAAAGAGATGGACTCAACTTAAGCTTCCCTTTCTGGCACGATCAACTATTATAAAAATGAATATCCTTCCCAGGTTCTTGTATATTTTCAACTCGACTAATACGATCATCCCTTTATACTTTTTCAATAAATTACACTCAACCTTCTCTAAGTTTATTTGGTCTCCAAAATTGGTGAGAATATCGTATTCTAAACTTACTTACCCGAAGGAATTGGGTGGCATTTTTCTTCCTGACTTCAAACTATACTATGATATTATTCAAAGTAGTAGAATTATTAAGATAGCAAATTATATTAATACCTCGGATGCCTGGCACCCTAACTGGGTATTACTTTACTTCAATTATATTAGATCCCTTAACTTTAATCCATCTGCCTTACCTTTCTTAAGCAAAGTTAGTCTAGACAAATATAAAATCATCTATGGCCTCAAATATAACATTATCAGATTTCATAAACTATTGTCTTCTCTAAAACTTTTGCAGGCGTTCATTTCCCTCCAACCATTACATCTAAATCCCAATTTAACTCTAAGTGGTAACATGATAAATCTGGACAATTTCCCCCTTATTAAGGATAAGTGCATGGCAGACTTCTTTTTAGTCAAAAATCTGAAGTTATCTGAGATCAGGCAAACCTTTAATCTATCCAATAAATATACTTTAATAACTAGACAGATCTTTGAATTATTGAATCCATATTATGATCATCCAGACCTATCTAGAGAAAATATCGAAATTGCCAAGGTTATTTGGAAACTTCTTCTGCTAAAAAAGAAAATGACTTCTAATGTCTACAAGTTCTTAATCTCTATTAGATCTAACAATTTGCCAGTATTTTCTAAATTCTGGTCAGATAAGGACCCGAATATAACTCCCACACAAATGAAAGAGGCTTTCAAATCAAGTATTAAATTTATCCCTTTTAAAAAATTATTTTATACGCAACTCATGATCACCAACAATGCGTATTTAACACCTGCAATTATTAATAAAATTCATCCCGAATCGTCGTCTCTGTGTCCATTCTGTAAGGATCAAGTAGCCAATATATATCACATTTTCTGGAGTTGTAAATGTGTGTACAGACTAGGTGTGCCCTTAAAGTTATTCTGGAGAAAATGGGATACGAAAAATCAACACTTTCTTGGCAATTTGCTTTATTACATATCCCTCCTGATAATATTCCTAAAGCTCAGCTCAAGGTGGTGATTTCATTTGTCATATTTATCAAATATTATATCTCTTTGCATTGGAAGTGCCAAGCCGCACTAACATGGGAAGGTCTAAAGGAATTGGTAATTAGGCATATTAAGGCGCAAAAATATCTCTTTTATAAAGGTAATCACAAGTTCTGTTATGAAAATTTTTGGAATGTATTCTTTGATTGTCTATTAACCTGAAACGCTTTTCATTTTTTTATTATATCTCCTTAATTCATTATCTGTTGTATATATTGTTATTGATTTGGGCAATGTATAGTTGTATATAGTTTTTGTTGATGTTTGTACAGTTTTCTTCTGTGGTTTGTATTGTCTATAAGATAATAAAATAAAAAGAATTTAAAAAAAAAATTATTCTGGCTTTCATCTTGCCTTACATGGTTACCGTAGGTGGTGCTATGTGGCTCATTGCTACTATTGGCTGTGTACTTCTATTGTAGTCTGTGTATAATAGATTCATACAGTACCCTGTTGATACTGTGAATTTATTGCTGCTTTGTTGCATTGCACCTATTGTAGTATAAAATATTTTCCTAATAGTACTGTTTCTATTGTTCCCTAATGAGAGCAAATGTATTTTCTAAACTGCAATACAACTATTGCTGCACTGTATGTCACACCAGTCCAAACATCATGTCCACGTAACATCATGTATGTCACACCAGTCCGAACATCATGTCCACGTAACATCATTTGGCATCCATGCCTGTTACCTCCTGAACAAATATTGTGTGGCATCCGAGCCAGTTCACTCTTGATGGACTACTAAGAGGGGTTCGTGCCTGCTATAGCGTGCTTTGCTGTCTTGAATTGTACTGTTTTTATACTATCTTTTCCACCTCTGAGCATTTTGTATTAGATTCCTACTGGAACTTCTGCATTTTAATAACACTGTTTTTTCTCCTTCTGGTTCCAGTTGAGCAGTGCTCCTAAATGTACCTGCATACCTTATGTAGTGTGCATTAAAGTAGCGGCCTTATACATTGTTTTTCTACTATACAACATGATGCAAAAATAAATAAACCAGAAATAAATCACTAAGGAATAAACCAGGATACTTCAAATCTCTTTTAACCCCATACCTTTTGTAGTGTTTACTCTGCCTTTTAACAAGTTCTATTACTAGGAAATGTAATAACTGCCTAATGCTTACTGATATCAGGCTAAAACTAGATCATTATCTTCTTTCAGCTGTTCCCTTTAGGGGTCGCCACAGCGGATCATCTGTTTCTATTTCTTCCTGTCCTCTGCATCTTGCTCTGTCACACCAACCACCTCCATGTCTTCTCTCATCACATCCATAAACCTTATCATAGGCCTTCCTCTTTTCCTGTTACCTGGTAGCTTCATCCTAAGCATCTTTTTCCCAATATACTCAGCATCCCTCCTCAGCACATGTCCAAACCAATGTAATCTTGCCTCTGTGGCTTTGTCTCCAAACCTTCCAACCTGGGCTGACCCTCTAATATACTTATTCCTAAGCCTGTCCACTCTCGTTACACCTAGTGCAAATCTTGACATCTTTAACTCTGCCACATCCAGCTCTAACTCCTGCCTTTTTGTCAATGCCAATGTTGCCAACCCATAAAACATAGCTGGTCTCAATACCCTCTTGTTGACCTTCCCTTTCACTCTTACTGGTAGTCGTCTGTCACAAATCACCGCTGACACTCTTCTCCACCCACTCCATCCAGCCTGTACTCTCTTCTTCACCTCTGTTCAACACTCACCATTACTCTGAACTATTGATCCCAAGTACTTAAACTCATCTACCTTCGCCACCTCTACTCCTTGCATTCTCACCATTCATCTATCCTCCCTCTCATTCACACACATATATTCTATCTTAGTCCTGCTGACCTTCATTCCTCTTCTCTCTAGAGCATATCTCCATCTCTCCAGGGTTTCCTCCACCTGTTCCCTACTCTCACTACAGATCACAATGTCATCTGCAAACATCATAGTCCACGGGGACTCCTGCCTGATCTCATCTGTCAACCTATCCATCACCATTGCAAATAAGAAATGGCTCAGAGCTGATCCTTGATGTAATCCCACCTCCACTTTAAACGCATCCATCACTCCCACCACAGACCTCACCGCTGTCACACTACCCTCATACATATCCTGTACCACTCTTACATACTTCTCTGACACTTCCGACTTCCTCATACAATACCACAACTCCTATCTAGGCACCCTGTCATATGCTTTATCTAAGTCTACAAAAGCACAATGCAACACCTTCTGACCTTTTCTGTACTTCTCCATCAACACTCTCAGAGCAAACATCGCATCTGTAGTGCTCTTTCCCGGCATGAAACCATACTGCTGATCACTAATCATCACGCCCCTTCTTAACCTAGCTTCCACTACTTTTTCCCATAACATCATGCTGTGACTGATCAGTTTAATCCCGCTGTAGTTACTACAGCTCTGCACATCACCCTTATTCTTAAAAATCGGTACCAAAACACTTTTTCTTCATTCCTCAGGCATTATCTCACTTTCCAAGATTTCATTAAACAATCTGGTTAAAAATTCCACTGCCATTTCACCTAAACACCTCCATGCTTCCACAGGTGTGTCATCTGGACCAACAGCCTTTCCATTCTTCATCCTCTTCATAGCCATCCTTACTTCCTCCTTGCTAATCCATTGCACTTCATGATTCACTATCCCCACATCATCCAATCTTCGCTCCCTCTCATTCTCTTCATTCATCATCCCCTCAAAGTACTCTTTCCATCTGCTCAACACACTCTCCTCACTTGTGAGTATGTTTTCCTCATTATCCTTTATCACCTTTACCTACTGCACATCTTTCCTAGCTCAGTCCCTCTGTCTAGCCAATCGGTACAGGTCCTTTTCTCTCTCCTTAGTGTCCAACCTTTCATACAACTCTTCATATGCCTTATCCTTAGCCTTTGCCACCTCTCTCTTTGCCATGCACCTCATCTCCTTATACTCCTGTCTACTTTCTTCATCTCTGTGACAATCCTACTTCTTCTTTGCCAACCTCTTTCTCTGTATACTCTCCTATACTTTCTCATTTCACCAACATGTCTCCTTGTCATCCTTCCACTGTCCAGATGTCATACCAAGCACCTTTCTATCTATCTCCCTTACTAGCTCTGCTGTAGTTACCCAGCTATTTGGTAACTCTTCACTGCCACCCAGTGCCTGTCTTAACTCTTCCCTGAACTCCACCTCACAATTACCCTTTTTCAATTTCCACCATTTGTCCTTGGTGCTGCCCTCACACTCCTCCTCCTCTTCTTGATCACCAACGTCATCCTACAAACCAGCATTCTATGATGCCTAACTACACTTTCCCTGGTCACCACTTTACAGTCTCCAATCTCCTTCAAACTGGCCCTCCTACATAAGATATAATCCACCTGTGTGCATCTTCCTCCACTCTTGTATGTCACCCTATGCTCCTCCCTCTTGTTAAAATACATATTCACCACAGCCATGTCCATCCTTTTCACAAAATCCACTACCATCTGACCCTCTGCATTCCTTTGCTTAACACCATACCTACCCATCACCTCCTCATCCCCTCTGTTCCCTTCACCAACATGCCCATTGAAATCTGCTCCAATCACCACTCTCTCACCCTTGAGTACAGTCATCACCACTTCATCCAACTCACTCCAAAAATTTTCTTTCTCATCCATCACACACCCAACTTGTGGAGCATATGCACTAACAACATTCATCATTACACCATCAATTTCCAGCTTCATAAACATCACACTATCCGACACTCTTTTCACCTCCAAAAACTCTTAGCATACTGTTCCTTTAGGATAACTCCTACGCCATTTCTCCTCCCATCCACACCATGATAAAACAATTTGTACCCACCTCTGATACACCTAGCCTTACTTCCCTTCCATCTGGTCTCTTAGATTAAGATGATAAAATTAGTGAGAAGCGTAAATATCTAAACAATCTGAAGGTCACCCTCTCATACTAATAACTAATTGGTAAACTTAATTAAAGACACACCCCACCTTTGCATGCATCCATGCATGCATCATATCCACTTTTGCTGAGATTAATACATTACTTGCTATGCCTCTGAATCAAGACAAACATGCCTAAGCCTAAGACCATAGCTCTCACCCAGCAAAATCAACAAAATATGCCTAAGACATGGTGTGATTGATCTAGTTGTGAAAGATTTCAGACATTCAGCCTAGACAGACATCCAGAAAGATACAATGGATCTCATTATGCATGTGATCAATGCAGGCAGCACTCTGAAACTGAGAGATCATCACCTCACAACAGCAGGCAGAATATAGTTCTGTCTGACTAACTAATATCTAACAGCATCTTACACAGAGCAAAAGAAAATATCATCACCCTCTACTCCTCCCCTTTAGACCAGCTAATGAGTACAATGGTCACTCTCTTAGGTATTTGTCTAAATGCACTGTGTAACTCAGATGTTCCTAACAAAAATACCTGAAGATTACAGTCCTTCAACTAACAAACCTCCCCATCTCCATACTTTCTGTCTTATAGATTGTTCTTGGGTAAATCACGGTGATTTGTGTTTTTAAATGTTAGTGTAATTTACGTTTAATATTTAAGACCCGGAAGGACCCTGCCCTCCTCGACTTCCTAGACCCTTAGAAAACTATTAATACAAGAAACACCCTTACCAAAAATATAAATCTTCAGCTGCAAATAAACAGGACATGCTGGCATGATAGATTCATCTTCAAATGCATATCCACTTCTGGAATAAAGTTCCTGCTCATATTAAACCAAATGTTGGAGGGGATGCCATATGAGGCTAGATGCTGGAAAGGCTTTAATAGTTCTTTGACTGATTCCTTGTAGAGCCTTTGATTCTATGACCTTACTGTTCTGACTCTAAGGTTCATAAGAACAGCTGTTCAAGCAATGCAGCAGCTTCTCATGTCATTTGCACTTCAAAAAGATCATCGGACCATGTAGAATTAAAAGGCTAATGGCCTCAAGAGGCCTTTTTGATGCTAACCGTGTGTTCCCATATATAAATGACAGCATAAATTACCCAGTGACTTATAGTTGTGTTTTGGTGGCAGAGCATTTACAATCTATCCTTGTCCAATACAGGGATAGGCAAGAGTCTAAGGGTAAATGTTTGTTTTCTCAGCTATTGATCCAGGACACATTTGAATAGGGTGAGGAACAAACTCTGTTTCACATGGAATGGCAAACGTTTCTAAAGCAGGGCCATGTACATGTCTCTGCCACCAACTTGTTTTTCTATGTTAAAAATGAAGTTTAGGCCCTTGGATCAAGTATTTCCAATGCTGTTAAACTTGTTGATGTGCAGCAAGTCCCTCAGTACTGGATCAGATGATGTCTTATAAGCCAGGGGTAGTTTATCTCTCGATAGTCTGTAAGAGGCTGCATATAAAGATAAGGCTTTTAGGCAGTCCTTGGTTTCTATGTGGTTTATGCCTTGCATTCTTTTTGTAGGGAACCTCTGTAGGCATTCTACCTGTTGCATATACCTGGTAAGGTACATGCTGAAGAGAATATAGCAGTTTATGATTGCTCTAGTGAGGGATGAGTACATCAGAATAATGGCATGTTTGGACTTAGATGCCATAACTTTGCTAATGAGTTGCGCACTATAGAATGATTTCCATACAACAGTAGACACATGGTGGTCAATGCTCAAGTTACTGTCTAGAAATTTTCCCAAGTGCCTAACTTCTGGGTCTACTCTCTGAGTGTTTTTGTCCAAGTAGTTTTTCTCCAAGGATGCTGACTTTCTAAAATATATTATTTGCATCTTTTGGCTTTCAGTTTTAGTCCAGGGCTCTTTCACCAATTATTAATTTCTGACAAACCCTCTTGGAGGATATTAGTGTCCTTAGGAGACTCTATATTCATGCTGAGCTTGTGAACATCAGCAAATTTGGTCAACCAGAAATCTTTAATGTGAGTTCTGACTTTTGAAAACTAGATGCCACAAAGGAGCACCCCCTCCCCCAAAGCCAGAACCCTGACAAACTCTGCTGGTGACTGGCCTTTTTGTGGAGGTAGAGTCCCCATTTCTGACTTTCTGTGTACCTGCTGAAAAAGACTTTATGGTTGAAGAAGACGTTATGGTTGTCCTTTGCCTCAGAGGTTATCTTTACCTCAAATTTGGCTTTGGTGGATTTGATAAGATTCCAGAGTTGCTTATTAAGTTTGATGATGTTGTTTTTTTTTTCTTGCTGGGCATTGCACTTCCTACTCTTGAATGGTTTTCTTTCTTTTGTTATATATATTATTTATATTGGAATTATACTACTGTGGTTTGTTTTTTGTGTTAGTCCTATGCTTATTTCAGGTGGGTACAACTGACTTGATGCAGTTATTTACACAGTGTAGGGTTTCTGTGAACAATTCTGCGTAGGCAATGGTGTTCAGGTGGTTTATGGAGTTTGACATTTTGCAAGGTTGTCCCTCAGTAGTAGGTGGTTTGCTTTGGAATAATTTCTAAACACACTGGAGTTGAATGTGCTGACAGATTTTACTTTGATTTCAAAGGAGGCAGCTTCATGATTTGGCCTTACAAGAGACAATGTAACACTCAGGTCCATATTTGGGAGGATCAAATCAAGGATGTTGGCACCCTAGTGGGTGTATAAAGTGACTGGTCCAGAGCATTTGTGTTGACTAAGTCAAGGAATTTTTGGGCCTGCACATTGGATGTTGTGCATATTTGCCAGCTTATCGTGGGGTAGTTGAGGTCATGCAGGACTATAATGTTGGAGTCAATGTGGAGTGATTTTGATACATTTAGATATGCAGTATGGATGTCCTGCTCATAGAGGGGGACCTAGAGCTTGCAATGATATGGTACAGGACTTTGCTTATGATGAGTTGGACATGGAGTAGTTCAAAGTGGGTCATACTGCTTGACCAATTTTCAGGTGTGACTTTTTTTGATGACTATTGAGAACCTATACCTTTTGTCCCTTCCCATGCAGAAGGTAGTCTAAATACATGGAAGGCATTATGTCCTTGCACTTCTGGGTGTAACTTTAAACAATGCCTCCATAAGATGAACCAATCAGCTAGTTTCATAGGTTTATAGGTGCTGTATCAGCCCAAGAACTATTTTAAGCCTAGCCAAACATACCCCAAATTTACCAAAATATTGCTAACATGTGTCATATCCCAAGAAATTTTATGAGTTACGATACAGGCTTAAACACATTGAGCATTTGCAAATTACCTTAGAGACATAGGTGCCAAACCTGAGATACATGTTTGATTTCCCATCCATTGGTCTAAGTTACATTTGAATATGGTTAGCGATGAGCTTTGTTTCACATGGATAGAAGCTTGTTCCAGTGAAGGGGTAATCTTTAAAACACAAATATTTCCCTCCAACATGTCCTGTTTATGTTGCAGACAAGGTTTAGGTCCTTTCTGATGCTATTTATTTTGTAGATGTGCAAGAGATCCTTCAGTGTTGGATCACAGAATGCCTTGCAGGCTCGGCATATATTATTGCACAGCAGTCTATAGGAGACTGAGTACAAGAATAGGGCTTTGAGATGGACTGCACAGGACTTGTTGCTTTTACTCTCTGTATTCCTTTTGTGGGGAACTTTTGTCATCTCTGAAACTGTTTCATTTGCCTTGTCAGGTACATGCCAAAGGGTGCATTATACTCAAATACTGGTCTGATGAGACCCATGCAAAGTGGAGTAATTATCTCCTTGGACCTAGATGTCATGCTCTAGCTTATAAGTTGGGCAATGTGGAATGCTTTTCTCACCACATTAGACATACGGTAGTCAAAGGTGAGATTACTGTCAACATGTGTTCCCAGATCCCTGACCACTGGGTCTACATTCAAGGGTATATTATCGATGTAGTAATTTCCAGGGTGACCAACCGCCAAAGGGTACTATTATCTATTTTTTGCATTTTTTAGTCAATAGCTCTGGAACCAATTGTCTGCACCAGGCCCTCTTGAAGGGCATCTGCATCTTTATGATGTTGCCCAGTTTGCAGTCATCTGAAAACTTGGTCAGCCAGATGCCCTTGACATTTGCCTTAGCTTCAGAGAAGTAGATGTCAAAAAGGAGAGGCCCCAACAACAATGGCTGTGAACTCCATTAGTGACTGGTCTCTTTGTGGGGTTAATCCACAGATCCAAACTTCTTATGTCCTATCAGTGAGACAGCTGGCCATCCAATGGGTGACATATGGATTTTTGCCTAAATTTGTAAGTTTATCTACCATTAACTCATTCCCTCCGGTACAGCTCTTTTGATTATGTACCTTTAACTTCTAGTGGGTGTGGCTTGAGTCTTTAAAAATAAAGTTATCACCTTACAATTCTAACAAATACTCATTGACATAGGTCAAATATCAATACAATTGTGTTTGCCATCATGTATGCTTCAAGATAAAATATTCTAATACTTCGTATAGGGCATGGTTTTGGAATTATTAATGCAAATATGAACAAGCAATATTTGATGCCTAGCGGAGCAGTAGGAGGTAACTGCAGATGCACCTGGAGGCATCATTCGGATGTAATGAGTTAACCAGGAAGAAGATAAAATGATAATATGAACAAGAATCCACCTGAAACAATAACTAACTTTTTCTGGATTTAGTAAATTTAACACTTTTATCTAAACAAACGTCTAGGATTTCATCAGTTTGTAAACAGATGGTTAAATAATACACATCATGAGCACATTTAAAAAGTCTTAAATCTACAAGTAACAATGACAGTACATTAATTTACCAAAAAATTTCGAACTGAAAAATTAATAATCAAATAGTCAATGAAAAGATTTCTAAAAAGAGTTTGTAAAAAATTAAAAGTTTTTCAGCTCTCGTTTTAAGTAGGGGTACTATAAACACCATCCCATTAATCCCACATGGTTTATGTGCATTAAGGTGGAACTTCCAAAGGAGTTTAATAAACACCCTTCTATGATCCTGAGGTACTACTTTGACTATTCCAAAAACAAACTGCTTAAATTATTTGCAAGTCAAGGAATCTCTATTAAAAGCATTTTTAGAATTTGGTTTATTAATATCATAAAGATGTTCATAAACTGTCTTTTTGAGGGAGCGCTTCATTTTTCCGACATAAAATGCAAAACATGTATAACATTTTGCTAAATAAACAATCTCTCTTGTGGTACAATTACCATGCGGAAATATCACTTTACTATTAACAACTTTATCAAGTGTACAGTACTCAATGTCACAAACAAAATTACATTGGCCACAAGAGCCACATTTATGGGTACTAGCCTGGTGAGAACTATGTTCTAACTGTGATTTGTCCCCGAGCTTCTCAAAAACATTTTCATTACCCTTAAACATTTTCCAGTTAGAGCTTATAATGTCTTTAATTTTATCAATGCCTTTGGTATTTTGTAAATCAATGATTTGGTAAACAACTTATTAACTATTGATGTCATAACCGCAGGAAGTGTTTCTACATAAGTATGAGAAATTATACTTGTACCAAAAACAGGAGGATAAAGTGTTTCCCTACTATTGAATAATATACCCAAAATTATCATTAATCAGGTTTAATGGGTAACATTATATTTCTAAAAGTGTTCACTGTTTCGAAATCATTTGGGATAGTCTTAAAATCCTATTATTTCACTAAACTAACTTTCTGATTGAAAGAGTGGTAGCTTTTGAAATAAAAATATGACTTTCTAAAGGTTGGCTTTCTGTATACTGTAGAAGAAAAAACACAATTTTCCTTAATAATGGTAAAAATCAATATAATGGACAATACTCTTGATGGACTAGAGAAAGGATGTTATACTATCCAGATAATTTATAAACCCCTTTATCTTCTCATCTGCTCCAGATAATATTATGAAGATATCATTTGAATAATGCAAATAAATTTTAAAATATAGAAAAAAATTCTCATCATTAAATATAAATTTGTTTTCCCAGCTTTTCATCACTAAACTGGCAAAAATGGGGCTGCACGTCACACCCATCACCACTCCTTTATTTGTTTGTAAATAAAATCATATTGTACAATGAGACCCATAACATCCATCTCTAATTGAATGTCTATATTAAACACAATAAAATGAAGTGTCTAGAGATCTGGATTAAAATAGATTCTGTTATGGCAGGTAGGATATGTGCGAGGAGACTAAACAAACTGAGAAACTGGAAGCTATTGTTTATGGATATGCATAGCAAGGTACAAGCAGTGAAAATGTTTTTAGACCTTTTAATTTTATACACAGGTCAGGTATGCTTTTGTAAACCAGAGGAGAAGTTGTGGACATTAATTAATAAAGAGTTGAAGGATTTTATCTAGGAGAGGAAAAGGGCAAGGGTCAAGTGGAGTAAGTTGATACTTCCAATATAACAAGGTAGATTAGAATTACCTGATTTGAAGGGATATATTAAAGCTACACAGTTAAAGTTTATATACATAACACAAGCAGAAAACTATAATTCAAAGTGGAAAGGGATGACGTTAGAGCATAAATTCAAGAAATAAGGCAAGAGTGTGATTTTGAATGCAGATCCTTAAAGAGAATAACAATAGCCACACAGAATATTATATACATAAAGTAGTAGAAAGTATTCTAGGAACAAAAAAAATATGAGAATGGAGAAGGGAGATTTTGCTGATAGGGATGACTGCAATTAGAGTTACAGAGAATAGGCAAGAGGGGGCTGGAAATTACTGGAGAAAACTGGCAAATATGTAAATACCAATGTATTAAGACCAAATATCTAGAGAGGGAAAGGTAACTGAATGGGAATAAGTCATTTGGGCTGCAGGCTAGAAACTGCCTTCCCTATTAGGGATTGCTATCTGAATATAGTCCAAGAGAAATGGATAGGGTAATCCGAAGTAAAGGACCTGCTCTGGTAGTGCTTTAATTGAATTAAAACAGAACCTGCTATGAAAAAAAGGATAATTAGAAGGACATATAAAATACTTCACAATATGTTTGGGAATCAATCAGAGGAGGTTAGAAAAGATTGGGAAGAAAGATGGGATAAGCAGTTCACAAGGAAATAATGGGAGGACATATGTTTGGCTCCTAAATATGGTACAAAGTTTAGAAGGTTTATGACTTTTGTTTGAAAGTGTTCGCATATGTATTTCTATACCCAAAGGAGACTCCAAAGAATTTTTCCATAGGCAAATGTTGGATATGTTATGGGGAAGAAAGAGATAAGTAGAAACATATGTTTTGGGAGTGTAATGAGTTAACAGACTTTAAAAATTCCCTACAGAATATTCTGTCAGAAATATTGGGTGAGAAATTGGGTATGACTGAGCAAATAATTTTTTTTGACTGGGATACAGCATCTGAATTGTTGAGACAGGGTAAGGCCTTGTTAAGTTGAATTCTGCGGACTACAAATAAAAGCAATTACAAGAACGTGGAAGTCTAAACTAACTGTATTTGAAGTATTTAATATTGTGTCAGCGATAAAAGAACTGGAAGTGGGATCTTCAGAAAAGGTAGGAGCAAATTACATAGAAAAAAAATGGAAATTATGGGAACAATATAGGGGAGGAGGAATGAATCTGAAGGGAAGGGATTAATTGATCAATTTATGTAAAGCTGAATTAATGAAAATATACAAAAGAATGTAGAGGGTGAATAATGTTTGCTACTGGGAATGTGTTCATATAGTTTGCCTTCTTTTTCATAATTGTATGCTATTTCTTAAGGGTATTCAAAAAAAGAAAAAAAAAACACTTCAAACAGATGCACTTTTTGCATGTACTTCTCATGCAAAATTCAGTTTTGTCATGGCTCTGAGAAATTATGTCAAACTGTATTTAGAGCACTGTATTTCTAGTACACATTTTACTGTTCATATTTTAATGCAGAATTTGTTATATTTTGCTACTTAATATTTTTGAATATGATATTAAAGTATTATTTCTTACTCTCTGAGCTTCATAAATTTCAAAATGATACCTTCACTATAGCTTTAAGAGCTTTTTTATAGGAAAAGGCATGGTAATGTTGACATTTTGTGATCTTTTATTTTAATACTTGATGATAATTTTTTTGTTGGCATATTTTTTTTTCTAAATTCGATCTACATAAAACTTCACATGGATATGTTACTTCTTCTGCAACTGTGTAGAACACTATCCATGATTGTTTTACCTGCTTTGTGATAACTGATTACATAGACTACCTTCACCTCCACCAGGACCCTGAATTAAATTAATTGGATAAATGGATAATGGATGAATAAATATTACTTATGATGTTTTAAAATGTTTTTGTTATGTTTCAAATGTGGTTTACTATCATTACTAGGAAAGACAAAATATTTGTTGTTCACAATAATGAAAATAAACACCAAAACTGGACTCTCCACTACTACACAATGTTGACCCAAATGATTGACACATTTGAGTCGACATTGTCATCAAAAACACCACGTGATATCTGTATAGGAGCTGATGTAAATCAAACTCCTATATGCCTCCCACACCCCCTGATGATAATATATTCCAGTTCTGAGATCACACTATAGTGGGGATATGGATGAATTTCCACTCCACACTGTACCACAATTTCTGTACAGTTTGTCGAACACACTTATGCAAATGCAGTACTGCATTCGCATAAGTGTATTCGACTGCCCCATACACTTGGCATTGTGCAAATGACAATCTGATTTTCGGCAGCTTGTCGTTCGCACAATTGATAGTAAACCTTCAAATGTTTGTGGACTGTATGATATAAGACTACTTTTCTTTATGAGGATACTAAAGTCAGAAGTTTTACTTAAGTCTTATAAAATTCTAAAGCTATACATATTTCTATTGTTATGCATTGTGTAGATTCCTTTAGTTTACTAGTTTTACAGAGAAAAGCAGGCAAATGCTATGTTTTCTTAGGTTTTATACATTGTGCATAGACCTAGGCAGATAATGATGTACAAGTACGTTTTGCACATATTTTATTTTTACATATTACTTTTATTTTGTTAAGTGCAGCAAAAGATTCAGAAAGTAATGGCACTGAGTGTCATAATATTTACTGATTCGTGTATTTCCAAAGTCAGTGATTTAACTGCAGCAAAGTTGCCATTCTTCTTAAGTTATATGTTGATGGTGGTTTACTATTACATTGTCGATCGCACTCTGTGCGATCGACTAATGTGCGAAACTCACGTAGCAGAACCGGAAGTGTGATTACGACATTGTCGAACCTTACAATAGCAAACATTCGCTATAGCAAGGTTCGACAATGTAGCGCAGATCACACTATAGTGGGGCTCGGGAAATGTACCCTTTCCTCAGTGTAGTGCAATCTCAGAGTTTGTATATATAAGTAAGGGGGAGTGCAACCCCCCCAGATGGGGGGTGCAGGGGGGGACATCTGTATATTCGAGCATTGTACTGTCGATCTTGTGATAGTAAACCGTTGATGGCATCTGTTCCATTATGCTAGCAGGCTGTATATAAACATTTAAATGTACGTGCATGCTCATATGTTTGTACTAGGAGATCAGTACAGTATACCATTTGGAAACTGGCCACTATAATTCTCATTACTTACTCCCTCTATCTATCTACCTACCTATCTATCTATCTATCTATCTATCTATCTATCTATCTATCTATCTTTCTATCTATCTACTATCTATCTATCAGGGCCTGAGATGACAGACACATGTGAATTTATGGATACCCATCCATTAATCAGCGTTGACTTTAAAGGTGGTGGGGAACTCTGGTTAACATGGAGTGGAAGTTTATTCCATAAATAGGGGATATATTTGCAGAAATATCTATCTTTCCAACAGGTTCTGTTAATATTTCAATGTAGATTACATTCATTAGAGTGGATACTGGTTGTAGTAAGGATTTTACAAATATGTAAGAAGCTGAGCAGGAATGGGTCATGTATAGCCTTGTAGGCCAAGCAGCAGTCAGTGTACAGGAGTCTAGAAGAGGTATAAAGTGACAGACAATTTAAATGCTCTGTATATCTTAAGGATGTCATGTCTGAGATTTTCATGGTTAGAATATATTTGTTTTTTTTTAAGTTGGTTAATATGTTTGAATAGGTACATGCCAAAGAGGGTATTATATAATATTCTGGCTCTAATAAGGGAGGAGTACAGGGGAATGATTATTTCCTTAGATGTGGATGCTATGTCTATAGTAATCAGTTAGGCTAGGTTAAAAGATTTCATAATGGTAGTTGCTACATGATTGTCAAAAAATAATTCATTGTCTATTAATATACCTTTGTATCTAATGATAATATCAGTTTTATGGAGATATCATTTATGCAATAGGTGCAGGTGGTACATTATTTTTTTTTTTGCATTGCCCTTAAGTTCTTGGTCTTGACTCCAGGAATTTTTATGGGTTATGCCCATTTGCTGGATGCTGATGTTAGCTGAAGAGTTAATAATATCATTGTGACTGCAGTCTTCATAAAATGGCTTAGCCAGACTCCTTTACTGTCATCTTGGACATCATCAACATCGTCATCATCACCACCCCCACCACAATGATCATTTCTCTTTTTACTAGATGTTGGGGTGCTTGGTCAGCTTTCACTACCTCTCCTACACAGTACAAACTTATTGAGTAAATCCACAGTTGTAGGCTGCTGATACTCCTTGAGTAAATCTGCAGTAAGGCTGCTGGTAGTCCTTAAGTAAATCAACAGTTAGGCTTCTGGTACTCCTTGAATAAATCTACTGTAAGGCTCTTAGTACTTGTTAAATCTACATTTACCCCGGGATTCATGAACCTTGTGCCAGGCGCCAGCATAGCGTCGGCGTTATAAAGCCAAATATGGCCACCGAGCGATTCAGGTATGAAGCAATCCCACGTGCACTACCGGCGTGCGCTGGACCTGCGCCGCCCCCGGCGTAGGTATGCTAATCACACTTTGTGCGGTATTGCACCATGCAAATGAAGGCAAATAGCGATTCACGAAGTGGGGCATGCGTAGCGTAAGGGCACAGCAATGTAAACCGAAAAAAACGGTTTACATTTACCCAAACATGACCAAGGAGTAACGGAAGGCTGTCAACGTCAGGTATCATACAGGTGCAATATGCCAAAGGCGAAAGGCACTGAGAATGTCCAAAGAAAACATGCACAAACTGTAAATAATGACAAAAATGTCATGTACGTAGAAACCACAGCAGAACGCCCGGATATGTGTACAGAAGGTGCAAAGCAATGAAATAATATGACAATGTCCTAAAAGAGCTGTATAATACACATCAGCTGTACAGCCACCACACACCATAGTATGTATGGAAAGCCTCAACCCCAGCGCAAGGGTTGTCAAGGAGTGGTGGCAGTGTTCGGCACCGTAACCATGTATTAGCAGTCAATGCCATGCAAATGAGGCAGATAATAGTGAATCGCAAAGCTGGCGCCGTGTAAGGATGGAGCAACGCGCGCAGCGGCACTACACCGAGGAGTGGCCTACACGAGATACATGTCAATCGCAGAGGGGTGTGCCACTGTAGGAGGAAGCATATTGGAGGCCAGCAAACCTGGGCTGTACAATGCACATCACAGCAGCAGGACCAGCGTGTGAGGAAATAGATGCGCTGAGAGTACATAATGCACGCACAGATGCATGTGCACGAGGATGACTATGTTCCCCAACCCAGTCATGTGACGGCCTCCCCGTCAACAACCACGGATATAGGAAGGTAATGCGGAGAATATGAGGAAATGCAGAAGCAGTGTAATTGGAGCCGTAATGAGCAATCAACACCAATCAATCCAGGAAGGGCAAACGGCGACCGACAACTCTGTATGCAGACTCCTGCATAACAGGAAAGGGGAGGCATATGAATGCAAAGATAGTAGGGGATGTAGTAGAAATGCAAAGAACAAAGAACCGAAATAGCACAGCCAAGTACAGAGGTAGCATAACTGCGGCTGCAGATAAAATGCATCATATGCTATGTGCCTGCAGGATGCAGTAATGTAAGATGCAAAGCTAAGCCAATGCAGGCAACTGTAATGTAACACTAAAGGCAATACCGTTGCAGTTGCAACCGTAAAACACCGAAAATAATCCATGGATACGGCTGCACAGACACACCCAATGACATCACCGGGTATACAGCACAACAGTATAAAGTGTGAATGCACACAACACACAGCGATTTCCCAAATGCCGCACCGTAGGGTGTAAACACACGGGAACTTTTAATATGTATATGGTGGGTGCCGCCGTGGCCGTGATGCATAGGTATGTGGCAGAGACAGACGGAGTTGCGGAGGACGGTGCCGACAACTACCGTAGGCCTCACAGAAGAAGGAGAGTGTTCAGACCAAGGGTGACCTACCAGGGGCTGCAAGACCTGGAGATAGTAGAGCTACAGGGTGGACAGGGACACATTACAGCAAATAGTGGAGCTGTGCCGGCCACGCCTGAGAACAAGAGACAACAGAGGGGAGCCCATCCCAGTGGACACAAAGGTATGTGTGAGCTTGCGAATACTGGCTACAGGTACCTTTCAAAGGCCAACCGGGGATATAATGGGTATCTCACAGGCATCAGCATCTAGGGTACTACACCAGTTCCTGGATGCCATGTTACGACATGCCCATGAGTATATAAACTTCCCCAGATCTCAGGAGGAGTTGGCTAGCAATATGCGCCGCTTCCACCGTGTGGCACAATACCCGGAGGTACTGGGTGCGATCGATTGTACGCACATAGAAATCAAGTCACCACCCGGGGAGCAGGGTAGACGCTACATAAACCGCAAGGGATACCCCTCCATCAATTGCCAGGTCGTGTGCAATGCGAGGGCATTATCATGGATGTGTGTGCTGGCAGCCCTGGAAGCTTCCACGACTCCCATATCTGGCATGCCTCACAGCTGTATCAGGTATTCGCCACGCGGGACATCACACAAGGTCACCTTGTGGGGGATGCTGGCTATGCACTGGAGCCGTGGCTGATGACACCCATCAGAAATGCACACACACACATGCAAGAACGCCATAATGAGGCACACGCACAAACCAGAATAATCATAGAGCGTGTGTTTGGGATGTTGAAATCACGGTTCCGGTGCTTGGATACATCCGGTGGAGCCTTGTAGTACTCTCCAGGCACATGTGCCCACATATTCATAGTATGTTGTATGCTACACAATATGATTCTGCGGAAACAGCTGCTGCAGGGACATAATGGTGTAGGGCCACCAAGCCCGCCACAACTGCCAAGGCAAGCACAGGCACAGGGCGTTCAGCGCCATGAACACGCTGTGCCAGCCCCAGTAGGTAGACGGAGGCATACCCAATATGCCTACGCCCTGGCAAAGAGGGAACGCATAGCACATACTTTGACAGTGTAGGCCCCATGGACTGACACCTCCTTACCTGCACACACAGTGAAATGGACGCCACACAAACATGTCCGCTCGTAATGTGTACCGTATGGCAGGACCTATGTGTGACTCCAACAAAGGCACCACCCAAACACTGCACACCCAATAGCCAGCAGAGCATGGAACGCCAACACTTCACGCGACGCCAGTTCTACAGCACACGGTAGCCGTATGCTGCCACTATCGCCGCCAAGTCGACCACATATGTACTTATGTGCATACACAGATACGGAAATAGATATCAGTACACATGTAGAAATATGTATGCGCATACACAGATATAAAGTACAACAGGTTAATATGGAACCCAGGGATGCAAGTTCACAGATAAGTAAGACGCTAAATCTCCACATAGTAAACATAGTGACCGACAACCCGATCATCCGGGGAGGTGGGCAGAGCAGGTAACGCCAGCCATGGAAATGTCAACCTGCATCAATACATATCCGGCGTGTCGGGATGATCACCAGTCCACGGTACAGTAACGTGATATGTGCTTGTCATATCCATAGGATATGAGTGCGAGATACACGCCCGCCGGCGATGCAGCCAACGTAGGTATTGTGTGCAACCATCGGTCTGCGGCGGCAAGCATACCAGTGAAGTGTACATCATTATGAGGAGCATTACCTCATTTGGGGTCTAAAACAGTTCATGTTCCTTGCAGTTCCTCAAAGTTCCACATTGAAAATGTCTGTCAAACATCCATTGTTAGGAATGTATTTAAATGACATCCTGGTAAATAGAAATTAATCATAGTAATTCATTAAAGGTTCTTCATTGTAAGTAAATCAGCATATTTTAACCATCCTATGACCTACTTAGCTGAAGTTGTTACTATGCCATTAGTATGTGTTCCACATTATGCCCATTTGTTCCACATTACTAATGTGTGTGTTCCTCATTATGGAAATAGAAGGTTGAGAGCCATGGCGGCAATATGTATGTGTGAGGTGAGGTTGTTGTGTGTTCCGCTGTGTGTGTGTAATGTGTGTGCCACTGTAAAATGTGTATGTAGGTGACATGTCACAGGCGGAGTGTAATAACATGCGTAGGCATACAGTACAGGAACCATAGGCGTATGTACAGCAGTACCCACAAAGTAGTACTGACATCTCCTCAGTGGCTATCTTGGCGTGGCGACATAAAAGCGATGCAATGCAGAAATGTCCCAGAATGTACCACAGGGCCATAGCCAACAGGAGATGCAAAGGACGATGTACAAACCATGACCGTATGTATGGCGGCCATAAGGTAGACTCAACACGATACGTCGACAGCGTTACACAGCATCAGGCATGTACGGCAAAAATACGAATGTGCTATCCCGGCACCGATCGTGAACACTTATGGTCCCGTAAATACCGCTGTGTGTTCCATGACCGTTAAGTAAGCAAGCGGCACACGAATAGGAGGCTACCGGTAGCATACAGGCCGTCCCAAGTATAGGACCACAATCACCGTAACTATCAGTGACAAAATGCCAATGGATAGTAGGCACGGACGAACATCCGCAGATATATAACCGATGTGAAGGAGGAATACGTGCAGGAAGCACACATGCAGGCAATACCGACACCACACGACATCAACAAAACAAACATTCCCAGAACAACAGACAGGTAACCTGCAGCTCCCCAAGCAGGGATGGAGCACACACACAAGCATATCTTGTATGTATAAATGCAAGACCCACACCCCGTACCCGTCACCCACATCCGCAGATATACCCCATCGCACATATCAAAGGGATAACAGCTAAAACCGTAGCAAAAACATACAGGCAGTCAATGACAGCGGCATACCTGCAACAAGCCGCGTGGGATACACTAGCAGCAGCTGATGCATCCTTGCATCCGTTGTGTACAGGAATATAACAGCTATGTTACACATCTGAATGCACAATGCCATCGACAGACGCCGCCAGGACACGGACACCCACATGTCAAACAGAATACCATACCCAACACACACAATCCACGGCTAACACCACAGAGTAATGTACCTGACACCACACATAGCGTATGCAGTCACACAAACATTATACAATACATACCATCCCCACGAAGGTAGTGCAAATAACTAACGGCCACACCCGGAATGAACCATGCCCTAGTTTCCGGTAACGTCTGAATGGAGGAGGATCACCAGTGATATGCGCATAAGTACACACCCGATGAACAGCTATTGGCGTGATGAACCCACATGCCTCAGGTGACGACGAATAAAGGAAGACTCCTGGATATTCAAACCGTATGTTCTACGAACACAAACACTATCAAAAGAAAATACTGAGAGGAAGATATTGATGAATACAGAAGCGAAGGCGGAAAGGTATGTCGAACCCACGAGATGTACTGATGTGTAACGCATGATCGTATGACTAATCTGCACTGTATGTGAGCGATGTGTGTAAGTAAAGATACCTGTCCATTAGGCAGAGAGTGGTGAAAGGTGGTCATGTAATGCTAAGCCGTGGAGCATACCAACGACTGTGGACAACGTGTGCACAGCAGTGGGATAACATGTACACAGGCGTGATAACCCAAGGTCCGCCATAGGGATTCCAAACACAGAACAATGCCACCACCCCGATGCTGTCAGTGGATATCGAACAATGAAGCCCACAGCAGGGGATAGGCCATGTATGTATAGTGTCACAGCACACATGTGCATGGGCATATACCGTCGATGTCATCTACGGAATGTGTGCACGACGTGCACGTATCCACGCAGTAGGGGTGACTATGTCAGTTATGTGTAATGCAAAGCTGTCATGATGGATATGTTCAGAAATCATAGACAGTATCACAGGCATAGCATGCATGATGGAGGGTTGGCCTAATGTTATGTACATAAACAAGATATGTATGGCCTGCACATATGGGACAATGTAGTAGCAGAATAGGTACCCGAAATGGAGGGAA
Source organism: Protopterus annectens (assembly GCF_019279795.1). Taxonomy (NCBI): domain Eukaryota; kingdom Metazoa; phylum Chordata; order Ceratodontiformes; family Protopteridae; genus Protopterus; species Protopterus annectens. Next base: position 491,671,098 of record NC_056726.1, read on the forward strand.
CAGCAAGTAACCATGTCCAAGCGTTCGTAGCAGGTGCAATGTGTGCCACAATGATGTCCGGCAGGGCCGTGTGTAAACACATGTGCAATGTACACAGTAGTGTCACCCCCCCCATGGTAGTGTCCACTGAACGGCAGAAGTGGATGTCAACTGTATGTCTATACAGTACTTCCGCTGTGGTGGTACCATGGGTCTGTGTCACCCTACCAGCAAGGGAGCTATCACATGACTAGTGACACAGTGTGCCCCTGTGGGATGTGCACAGGGCCTATGTCCCACAGCACGGTGTGTGTCCAGTCTGTGGATGTCACACAGACGCCCGGGCTGAGCAATGTTGCATGTGTGCACACATGCAGGACTGCTCCTTCCACCCTGCCCACTGCAAACACCATGTAGGAGTACTACATGCATCAGTACTGCGGAGAACATGGCCCATGGCAGAGTAGATTACACCCCTGTGTTAGTGGTATGCAGGTGAGTACAGATGTGTTACATGACTGTCATTTGCATATGTAAACTGTCTGAGCCGGGTAGAGATCACAGCATGACTATACTGAGACATGTAACGTTGTATCCATTGTGTAAGGTACACCACACATGTGTTATTGTAACACTGCCCACGTGTACATGTGTGTATGGCACAGGTACAAGGGCACCAAGGTATCAGCTAGACATACGGTCCAGAAATGCGTGGTCCTGCACATGTGTACCCGCCATGGTGGAATATGGCAACCACAGCACCATGTGGGGCATGTGTGTGTACATCAACCATGTACAACGTGATATGCATGTATAGGGACAGTATCCATGTGATACACACTGCATGACTGTCACTATGCAAAGGTGATGTGTATGCACTATGTGTGATGTAACTGATGCAATGATATCTACATGATATATCTGCCACACTGACACCTGTATGGTTGTTAGCAATATGAGTAGGATTAGCTAGAATGCTGCCAGGTATGTAGATGTGGTATATGTAGGCATGGACAATACTGTGTGACAGCAGGTAGTGTATGGTATGCAAATACTGAGCATGAGGGGCCACATGTCTGAGGACTGTGCAATGTCTGCGTCCCTGACTTGTTGTAGTTAGCATGATATGCTTGCACCACTGTGTGACCTGTACAGGAGGCACATGGCATAACATCCCGAGACATAGGGTACGATGTGATGCTGGATGTGTACATTGGCAATAGCATAAAGTGGAATGGCGCTGAAGGGCAAAGAGCGGATAATGTCTGATGTGATACCCTCTGTACCACCCCAACCACCCATGCAATAGTATGACAGGTGGCCAGCATGGGATGTGGTGTGCTGTGGCGCACATAAGCCCAACAAGGGTGCCAGTAAAGGCATGCAGGTAGTCAATGAGTGCGTGAAGCATGTATGTCAAGATGTGGCCCAGTGCCATACTGAATGGCCCAGTCATGGGTGTACAAATGCAGCCCCATACGTGCAATGCAGTACCACCCATGTGTAGTGTGATAGATGTGGTAGTGTGGTGGTCAGGGTACACAACTTACATGAATGGGCTAGCAGTCAATGCAGTGTGCTGCTGCAGAGACATGTAACAGCCAGGTTGGCGGGATACAACAACTACGGCGATTGGAGGTGACATTGGGACTGTGTTCCCGGACATAACATGTGCATGGCAGTACTATGTATGTGTCCACAGGGTTAATACAATGTCCAGCCAAGGATTGGAACCCTGTAGTGAGTGAGAGTGTGTATTGTTGGTAGGTACCCCATTGGCAGGCACGATGCCAGCAACATCTGTGTTGGCAATGCCTGCATGACTGTGGTATGCTGCATTGAATGTGGATGTAGTCAAACAGCAGAGACATACCACCACACTGCATGAGGGCCCACACTGCAATGTCTGGCAGTCATGTGTAGGTAGCTAGCTGTGGAGTATGTGATGCACCATGAGGACACACCATGACTGTCAAGTGACACACCACACACAGGTGAACATAACTACCGTGCAACAGCCTGCACATGTGCCCATACAGCATGTGTGCATGGAACAGGAATACCACTGTGGCGTCTGTGAAAAGGCCAGTACCACCATGTCTCTGTGTGGAATAGCATGGTCCCTACCAGTGTGTAAATGTAGCAGAAGTGCACTGTGATCAGTGTTGGCATAGGCACGTAGACTGTCCATCGTACGGGGTGCCGTGCCATCAACTACCTCTGTCAGTGGATGTCAGTAATACCGGCTGTAGAGTGTATGTACCATGCATGCTGCTATGGTTGTGTGTTTAGTGTATGGCTAGCAGGGATGAGAAGCATGGATATTCAGCAAACAGAGGGGGGATGTGTGTAGGCATAGCACACAGACACATGGAGGTTTGGTGCATGCCGAGGGTAGTGTAGGTATGGTATGTGTCATGTAATGTGTCACCCAGCTATGCGTACTGCATGGCTAAGCATGTGTGGGTACATGGGAGTCCATACTAGGGAAGGGCGTGTTGCTGTCAATACATAGCAGTAGCAACTGTCCTAGGTACAATGTACAGTATGCCAACACGGCCAGCATGTAACCTGTGGTGTACAGTGTATTCACTGTCGTGTGTCACAATGTGCGTAGCGGTCACGAACATGGGTATCTGAACATGGATTACCTATGATGCAATGTGTCTTGGGAATATACAGTATGTGTGTAAATCACTGTGTGGTGTGGGAACCACCCACCCGTGTGTGTTGCAGTCCAGGTATGTGCCTGGGAGGTATGATCTGTGTACAATCTGGACTGGCAGGTGTGCTGTGTAGGGCATGGAGGCAGGTCCCAGGCACTGCAGATAAATGACATGTGTGCTGTACTGTGTGTGCAGTGCTTGTGTACAGCACAGTGGAGGGTGTAAGCATTGTCACACATCACTGCATGCTGTGCCTACCTGTGACAGCCCTGCCAGAGACAGACATGTGACACCGCTGCACAGGCAGCATAGCATGTGAAGATGTACATGTGGGCTGCACACCTTAGGCAGATGTCCACAGGTCATGTGTGCCACGGTAGTGTGGTTGAACACGGCTATCAGACTGGACAAACACTACATGCCTGCATAACTACAGTATGACCATAGTCAACAGTCCCAGTGACAGAGTAGGCCAATGTACACTATCCCTGCGTGCAGACCACTGGCTACTGGACACCTGGCTAGACACACACCTGGAGGGTTAATTCACCATTGATCCATCACATGTCCCAGTCCATGTGGGCCGTACAATGTCATCACAGGGTGGTCACAATAGCAGGTGGCAAGGCAGACACGGTGTACCAGGTGATGTGTCATGTGTCGATGTCGACTAGCACAGCCGTTCACATGTCTGCAACATACTGGTGCACGATGTATACTGTTACATGATGTATGGAACTGCACTGTCACCAACTACAGGGCCATCTGACACAGGTGTGTTGTGACAGGTGTAACCCATGTTTGCACAGGATACACACCGCTGTTGTAGGCAGCCATGCTGGTGGCTACCAGTGATATATGCAGTGGTCATACAGACATACCGTACACAGTGTTCATGCAGGAATGTCCATTGTCGTGGACGATGTGCTGCTATGTGAATGTAGGTGTGTGTTGTGAATGTTACACATCCAGAAGACACCATCTGGTGCAGTCATGGCTGTCAACACCAGTACACACATCCACAGCAGTCAGAACCCAGTCCTGACAATGTGTGTCAGTCACCCTCGTACTGTGTGACATATGTGCACATGGCGGAACACCTCCCACTGTCATGTAAGCTGGCTACATGATGGCTGGAATGTGCTGTAGAAATGTACAATGTTGGTAGCCCAATGAAGTACCTGGAATCAGACACAGTACGCTATGTCAGCCATGTAAACCATGCACAACAATGACCGCCCAACAGAGACAAACAATGCATTGACACATGGAACATGTGCACATGACAACCCCAATGAGTTATGTTGCACATATTGATGTACAATTGTCATCTATGTCCATAGCATGGATGCAGACACACATACTCCACAGGTAGTACCATGTGATGTAGGTAGGGGGGCATTGCTCGTGTACATGTCACAGTAGCTGTACAGACACATGTCCTGCATAGCCGTCATGTAGGGGTAGCTGTGGTATGTGACTGCTGGACATGCCCGTACAAATGACCATGTCCCACAGGAGATGTGTTATGTGTGTACCACATGTGACGTGCTGACAACAAGCTGTGATGTGTACGGCTGCCGGTGTACCTGTGTGACATTGTCTGTGATGGGTGCAAAGGCATATAGTATCGTATTGCATGCCCACAAGCCCCACATAGGTGCATAGCCTGAACATACAATACAAGGAGTGTGTGGGATGATAGCAACCCACAGGAGGAGATGGGTATGGACGGCCCACAACCACATGCGTGTGTACGGTGTTCACGTCCACGACACATGAGCATCTGAGAGGTTAGTGTTACAGCTGTACAGGGTTGCATGCATATATGTTCAGCAACATCCCTGTGTGTCCCACCACTGGCCCGTGGACCGATGGACACCAACCAAATGTGCAGATATGAGATGTGCAGCACATCACAGATGCCTACTGTAGAACAGGCTTACCATGTAGACATGTGCACAGTAGGTCTGCGCCAGCTGCAGTCAAACATGTAATGTGCTGAACCACACCAATAGTCCAGGCCATGCCACAGATGGACGTGCATGCATCTGTGTATGTATGGCTGTGAATGTCTCCGGCATAGCAATATAGCTGTGTCACCGTTGTGAACAACAATATGAATGGGTTATATGTGTGAGGGGTGTGTCATACGCGTATGGTTTGATCGACGATACCATCAGTGACCCTGCTATGTGAACATCCCTGTCCCCATACATGGATACCTATGCTGTGCCCAACACCACATTCACAGAGGGAGGGATGGCGGTGTGTAGTGCAGCAGCAGACATGGGGGTGGCAGCAGGCACTGGATGTACACATATGTGGTACCCACATCAGTGCAGGCAACCATCCATGTGCACGGTATAGCGGTGTGTGTCCACATACAGCACTGTGTTGATCAATATCCCAGCACATAGCACCTGCCTGGGTTACAGTGTATGCATGGATGTGTGATACCTGCATGCACCAGACACACCCTCTGCAAGCAGCGTGCAGCATACCTTGCTTGAGGCCAGTGTCCACACCATGGCGATAGACATGTTGAATGTCCATATACACATAGCAATGACATATGGAATGGACAGCCACCCTGCCAATATCGTAAACCCCCAGGTGGATCACAACCCAGTGCCATGTATGTGGCATACCCTGCCATACCATGCAGACCTGCCCAGCAAGGCTGCATGAGCTATCACTGTCCTACATGGTGCAATGGACAAAAGGCACTCTCACTATCAACCATACACAGCAGTAATGTGGCGGTGATGCACCCTGTGGTGTCACAGGTGCTGTGTGATGCTCTGGACAATGTGTGTGTGTACATGCTATGTATGGCCTGTCCTGCTAATGTGTCATGGTTACACATTGCCCTATGTCTATCACATGTGCAACACAGGTGAGCTGTGGCAAGTTGTCCAACACCCGTACAGTGCTGTGTGGATGTACATGGCACAACACATGCATGTGCAGGTGTCCATGTGTATGTGTACAGTGCCACTGCTGACGTTCACAATGGCTACAGACGTGATGTGTACTGACATATACACAGCGTCCAGGTGAACAGCAGAACCGACGTCACATGGGGACCTATGCCAGTGATATGGACACAGGTGCAGCCAGGTACACATGTCCACAGCTGGCTAACATCTACATGGTGCGTGTACAGTGTGATGGGGTGGCAAACAGATATAATGTGACACCCACTGCTCAATGGTGTGAAGCCAACACATCGGCTTTGTCACTGCCACGATGCCTTTCACAGATTACTGTGCAGATGTCGTACTTGTCATAGCAATGTATTTCCAACAGTATGCCAGCACAGCAGTGTAAATGTGACCTGCCACCATCATTATGTCTTACAGATAATGCCACGTTCCCGGCTTCCCGCTTTCAGTCGACAGGAGGAGGAGGTGATCATCCCATACCTCCATACTAATCATGACGTCTTATTCAGTCATGTGCCACAGCAGGCACAGGAGCGACAGGAGATGTGGGAGGAGATGTGCAGGAGGGTGAACAGCCTGGGCGGATACAACCGCACTTATCAGCAGATCCGCAGGCACTGCACAGACCTGATCCGGCATGCAAGACAGCGTGCGCTGCAATCGCCAGACAACAACAGCGTGGGAGAGGTGGTGGGCCACCAACCCAGCCCCCACTCACAGCCACGGAGGAGCTCCTGGCCAGTCTGGGGACACCCACGGAACAACACGCAGAAACCCATGCGTCCATCGTGGAGGTGGGTGTCTCCCGAACTATGAGCTTGGAGCTGCATGGTAAGTCAGGGATGCATGTTTGTATGATAAGTGACGTGGGGTGGGTGTCATAGTACAACACATAATATAGCAATACATGCCAGGTATATGGCCACACAGGACACATACTACAGTATGCTATGTTGTGTTAGCAGACATGTGCATAGCACATGCTAACTCACAGATGCATGATGTGACATGCACACTGCTGACTGTGGCGATAGTAATGGATAATGTGTATACCTTTGTGTCATCCCTTTACAGGTGCGTCTGGCGTGCAAACACAAGGGTCTGTTGCAGGTAAGTCTGTTGCTAGTCAAAGGCATGATATGGTGTATTGATATTCCCCATGTGTCCAGGCATGACATGCACACCTGTGTGTTCCCCAGTCACGGTATACAGGTTGCACCACCCGACACACACCACCCATGTACAGTAGATACGACCGTTAGCGTAGAGTGGCATGACACCACATGACCTATTGGTGTGTTACGTGCATTCAGCTATGCATACAATGGTGTAGGTGTTCCACAATGGCTGCATGTGTAGTATGCATCGGTATGCCTCTGCAGTATGCACACAGTACCACATAGTGAGCTGTGATCTTGCCAGAGCACAGGTGTTACCAATGTGACCTATGCCCCTGCATCGGGTGCACACATTGTGACATGGCACATGCCATGTCCCATGCACGTGGATGTCTGGCTGCAACAGTTTCACACCATGACATGACCTATGCCGCGACATAGCAGACATCCACACTGTCTGCATATCTGTAGGGAATGTGACACCTTACACTAGTATGGTTGTATGTCACATGGGCCACCACAGGGCCATGTGCACAATGTCCACCACACACAATTGTCAATGACCCAGACAGACAAGGCCATGGTCGATACCTACAGGCATGTTGCCACACAGTACATCCACAGTGGGTAATCACCGTTGCACCCTGTACACACATAGTGGGCTCATCACTGTAGTGGCCCCCCTGGACATCCGATGTAGTACACCACTGACATGGAATGCCTCTCCACAGCTACTACAGGTGCCTCCAATATCCACCACATACGTGCTGCTGAGCGGATGAACCGACTTACAGACATGGCAATGTAATGTGTCCAGGTCACGCATCACACAGAAACATAACTGTGTCCTGCTACTGTGCAGTGGCACAGTGCCCGCACTCCACACTGTACAGCTATGTACACAGCTCACACCAACCGCACCTGCACAGACATCCCTGTTACCCATACATTGTATCTGTAGACTGTACACATAACACTGCACCATGACAGCCATTGTGATGTGCTGCATGCAGTGGGACACCATCATCACATGTCCGCATGATAACACACATGTATGCGGTGTACATGACATAGTGTCGGCAGACATGTGTACTGTCAACACACCCGTGGCCACACGGTGTATCACAGCGATGCATGCAAACTACCATGAATGTGTGTACTGCATGCCTACTAAAAGACACCTGCCTGTTGTACTGTTCCCACCAGGGCAGTGTGCATACTGCCACTAGGAATGTCTGGTCTACATTCACTGGTCTGTGGTGTGTGAATGCTGCATGCCACCTGCATTATCACATGCATGATGTCTGTGTGTGTGTGTGTGTGTGTGTGTGTGTGTGTGTGTGTGTGTGTGTGTGTGTGTGTGTGTGTGTGTGTATTGTAACTGATGGTATGCCTTTGTATTGACAGGTGCTGTAGGTGAGTTCCCCTCCTGCGGTCCAGCTGATGCTAGTGTCCCCACAGATACTAGTGGTGATGACCATGTGCATGAGGCACAGGCAGGGTCGTCACAGGCACACACTGTGCCATTGGAGAACATCACACTTACGTCCCCTTCATCCCTGAACATGGTTCGGATGCCGACACATACCCCAACACCGTTGCCCATAGATGACGGTCAGTCAGCGTCTGTTGGCACCGAGCAGGAATGTGTGGTGGCTGCAGAAGGTGTGGGTACACACGATGTTGCCAGTGTAATGACTGGTGCAGTGCCACGCAGGCATGTGGCAGGTGCTGCTCGTAGGGGGAGCACCGCTAGACAAACACCTGCCGTACAGGGTGCAGCAGCTGGTATAACCAGACGCATGTTCAAGACTGTAATGGCGGCGCAGCCACGTGCCGAACGGCAGAACCAGGAAGGGCAGAGGCTGCAGAGGTCTGCAATCCGTTCCTTGAATGACAACATCCAGGCATTGGCGAATGCCCAACAGCATCTTGCCGATGTTCTGGATAGGAGATTGGGTGAGATGGCTGGTATCCTCGACCGAGGCATGGCCATCCTTGAGCGTGGGCTGTCCGTGCAGGAACACCAGGTAGGGGTGAGGCATAGGGCACGTGGGCGTAGGCCAGCAACACCACTTGGTGCAGGTCAGCGTGTGCGTGCCACCTCCCATGCCCACCCAGTGCTGGTAGCAGCAGCAGTGCAGCTGCTACTACACCGACCACACCAGGACAGAGCAGGCCACGTGGACGTGGCCCTGGATGGCCCCGGCGTGGGCACATTTCCAGCGGACATGTGACATCGGAGAGTGGACTGTCTGTACCTACACCCGGTCGTGCCCGTGCGACCCCAGGCAGGCACGGGTCACGTCGCGGCAGGCGGACACAGTGAGCCGTAACACCTGCACTGTACAGTCTGGGGCTGCCAAGCATACCCCGTGTAGGCATCACAGATGACTGAACTGTGTACACAAACCCACACACAGCAAACACGACTGTAGGGCTCCACCACACCCACATGCAATGTACACAGTCATGCCCAGTCAATGCACAGGCCCTTACACACACACATGATGTCATCCATTGGTACAGCCTATGCCTGTGGCACACATATCACCCTGTGCATATGATGAAGTCTCTGCCGCATAACTGTGAGTTACACCATCAGTGCATGGTTATGCAAACATATTCTGATGCACAGGGGAGACAAGATAGTGAGAGGTGTATGTGATACCTGTGTCCGCATAGTACGTGATGTGTATGTTGTGGTGTGTGTGTATGGCTGGTGACAGGTGTGTATGTGATGTGGGTTGTGCACTGACATCATGCAGCAGACATACCATGCAGGACAGGTGCAGCATTCATTGATCTGTGTACACAGTATGTGTGGTGGTTACATGTGTAGCACCATGTTGGTTCAGTTAACCCATATGACAATGATGGTGTACTTGCATGTGCCTACTGGGAGCACTGTAATTAGTTCCCCACGCGTAGTCGTGGGGTACCCACAGGCATGTCTAGCAACATCAGCATAGCACAGGTACCCGCACTCGGCATGGACCCCTACATAGGAACATAGGCGCACATGTACATAGCAGGGTATGTGCCCTACGACATGTGTGGACCTAGCATGACTGTGTGTGGCTGCTAACACCCCTCAGGATGGGGATGCCACATCCATCAGTCCCCAGTCCCTCGTCCAGCACTGACACGCAGATGATGCCTGGCGCATAACTATATCCACACATCCACACGTCATTATTACTCCTGGACGAAGGCAGTCAGTGCCTTTCCTTCACATGGGCTGGCACTCCTCACGTGTTGTAGGGGTCTCCGGCCGTTGACCCTGTTCCCCCAGCACGTCACACTCATCTTTGTGGTGATGTGTGTGACAGTCGCTTCTGTGCCCGTGTTTGCCTGAAGCCTAGGAAGTGGAATATGCCCATGTCACCCAGGTCAGACATGGCCGTGTATGCCAGGCACAGATCACCACAGAGCAGATGTGCTGTGAAGGTTTACAGCCGGAGTCCCCTTGGTCGTGCAGCTTGTGACACATGTCCTAGCACCGTCATCCCCGCCTTGTGTAACGTTTGCGGTCCTTCCGAGTGCTGCAGGCATCAGGTTAGCTACAGGCCAGATGTGCCAATGTACGCAGTCATTGCTCTGGTGTGTGATGTGTACAGGGTACAATGAACACCCCTGATGTCGATGCGATTCCTTCCACACCAGGAGGCCACAGTGGAATGTCTTCACACCCACATTGCCATTGTGTGTGTTGACAGATGTTAACGACAGGTGTCGTAGCCATTTCCATGAACATGTCCACCATCTGGAATGGCTTACCACCTACATGTGACATTGGGCCGAACATGTCCTTCACACTGGGTAGGTCTGCACCTTCTCTGGCATGTAGTAGCAGGCCATGGCTCTGGCACCAGTTATCCATGTCTATGACGCCCTAGGTGGATGTCCGTGTCACATGGGGTGTTGGGTATGGTGGCTGGTGCGTAGTCATCTGCATACCTTGTCTGCCACAATCCCCCTATGATTGCATGCACATTGGAAGGTCGAATGCCATATGGCAGGGGCCCAGGACTGAGCCCTGTGGGCCTCCACTGGAGACCAGATATGAGTGTGACAAGGCACCAGGAACACCAACCCTGTGTGGTGTGACCTCCAATCTTTCTGAGAAGCATCGGGTGACATATGTCCACACATGTATGCTGGCGAGCCTTTCCATGAGTCCCATGTGTAGTGTGCTCTGAACGCTCCCACCAGGTCATGGTACTGTGTGCAAACCCACGTATCCCCATCAATGGCCTTGGTGACCACTCCAGACAGGACGAGCAGGTTCGGGAGGCAGGATCCGCCTTTGACTATGTTGTTGTGGGTATGTTCCGGTATTGGCTGTACACCGCTGTCTGTATCCATGGGCACCTGTATGGACCTCCCCACAGCTTTGCAGACAAGGCTTGTCAAGCGGATAGGGTGTGGCTGTCTACAGTCCATAAGAGCACTACCCTGGCATAGTGGGACCACAGATGCCATATGCCATCCATTGGGGACATAGCCCATAGTAAGGCTAACATGACACAGTGGTCGCATGTGTGGGCCGAGGCCCTCAATGAGGATGGGTAGCACACAGCCAGGGACACCATCGGTGCCCATTGGTGCTGTGTCAACCGCCATAGAGATATGGGATCACTCCAGGCCATATGAGATGTTTGGGAAGCTACACTCTGGTGGGATGGATATGTCCCCTCTTGCGGGGTGGGATGTATGCATGGAACATGTCCGCTGGTTTGCAGACAATGTCTGTGGGTGCAGTGACCGTTGTACCATTCTGGACCATTTCCAGCCAAGTCTGTGTGCCCCCAACCATGTCCTTACCACAGTTAAGGAAGGCCCTATGGTTGTCTCATGTGCCCTCTGCAGTACCACTCCCACAAGCGGCCGTGGATGATTGTATGTGTGGCCGTATGGTGATGAATGGGAGATGGTTTCCCTGGTATTGACATTGTTCTGTCATGTATTAGCTCCAACTGTTGATGTACAGCTAGTCAGTGGCTGGGGTCCACCACACCATGTGCCTACCTGTGGTGGACAAGGTCCTGATGTTATCATGTTTGCCTGTTGCAGACATGCATGTGGGTGCTCAGAGAATGCATTCGTTAGGCAGTTGCCGGTCTGGCCTGGGTTCAACACTGGCATGGAGGACTTGTAGGGTACCACACCGGTCGTATGATGTGTGTGGTTTGTTGTGGAGAGGTCATCACTTAGGTCCCCCATGCCGGTGTTGGTTACAGGATGTGGATGACCAGTGGATCCACTATACGGTCTGGCATCACCATTGAGGGCTTTACATCCTGTGTGGGGCATATCCTCACCATGTGTGATGGGCAGAACTGTCAGACATCCCCCCTAGTATGTATGGTGCATGACTGTTTAATAGTGGCCAGGTGTGAGAACACCTGTGACCGGTGGCGTAGTGTGTTGTGCCATGGCTGATGTTCCCAGTCTATGTATGGGTGGTTCATGTCACCCAATACGGTGCTGTTGTGAGAGCATGCCCACTCACCAGTGTCCTCAGGACATCTGTGCAGGTAGCCTGTGTTTGGGAGGGTTGTCTGTAGCATGCAACAAACTGTAGGCCAGTCCTACACATGGTTAATTGCACCTAGATATTCCCTGCTGCAACGGCCATGTCTGTGGCATGGCTGGGTTGCTGTTGTGTGGCTGGACACACACGACGGTCCACATTCCGCCACCCATGCCGTCGCACCATGTGTATGCATGTCTGCTCTGTGCCGACTCTAAGTGTCTGAGCATGCCCAGTAGGCAGCTGTGTAGATAGACACACAGCACAGTGCACACCGTGGCCGACTGCAGTTATACCCCGGGTGCATGCCTGTATCCCCTTCGCAACGGCCACGTCTGTGGCATGGCCAGGTTTCTGTTGTGTGGCTGGACACACACGACGGTCCACATTCCGCCACCCATGCCGTCGCACCATGTGTATGCATGTCTGCTCTGTGCCGAGTCTAAGTGTCTGAGCATGCCCAGTAGGCAGTGATGTACTGATCAGTAGTTACTTGGTATTCCCGACTGCAGCACTAACGTGTTACTGTACGGCGACCTTGGGATGGTAACAGGCTGCGTGACTGCGCACTCTGACCTAACTCCCGATCGGGCGCATTGCCTCTGCAAATGATACCACCCACGTAGGGGTATGCCTCCTGACAGCGCTCTGCTCAGTAAACTCGGTAGCGCGTTCTGTAAATGCTTCATACTGTAGTGTGTTCATGTAGATAGGCGTAGGTTCGTCTCCCGTCCCTTCCGTGTGTGTGTGTGTGTGTGTGTGTGTGTGTCTGTCTCTGTGTGTGTGTGTTTCCAGCTGCCTCTGCGAATTAACATGCTTTTAGGCACTCCGCAACACAAATCTTGGCTATTGCCAACTATTGTCTTCTTGGTGATGTCACCAGCCTACAAGTATGCCTCTGACAGCGCCACTTTAGTAAACTCGGTAGCGTTCTGTAAATGCTTCATACTGTAGTAAGTTCATGTAGATAGGCGAGGTTCGTCTCCTGTCCCTTCCGTGTGTGTGTGTGTTTCCAGCTGCCTCTGCGAATGAACATGCTTTTAGACGCTCCGCAACACATACCTTGGCTATTGCCAACTATTGTCTTGCGGGTGACGTCACCAGCCTACAAGTATGCCTCTGACATCGCTCTCTTCAGTAAACTCGGTAGCGCGTTCTGTAAATGCTTCATACTGTAGTAAGTTCATGTAGATAGGCGTAGGTTCGTCTCCCATCCCTTCCGTGTGTGTGTGTGTGTGTGTGTTTCCAGCTGCCTCTGCGAATGAACATGCTTTTAGACGCTCCGCAACACATACCTTGGCTATTGCCAACTATTGTCTTGCGGGTGACGTCACCAGCCTACAAGTATGCCTCTGACATCGCTCTCTTCAGTAAACTTCGGTAGCGTTCTGTAAATGCTTCATACTGTAGTAAGTTCATGTAGATAGGCGTAGGTTCGTCTCCCATCCCTTCCGTGTGTGTGTGTGTGTGTGTTTCCAGCTGCCTCTGCGAATGAACATGCTTTTAGATGCTCCGCAACACATACCTTGGCTATTGCCAACTATTGTCTTGTGGGTGACGTCACCAGCCTACAAGTATGCCTCTGACATCGCTCTCTTCAGTAAACTCGGTAGCGCGTTCTGTAAATGCTTCATACTGTAGTAAGTTCATGTAGATAGGCGTAGGTTCGTCTCCCGTCCCTTCTGTGTGTGTGTTTCCAGCTGCCTCTGCGAATGAACATGCTTTTAGGCGGCTCCATAACACATACCTTGGCTATTGCCAACTATTGTCTTACGGGTGACGTCACCAGCCTACAAGTATGCCTCTGACATCACTCTCTTCAGTAAACTCGGTAGCGCGTTCTGTAAATGCTTCATACTGTAGTAAGTTCATGTAGATAGGCGTAGGTTCGTCTCCCGTCCCTTCCGTGTGTGTGTGTGTGTGTGTGTTTCCAGCTGCCTCTGCGAATGAACATGCTTTTAGACGCTCCGCAACACATACCTTGGCTATTGCCAACTATTGTCTTGCGGGTGATGTCACCAGCCTACAAGTATGCCTCTGACAGCGCTCTGTTCAGTAAACTCGGTAGCGCGTTCTGTAAATGCTTCATACTGTAGTGAGTTCATGTAGATAGGCGTAAGTTCGTCTCCCATCCCTTCCGTGTGTGTGTGTTTCCAGCTGCCTCTGTGAATGAACATGCTTTTAGACGCTCCGCAACACATACCTTGGCTATTGCCAACTATTGTCTTGCGGGTGATGTCACCAGCCTACAAGTATGCCTCTGACAGCACTCTGTTCAGTAAACTCGGTAGCGCGTTCTGTAAATGCTTCATACTGTAGTGAGTTCATGTAGATAGGCGTAAGTTCATCTCCCGTACCTTCCGTGTGTGTGTGTGTGTGTGTGTTTCCAGCTGCCTCTGCGAATGAACATGCTTTTAGACGCTCTGCAACACATACCTTGGCTATTGCCAACTATTGTCTGGCGGGTGACGTCACCAGCCTACAAGTATGCCTCTGACATCGCTCTCTTCAGTAAACTCGGTAGCGTTCTGTAAATGCTTCATACTGTAGTAAGTTCATGTAGATAGGCGTAGGTTCGTCTCCCGTCCCTTCCGTGTGTGTGTGTGTGTGTTTCCAGCTGCCTCTGTGAATGAACATGCTTTTAGACGCTCCGCAACACATACCTTGGCTATTGCCAACTATTGTCTTGCGGGTGATGTCACCAGCCTACAAGTATGCCTCTGACATCGCTCTGTTCAGTAAACTTCGGTAGCGTTCTGTAAATGCTTCATACTGTAGTGAGTTCATGTAGATAGGCGTAGGTTCGTCTCCCGTCCCTTCCGTGTGTGTGTGTGTGTTTCCATTGCTTTCACAACTTCTTCTGAAAAAGCAAATTCTTAAACTGTTCACAATCAGCAATGTGATATTTAAAATCTTGTTAAGACTCACATTGTTGATTGTGAACATTCTTAGACTTTGCTTTTTCTGCAGACGTTAAAACAACAACAACGTTGCATGTTTTAATAAACTGTTTAAATGTTACGAAGACTTGTGTTGTGTCGAACTACAGGGACTATTCTTGCCGCAGGTTGCTGGTTTGTTTGTGTTTCATAGTACAATATCATGTAATACGTGTGTTCATAGTATGCTTTATGTGATGTTGACATGTGTGTGTTTCGTTAGCAGTCGTCTGTGCTTTCTATGCTGTGGCTACATGTTCATTGTTCATAGAAAGTGACAAATGGAAGTGTAAGGGTGGACATTTAAAGCTTGGATACTTCCATGTTATGTGTAAGTCTCACGGGCCTACGGGTGATAAGCGCATACATGTCTATGAAGTACCTTTGGATACCATATGCGACGTGTCGGACGAAATGTTTAAGTTGACTGTTCCATCTACCTATGTGTGACATGGTTTGTGGCCATAGGGTGCCAGCAAGTCTTTCCTGTTCATTGGGTGTTTGCCATGGTCTATTGACATCAATCCTATTAATTCACCGAAGGATGTCTTTCATTGGTGGGAACGCCATAGTTTGACCATCGTATGTCATTCCCAGCAGACATTGAGATTGTGCCATTGGTATGTTTACACAGGTCACCCATCTGTTCCACTGTATGGAAGCGTGTGATCCCCATTGATGTGCTGGCAGATTGAGTGCTGTGTGCGCGGTATCTGCCCAGCGGTCTGGCTTTGTATGGGGAGTGTCTACTGTAGTCCCTATCTGTATTTCCTGGGTTATGCCTTGCAACAGCTGTGGGATTCCCCCAGGTTTGCAGCTATGGGTGCCATCTTGGCCGTACGTTTGTCCATCCATGGGAACTGCCTACTGGACACTAGTATAGGGCTGTAAACATTTCACAGCTGCATTCTCCATTTCTGGTGGATGATCGGCATTATTATTGGAGTAACGCATATGCCATGGCCACGTCCCGCACACGGGGCAGGACAACGAATCATCTACCAATCCACACCGACACCCATTTTTGCATACCCACGATCCCATGCCTGCAACCCTCGACAGTACCCCTTGCACACCCTTCATGTGTGCGGAAATGGGATGTGAACGCATGTGTATGGAAGCAGCAGCCTGGGGAGTCCTATTCATATGTCCTGCATTTCATGGACGGTTGTCATCACCCTTGAAGACGCTTGTGGTGCATATATCTACCTGTGCCGTAGTCACGGCTGTCACCTCTTCTGGTTCACACTATGCTGCCCACACTTACTTAAGGAGAAATTTTTGGGTCCTGCAATGGACACCGATGTGCATATGTAAAGTGTAGAACATGTTGGACTGTGTCCATTCGGTCAGTGGGTTTGACTGCCGCCGTATGTTCCCCAGTCCCGGATGTCTGTCTGCCTACCCATATTATGTAGTGCTACGGAACCCGTGTCTTCCACAATTTACCCATATGGTGTTACTGTAGTACTGCAGGTTGGCAACTGCTTTAAGTAATCCTCAGAGGTACCATTGTGAACTATCCACCACTGTATTGTCATTATAACACAGCCGGTACATGTAGAACCTATTTATTCATGACAGTATGTTATTTATGTGTGGGAATGCCATATTTTAACCATAGTATGACCTTCCTAGTTGACGTTGTTGGTGTGCCATTAATATGTGTTCCACAGGTCGCCTGTATGTTCCGCCGAGTGGAAGCGGGTGATCCCCACATACTTACTAGCACCTTGGCTGCTGTGTACGCCGGGATTCGCACGGCAGGATGGATGTCTACGTGGTGTGTCTACTGTTGTTTCCATCTGTATTTCCTGTGTTATGCCTTACTACGGCTGTGTGATTGCACCAGGTTTGCTATTATGGGTGCCATCTTGTCCGTACGTTTGTCCATCCTTGGGAAATGCCTACTGGACACTGGTGTAGGGCTGTACCCATTTCACAGCTGCATGTAGCATTCTCCAGTGGATGATTGTCAGTATTGGTGGGTGGTAAGGCATGTTCTGTACCCACATCCCTCCCACGGGGCGGGACAATGGATCATCTGCCAATCATCTCCAACACCCATTTCTGCATACCCACGATCCCATGGCTGCAACCCTCGACAGTACCCATAGCAAATCCTCCATGTGTGCTGGAATGGGATGTGGGCGCACATCTGTGGACTCGACAATCTGTGGATTTCTGTGCATATGTCCCGCATTTCATGGACAGTTGTCATCAACCTTGAACACGCTGGCGGTGCATATATGTAGCTGTGCCGTAGTCACGGCTGTAGTTCATCTTGGTCTTCCGCTTGCACCCAGTTGGCGTTGCAAAAGGAGAAATTTTTGGGTCCTACAATGGACACAAATGTGCATATGTAAAATGTAGAACATGTTGGGCTGTGTCCATCTGGCCAGTGGTTGTGACCGCTGCTGTATGTTCCCCACTCCCACTCGCGGATGTCTGTTTGACTACACATATTATGTTGTGCTACGAAACCCATGTTCTACTATGATTAACCCAAATGGTACTGATGTAATGCTGCAGGTTGGCAAGTGCTTTAAGTAATCCTCAGAAGGCCCAGTAGGACATATACGCCACTGTATTGTCAATATAAAACAGACAGAACATGCATACCCTATTTATTCATTGAAGCATGTTCGTTATATGCGGGAATGCTAGTGTTGAAACATCGTATGACCTTCGTAGTTGAGGTTGTTAGTATGCCATTAGTATGTGTTCCACAGGTCACCCATTTGTTCCGCAGTATGGAAGTGAGTGATCCTCATGTTGTTGCTGGCAGATCGAGTGCTGTGTACGCCGGTATTCGCACGGCGGTCTGACTTTGTATGGGGAGTGTCTACTGTAGTCCCTAATGTATTTCCTGTGTTATGCCTTACCACAGCTATGTAATTCCACCAGGTGTCCAGTTATAGGTGCCATCTTGGTCGTACACTTGTCCATCCATGGGAATTGCCTACTGGACACTGATGTAGGGCTGAACACATTTTACACCTGCTTTTAGCATTACCCAGTGGATGCTTTGCATCCTTAGTGGGGACTAAGGCACGTGCTATACCCACAGCCCTCCCACGGGGTGGGACAACGGATTATCTGCCAAACAACACCGAGCCCCATTTTGCATACCCAGGATCCTATGGCTGCAAACCCCCACGGTACGCATTACACATCCTTCATGCATGCGGGACTGGGATGTGGACGCACTTCTATGGACACGACAATCTGGGGATTTCTGTTCATATGTCCTGCATTTCATGGACAGGTATCATCAACCTTAAACACGCTGGTGGTGCATGTCTAGCTGTGCCGTAGTCACGGCTGACACTCTGTCTGGCCGATCACAACGAGTCGAAGGTGTAAACGCAACTATTTTTGGAGTCCTACAATGGACACCGATGTGCATATGTAAAGTGTAGAACGTGTTGGACTGTCACCATCTGGCCAGTGGTTTTGACTGCCGCTGTATGTTCCCCAATCGTGGATGTCTGCTTGACTACCCATATTATGTATTACTTGGCCTATCTATATCCACGTGCCAGTAAGCGGAAATACAGCAAACCTTGCGTCCTGCCCATCTTCATAAACGACATTATTGAACATATATCGGCCAAAACAGACAATGACAAAAATGATAGACTCCACAGTCAAATGATACTGAGCTCTTTCACCTACTAACATGGGGCATCGTCGAAACACGAAATGCATTACATAGTTGTCCCTTATACACTTCCTTCAGAGTCAGTTTAAAGTCAAATAATCAATAAACCTGCTCATAGTTAAGTGGACAGTGCTACAAGTCTTGATTATAACGTGACATATACAAATCAGTGTTGCATACATTACTTCATGGAAACAATAATACGACAACAATGTGTTAATATAAATACAATATTGGTCAATACAATCAGTATCTTGAAACATAGTTGATAATTGTTGTGAGTAAACCTTAGAATGTAGTGTGTTGATCAGGATATTTTATATCAATGTGTATAATTGTAGCATTACGATTCCAAAGCATGGAATCAGTAAGTACTATTTAAGCATATATTTTACAATTATGAATGTAAATAAGTGGAGGACACATCCTTAACCTTCCCTGCTTCCAGCCGATCACACACGCATTACACTTTTCGCATTTCCTAATTGTGGGTTCGCGCAGGCGCACATGCATATCCGTATTCTGTTTATATATGTTTACTGGGTCTGTGTGGTTACGTGTTTTGTGTTAGTTGTGACTATTCGGTAACATATGTCTGATCCGGTTGACGGTGTGCAGAACGCACTTACAACTTTATACATGTAACAGTCTTTGCAGCATGGGCGCATTACGTACACGTTCACATCTATATGTTCCATAGTCGTAATTCAAACGTGACTGCATTCATGTTTGCCAGTTACTGTGACCACTACACGTTAGCTGTTGATTGTCATTAATATGCATACCCATGGTACTTAAGTACATTTACATATCCCCAGACTCACGCACGTCACAGGCATCCATTCTCCTGCTGGGAAAGGTGCGGTACTGCATGTTAAACATTCCTTATTCCCCTCGCTCATGGCCCAGGATGCATATGTCGTGACCGCAGGGATGTTCAGATGACAGGTGCTTATAGCCCCTACGCATACAGGCCTTCGATTGTCAGGGTGTTGCTGTGGTGCTTTGGGTTTGGTCTTGTCCGCCCAGTGTACGGAACTGCCCTGACCGTGTACGAATGTTAGATGAGTCACATGGGCACGTTTTGTCCGTGTCTATGGTACCATGTCACCCCCCCCAATTATTCATAACCGTGTGCGCCGATTGGCCGGTGTACCCGTTGTAGATCTTGTTATACTAATTGCACACGGTCTGGTCGAACTGACCTATTTCCATTACTAACCCTCGGTATGTATGACCTGTGTCGCAATATTACATGGGTTTACCATTGCGTGACGGCTTTCACTGAGCCACAGACATGTCCGTTGCTTGGTCTGGGCCGGTTCCGCTGTGCTACACACATTTAACATGGTGGAACAGGTTGAACATCTCAGCCACGGGGACATCGGGTTCTCCGTCGCTGTTTAGTATTGAATCGCTATGTGGAGTTTGTTTCACAAAGCGAGACAATGTCGACATTGGTAACGGACATCTCGCGAATGCGTCCGCACCGCGGGTGACGTATGTCTGCGTTTGGACGGCGGACAGGCATTATGCTGTGCCATTATGTCTGGGAATATATGGTTTCTTGCCATAGATGATATGCCATACTAGCAATGACCTGCGTCTGGGTGTGGGTACTGCTGTATTACCCACGGGAAGAGTGGCCTTAGGTTAAGTGGTGCCCTAGGCAGAAGTTGCCACCGCAACATCACCCGCTACCCCCCTCCTGGTCTACCTACACCAAACAAAGTCTGGAAAGGTGCCCCGAGTAGAGCAACGCCCTAGACGGCTGCCTACTTGGCCTATGCCTAAGGCCGGCTATGTGTGTGGTCCCTCGGGCATCGGACTCAGGAACATGCCACGTCTGCCGTGGGTATGTCCAGCATTACCCACATCCAGCCGTGGTGTATTGCCATGATGTTCCATGTGTACAGTGGTGCCGGTTACCATACATATGCCTTTCTCAAAAGCCGATTTCACACTTCTGAACACTACTGTGGTCTCCTTTAAGGCCCCTGAGCCAGTGGTGAACATCACTCAAACCGCTGAATCACGTACATATGCCTTCCACCAGCACCTACAGGACTGCATGGATCAGGCAATCCCATACAAAACTGAGACTCTTTGTACCACAGACAAGCATGCAGTCTGGTGGACCCCAGCCATGAACAAGCTCTACAACGACAAGAGGTAGATACTACAAGTTAAAGCGGAATACTTGTAAGGTAACACACCCTTGCTCATTATATGTGAAGAACTACAAGCTGTCATGAAATCATCCAGGGGAAATTCAACAGAGAAATTAACAAGGACTCAACAGACATTCATGAGTCCTTCTTTAGCTATGTTGGACACCTGGGAGGACACTCCCAGATATGCTCAAACCGGGTTCACAATGATGTGAAGATGACTGAACCTACACACATTGCCAGCATACTGGCTGACATGTTCAGTGCTAACATTTCCCCCCTCCCCCCCACATGGAGAGTTATCTATACCTGAGACTTGTAGATCCTGGAACATCTGTAACGCACAGGTGGGAAATGCTGTCTCCAAGGCAGTCAACACAGCATCCATGGGACCAGATGGTGTCCCAGCTGTGTACTCCATGAACTCTATGGGGAATTAAACCCACACTTACGACAGCTGTTTAATCTTAGCCTCACCTCAGGATACGTACCCGAGTAGTAGCACAAGGCGACTGTAGTCACACTTCACATAGATGGTGCCTCCACTGACCCTGGTTATTACCATCCCATTAGCTTGACAAGCCTTATCTGCAAAGCCATGGAGAGGGATCATAATGGAACTCATAGATAAAGACATAGGGGACTCGCATACTTTGGATACAACCCAGTTTAGCTTGGTCAAAGTCAGATCATGCCTTTTACATGTGTTTGACTTTGTAGGATCAGTCACCAAGGCCATTGATGAGGGTAAAGCAGTCCATACAGCCTACCTCAACCTGGCAAAGGCCTTCGACACAATACCCCCCTCGGGTATCAGTGATAAACCCGTCATCTTGAACGTATATCCATACATCGCCATATGGGTTGCAAACTGGCTAAGTTACAGAACACACATGGTCATAGTTGCTGGCGCCATGTCATACTCACAGCCAGTCACAAGCGGTGTCCCATGGGGCTCAGTCCTGGGTCCACTATTTTCAGCATCTACGTTTCCAAAGTACAAGCAAACACAGCAGGGTTATGGGTGACAATGTTTGCAGATGACTGCAAACTGGGTGCCATAGTCAGACACACATCTGACACAGATATCCTTCAGGAGTGCCTCACAGATGTGGATAAGTGGTGCCAGAGACATGGCCTACAGCTAAATGCCAGGAAATGCATAGTCATACCCTTCGGGAAGAACAAGGTTACCCCTAGCTACCATATAGGTGGCAATCCACTGAGCACAGAGGGAGTTACCAGGGATCTGTTGACCCGGGTTGTTGTTAACCGTTCGTTAGACACACACGTTGCTAACGTAGTTAGGTAGACCTTCCACATTGCCCACATCATCATGAAGGGATTCACATCTAGATCAGGGGAGGTCATTGTCCCCTTGTACTCATCACTCATTAGACCTATGATTGGGTACAATGCCCGTTCAGAATGTATCTGACCCGACACCTGCAGCAGCTGGAAAGGCACCAACAGTTCATCGACAAACAGATGCAGGGTCTCAGGAATATGTGTTATACTGACCAACTGAAAGAATTCCAGATGTATACAGTTGCATACCACTTGCCCAGAGGTGACCTGTGCCTGGCATACAAGGCCATGTCGAACCCAGATCTGATGAGTATGCTTCACCTAAAGAAGTTAGATCCCTCAGAACCACAAGGGCAGGTGACGTACACCTTGACACTGTCATTAATAGAACGTGTTGGTGGGACAGATTCATCACCCAGACACTCACTATGCTGTGGAACAACATCCCAGTACATGTGAGGGCAGGCACCTCGCTGGCCTTGTGTTAGTATTTTGACATGGATGTCTGAATTGATTTATTTAAGTAACTTTCTAAATGAATATTTACATTACCACATTGTGAATCTTTACATTTCGTTGGTCTATTTTACATTAGTCATAATCATACGGTTTATCTGTGTATATTATGGTTCATTTATATTACTAGGTGTCTGCAGTTCTTTTAATATATTGGCACAATCCGTAGAACATATATATGTAGCTTACACAGTCAGACATTTGGAAAACATTATGTTGGTTCATCTTTCATATATATACATATATTTCTATTTCTCTATGAAGAATGTACCTTTCGAAGCAATGTCTGATGTCCTCACTATGTGGAATCTGTAACCCAAGTAAAGTTTGTTTGCTTGTTTGCCTTTAAGGCATGTAATTAATACCTAGCACATCTAATTTACTGACCAATTAAGGGTTTTACATGTAGTAGGTTGGACTGCATTGTATGTATTCTGAATAAGTCTGCTTATGAAGCAGGCGAAAGAGCTTCAATAAACTATGGTGACTGCATTTAATTCCTGGTGTGCTCTGAGTGGTCACTGACGGTGTCTACAGTACCTCGTCTTTGCTTTGGACTTCATCGGCTGGTTGTCTGTGTTTGTTGTATGGGGAATGTCAAGTGTAGTCCCTATGTGTATTACTTGTGTAATGCCTTACTACGGCAGTGTAATTCCACCGGGTTTGCAGTTATGGGTGCCATCTTAGTCATACGCTTGTCCATCCATGTGAATTGCCTACTGGACACTGGTATACGGCTGTACACATTTCACACCTGCATTTTGCAGTCTCCGGTAGATGGTTTGCATTATTAGCGGAGAGTAAGGCAGGTGCTACACATCCCTCCCACTGGGCGGGACAAAGGATTGCCTGCGAAACAACACCGAGGCCAGATTCTACATACCCAGACTCCCTTGACTGCAACAGTCGACAGTACCCATTACACATCCTTCATGTGTGCGGGACTGTGATGTGGACGCAGTTCTATGGACCCGGCACCCTGGGTATTTCTGTGCATGTGTGCTGCATTTCATGGACAGCTATCATCAACATTGAACACGCTTGCGGTGCATATGTGTACCTGTGACGTGGTGACGACAATGAGATCACGTGAGTAATGCAGGAAGCTAGCAGGCATTCCATGAATGGAATTTTTGGGTCCTACAATGGACACCGATGTGCATATGTCAAGTTAGATGTTGCTGGACTGTGTCCACCTGCCCAGTGCTTTTCACTGCTGGTGTATGTTCCCCAATCGCGGATGTCTGTTTCACTACCCATTCTACATGGTGCTACATAACCAGGTGATTTAGTCATAACCAGGTGATTTAGTACTGTGAACAAATGACATACATCCAAAGATGCTGGTTAGCAACTGCTTCATATAAACCTCAGACATCCCAATGGGACATATCCGTCACCGTATTTCCAATATAACACCACTGGAACATG
This sequence comes from Protopterus annectens, assembly GCF_019279795.1. Classification (NCBI taxonomy): domain Eukaryota; kingdom Metazoa; phylum Chordata; order Ceratodontiformes; family Protopteridae; genus Protopterus; species Protopterus annectens. Next base: position 491,695,374 of record NC_056726.1, read on the forward strand.
TTGATTACCTATGTTTTCATTTAACCATGTTGTCTTCATAGGTGGGAATGCCATAGTTTACATATCCTACTTGACGTTGTGTGTGTGCCATTAGTTTGTGTTCCACAGGTCGCACATCTGTTCCACTGTATGGTAGCGGGTGCTCCTCATTCTGTTGCTGGAAGATTGAGTGCTGTGTACGCCGGTTTTGGCACGATGGTCCGGCTTTGTATGTGGAATGTCAACTGTAGTCCCTATGTGTATTTCCTGTGTTATGCCTTACCGCGGCTGTGTAATTTACCCGGGTTTGCAGTTGTGGGTGCCATCTTGGCCATACGGTTGTCCATCCATGACAATTGCCTACTGGACACTAGTATAGGGCTGTACACATTTCACACCTGCATTTAACATTCTCCGGTGGATGGTTTGCATTATTAGCGGAGAGTAAGGCAGGTGCTACGCACACATCCCTCCCACGGGGCGGGACAAAGGATTGCCTGCGAAACAACACCGAGCCCAGAGTCTACATACCCAGAATCCCTTGACTGCAACGATCGACAGTACCCATTACACATCCTTCATGTGTGCGGGACTGTGATGTGGACGCAGTTCTATGGACCCGGTACCCTGGGTATTCCTGTGCATCTGTGCTGCATTACATGGACAGCTATCAGCAACATTAAACACGCTTGCGGTGCATATGTGTACCTGTGACGACAATGAGTTCAGGTACGCATTGAAATAAGACATCATTCTTTTCGTTAGTCAATTTTTGGGTCCTACAATGGACACCACTGTGCATATGTAAAGTGTAGAGCTTGTCGGACTGTGTCCTTGTGAGCAGTGGGTTTCACTGATGCTGTGTGTTCAGCAATCGCGGATGTCTGCTTGACTACCCATACTGTGTAGTGCTACAGGAACCATGTCTTCCGACACCAGAACCCAATGGTGTACATCCAATGTTGCAGGTTAACAACCACTTTCATACCCAGGGGTCACGATTGGGAGGTATTGCCACTTTATTATCGGAACAACACCTCCAGACTGTGTACATCACAGGAACTTTAGGCCAGTCTTACCGGCCATTTGCAATTGTAATTAGCACACACGTGTCAATACATGTATGATTAGACATATTGTCATGCAGAAGTTAATCTATGTTATTTGGACATTGGCTTCTGCTATTGGCATCCGTTGCTGTGAGTGTTGCCAGTTACCATGCACATTGCTTGCTCAGAGGCAGACTACACAATTCTGCACACTACTGTGGTCTCCTTTAAGGACCCTGAGCCAGTGGTCGACAGTACTGCAGCCACTGCATCAATCACATTTGCCATCTACCAGTACCTACAGGACTGCATGAACCAGGCATTCACTTACCCAACTGTGGTTCATTGTACCAATGCCAAGCATCCAGTGTGGTGTACCCCAGCCATACACAGGATGTACAACACGAGGAGGTGGCTACTACAAGGTGGAGCAGACACCTTGTGAGGTATGACACCCTTGGTCATCATATGTGTAGAGTTACACACTGTCGTGCCATGGTCCAGGGCACATTCCACAGATATACCTACATGGACCTGGCTGACAATCATACCACCTTCAGTTGCTATGCTCAACACCTGGGAGGTCACTCCCACATATGCTCTGACTGGGTTCACAAAGAGGTGGAGTTTACTCAACATACACACATTGCCAACAAACAGGCTGACAAGTCCAGTAAGGACATCTCCACACCCTCCCCACACATGAGGAGATGTCTGTACCAGCGGTTTGTGGTCACCAAATGTTCTGTGACACACAGGTGGGACATGCTCTCTCCAGGGTAGTGGACATAGCATCCATGAGACTAGCTGGTGACCCCACTGTGTACTCCACTATCTCATTGAGGTATTAGACCCACAGTTAGGACAGCTATTTCTTTGTAGCCTCACCTCAGGTAAGGTACCCAGGTTGTGTCGCATGGCAACTGTAGTCCCACGTCACAGGGCCAATGCCTCCACTGAGCCTGGTTATTACTGTCCCATTACCATGAGGAGACCTATCTGCAAAGACATGGGAGGGATCATACTGCGGCTCGTATATGACTGCATAGGGGACATACATACTTTGCATCCAACACGGTTTGTCTTGTTCAGGGGCGGTTCATGCCTTTAAAGCATGGGTGACATTTTCGGGACAGTCACCGAGGCCATTGATGGGGGTGTTGCAGTCCATACAGCCTACCTTGACCTGGCAAAGGCCTTCATCACATTACCCCCCTCAGGTATCGTTGATAAACCCATTGGCTGGGATGTGAACATGTACATCACAGAATGTGTTGGAAACTGTCTATGTGACACAACCCACACGGTCATAGTTGCTGGCAGCGTGTCAGACCTACTGCCTGTCGCAAGTGGTGTCCCATGGGGCCCTTCCGTGGGTCCACTCCTGTCATACATCTACATTTCCACGGTACAGGCACACACAGGGGTTTTGTGAGCAACATTGTTTGTAGATGACTGCAAAACAGGTGCCATAGTGGGACGGACATCTGACACAGATATCCTTCGAAGGGTCCTCCCAGATATGCATATCTGCTGTCAGGGACATGTCCCACAGCTAAATGCTAAGTAATGCAACATCATACCTGTGGAGAACTACTAGGTCACCCCTGTCCAGCATATAGGTGGCTGTCCACTCAGCACAGGGGTGATTACCAGGGATCAGGGGACAGAGTTTGCCAGTCACCATTCATTCAACACACACGTTGCTATCGTGGTTGTGTGGGACTTCTACATTGCCCACCTGTTTGTGCAGGGATTCACATCTACATCAGGCTAGGTCATTGTCTCCTTGTACCCATTACGTGTTACACCTATGATTTACTACATTTCCCCATTCAGACTGTATCTGACCATACACCTACAGCAGCAGGGAAGCCCTCATAGGTTAATTGTTGTACAGATGCAGGATGACATCATTTTGTGTAATGCTGCCCCACTTGTAGGACCCCTGCCACATTACGTCACATACCTGCTGTTTAGTGTTGACCTGTGCCTGACATACAAGGCCATGTTAACCCATATGTCATGTGTATGCTTCACCTACTGTATCTGCATCCCTCAGAACCACTAGGGCAGGTGACATTTACCTTGTCACGGTCATTAATGGGATGTGTTGGAGTGACACATATATCACCCAGACACTCATAATGCTGTGGATCTACATCACAGTACATGTGAGACAGAGATCCTTCCTAGCCTTGTTCGCGGGTGTGTTGTCCATTGGATGGAGAATTGCAGGTATAGGCCAGGGATTACATAATTATCCCTGCTTGACGGAGGTACGGCGCTATCATGGGTATTTTATCTGAAGCACAGAAGGTTGGCAAAGTCATCCTAACTATGGTGTAGTGTTATGGCTGAACCTGGGACGATGGCCTACCCTGTACCTATGGACATATGAACCTATATTCATAGTTTGTCACATTTACAATTGTCTATCCCCTATACTCTTTCTCCAGTGTATATTTCTGTGGCACATGATTGTCCTCTCTATTACATGCAGGTATGCTGTGTACAGTGCACATACGTCACAGTTGATGACAGTGTATCTGTGTCCCTAACACTGTGATACCGAGGACTACCACACATCCTTCACAACATTACATGCATATGTCCATTCTATTCTTCTTTGGCCTATGGGGGGGGTGTTAAGGCAAACATTACACAAGTCCCTGTTTGTGCATGCTTCATGTTGGTGTTTGACCAGGCTCCGTTGCAGTCGTGTGTTGGACAGTAGTGTTTGTGTGTTTGCCATGTGTTTTTATTGCCGGTACATCTGTGGGAGGTGTGGTTGGCACATGTTCCTCTTTGCAGGGACACCGATCCTGGGGTTTGTGTCATGCATCTGCACTTGGCACGTGCCATATGTCCTGTACTATTCCCACAGTCGTGTATGCCTTCATGCACTACTACTGCGTGTTACTGGCTGTTTGTATGTGGTACACATGGACATTGTGATGGTTGGCTTGACCTATTCCCATGCTAGACCGTACACATCTGTCAATTAAGTTGTTTAAATCAAACTGTAACACTCATTCGTATTTTCAAACTGACAGTCAATAACACAGGCAGCTGAGATTAATAACAATTTACTACTGTGCAGCAGGAGGCAAAGAACTATGCAGTAAATGTTTAGACATTTGTTTTACTCTATACATGTTACAGCTGTATGAGGATTGGGTATACTATCATCTTTTGCACATATTAATGATGTGGTCAGTCACAAGGCATTTACATCGCTAGAGTCCACAATGTTGTATTCCTACAACAGTGCTCAGGTAATGCTTATTAAATGTTTTCCCATGAGAATAACACAGCCTTGCAAGGCACCTTGTCAATTACAGTGTCCTTCTGTGATTGTAGCTGTTTCAAGGACCCTAGACTGTTCCGATACTGTAGTCGGTTAATTTCTTAATACGTTGCTTTGTCTCTCTGGTAAGGAGTTGTACTGTTATCTTCGATAGAGCTCACAAGGCCATCCTCCTCAGGGGAAGGGGTGATGTTATGCATGTACATACATTTATTGTTCTGTAACCCAGCAGATAATTAATGCTGACAGACATAAGCCTGCTGTACTGGTTACTGCCAGGATCAGAATTCCATCACACTACAGCTTAGCTTCACCAATTACATGCAGGCTTAGTTCTACTGCCATATTGTACGGTACAATTCAATGCATTATCTAGTATTTCGAGTCTAAACTGGCACTTCATATGTGTTTCTATATATATTTTTCGAACAACATCCATCCGGCCATATGCATGTTGTTCCGTCCTTTACCTTGACCGTGTGTATTTGGCCGTCCGCCAACGCTACTCTCCACATGTGATGTCCCACCTTCCCCTTCTTTGCCTGTAGCACCCTGTTAGGAAGTCCTGTTTGGTGGGCACGTGTTCCACTATATGTGATCGACTTCACTGCATAGCTAATCATCGATGTGGTGGTTCAACAACCCGACTTGTCCACATGTGTACAGTTATGTGCACCATGTCGTATGCAAACCTATATGGTTTCGACGGGTACATACCACATGCAGGATGTACACATTCTGCAGACACATTCACATGCAGCCATTTACATATCTGTACCTGAGGTGGGTTGGTGACATGTGGGGTACGTATTTGCCCGCGTGGCATTGCCTAACACAAACATCTTACCACATTTCAGGTATGCACATTGTGTGTGGGTGTATAGCTGCACACGGATGCTAGCGGGTTAGGGTGCACAGGTGTACATGGGTGGGACTGACATGTACAATGAGCCTATTGTGTATTACATCTGAATGCATGGGTTCTGCTTCTGGATATTACACTTCAACATACGCCATCCAGTGTATGCGACAGAGACGTTGCTGGGTGTGGGATATGTTGCTATGCACATGTTTGCCTGTGTTTAAGGTATCTTGATTCCTTACTGTTGTTATGTCAACACAGCTACCAGGCTATGTACTCTCACTACTGCTTGTGACCATTATGGTTGGCACCTTTTCCAATGCCCATAGTGGGGCATGTTATGTGGAAACTTCGGAATTTGCAGGACTACACATACCCACGGCAAGTGCAGTTGACAGAACTTCACTTGTTTGCCATACTATAAGCTTATTCTGTAAGCATTTAGGTTCCTTATTCATTTTCTTCTGCCATGTATGTGTTTCATATACAAATGTATTATGTTTTATACTACTATTACATGTATATTGCGGGAATATTTTTGGCAGGGGATCTGAGGTCATTTTCCATTTTTCCGATTGTTGCAGGGACACAACTGTCCAATCAGGGACTGTCCATGGCACATTGGGACAGCTGGTAACCCTGGTGACCATGCCCATGTCGCTACTGGGGTTGCCACCTTTTCCAGTTTCAAGCTGGGATATTTCCGGGACTCACATCTGACTTTACAGGCCGACACATACACGGTCACTATATAGCATAGGACTTCACTTGTTTGCCTAAATAAAAGCTTATTGTTGTGGCAGTTTGCTTGCTTATTCTGTTTCTTGTGACATTTAGGTATTTCAGTTACAGAAATAACCAATTCATGCTACCATTACATTACATACGGGATATCATTATGTCCTACAATCTTAGCACATTTGCCATTTTTAATACGTTTTTTCGGGACACAACTGCCCATAGAGAGACTGCCCCACCCAGAGTGGAATAGGTGGTGACCTTAGTCGCTGCTCCTATGTCGGTGCGGCGCTGACATGCTGCTGTACACCTTCTCTGAGTGTAACCACTGACGGTGCATTGCGGGACAAACGCGGTCTTATGCATATCCTTTGCTCCTTGGATGGGTACACTTAAGCCTTCATGGCTTGTATTTGCTTTTCCGTTTATTTGGGACGGGTACTATGTTGCATACTCTACGTGCGTTTCATTCTGCACGGGACCTGGCTGCTGCCATTACTATTATGGGCGGACCGTGGCTGTCAGCACATTAGGTTGCTCACCTCATGCTGGCTTAGACACGCCTCCAGACGCATCCTACCTGGGCTCGCTCACGTACACTACGCACGTGTCTGTGGTTGCGGTGCACTCTCATTAATATGCATATGGCGCTACTGCGCCGGCTATTCACTGCACCGCCGGCGCAGACCTTACGCTGGCCTTGCGCCGAGCTTCATGAATCCCGGGGTTAGTCTCCTGATACTCCTTGAATAAACCTACAGTAAGATTCCTGGTACTAATTGAGTAACTCAAAGGTTAGGATCCTGGTACTCCTTGAATAAATCTACAGACAGGCCCCTGGTACTCCTTGAGTAAATTTACATTTAGACTCCTGGTACTCCTTGAGTTAATCTCAAGTAAATTAGGGTGTGTCATAAAAATGAAGGGGCATTGCAGTAGCTTGCCACTTTCTTAGGGCCCCTATTGAACACAGTTTACAGTTATTCAGAGATATTTCTGAGGTCAAGAAATGACAAAATGCTATTAACCAAAACAGTGCAAGTTAAATTTATTGTGAATATGTGTTCCCTCTTCTTGTTGTATTTTGTTTACTATTCTGTACTGATGAAAAGAATAAATAAAAATTATTGGAAAAAAAAAGTGATTGATATCCTATACTATGTTACAGTTGTCTCATGAAATATTTTGGCACATTCATGATTAATTTTTCATCTGAAAATCAGTGCAAACTTTTTTAAACATAATAAAAAATAAAGAAGCATCTGAATCTTACCAACAAAGAAATTCTGTATTTTAAAGTAACGGTGTAAGTGAACAAGATGATAATTTACTGTGCAATATTCACATAGATTCATAGGAGATTACTAGGCTAATAGCTCAAGAGCCTTTACAAGCCTAGCCAATATAGCCTAATGTTGCCCAGTATGAGGCCCCTTGAGGCTGTAGGATGGCATGGGATTGTGCCTGTGCCATGAGTATTTTCCAGATTTTACTGATTGCCCCTCTCCATAAGGGACACAGGTGCCACCTCAGGTGTGAATTTATGATTCCCCAGCCAACAATCCAAAATTCTTAAAGAGGACCAGGGAACACTGCTTAACATGAACAGGAACCCTGTTCAAAGCAAGGGCAATCTCTGAGACACATATCTGTTTCTGCAGTAGCCTTAGCTGTATGGGAAGGTTACCTTAGCTAGCTACATTTGAGAGGTGGAAGAAGAGTCCAGGATCCCCTGGAGAATGGTCCAAGCAAAGCTTGATCTGGACCTAGAGCAGCAATCAAATAGCTAATGGTGCTTTGTAGCAGCTTCTAGAATACTTCTAGAATCTAACCCTTTCCAAAAAGTCATAGATGAGGCTTAGATGCTGGTAGAGTAGGCCTTGACCCTGTCTGGAATAGTTTTGTTATGATGAGTATAGCAAAAGTCAATAGCCAAAGAAACCATTTGGAAATAGTCTTGTTTTGACACAGGTTGTCCTTGTTACCTTCACAATAAATGAGCAATTGATCTGAAGATCTAAAGGATTTAGTTCTGTCAAGACAGTACCTGAGTTGTCTAAGTTATGGAGCTTCCATTCTCCCTCATTTTCAGGTTCAGGAAAGAAAACGGAGATGGATAGTTTGGCTTAAAGTAAACTCAAGTACCAGATAGGCATAAAAGAAAGATTAGTTCTCAATGAAACCCTGTTTCTATGGAAAATGAGATAATGTTGACTTACCACAGGAGCTTGCATCTCACATATCCTTCTTGCAGAGGTCAGACCAATCAGTGAAACTGTTTGCCTTGTTAAGAATCTCAAGTCAGCCAGATTAGCTGATTTAAATGGAGCAAGTGTTAGCTTCTGTATCAAAAAAATTAAGATCCCAAGGATGGGCTACCAGTTTTCTTGGAGGACTATTATGCAAAACCCCTTTCGAAAACATTTTAATATGAGACTGCATTAAAAGAGGAAGATGCTTGGATTGACATGCTAAAATGGCTGATAAATAAACCTTGATAGAGGAATAAGAAAGGCCATCAGATAGTAAGTCACATAAATATTGTAAAACCATTGAACAACTGAATAGGTGCTGGTTATGTTGTTGGCACCAACTATAAAACCGTTTCCATTTGCTAATATATGATTTTCTAGTGGCAGGCTTTCTTTTCATCGTTAGTACCTGCTGCACATCCTCAATAAACAAGTGCCTAAAAGGAATTAAGACCTTGTCATCCAGGCAGTCAACTGAAGATGACTGCTGTCAGTGAGTATCAAGCAGTGCTGTTCTTGTGTGAGTATATCCATTCTGTGAGGAAGCTTATGGTAATTGGCCCTGGTCATTTCCAAAAGAAGGGAGAACCACAGTTGCCTGGGCCAGAAAGGAGTCACCACAACAATCTTGAGGAATTTCTTCTGAAACTTCAGATGTACCCTGGATATTAGGGAAAAGTTGGAAATGCATACAGGAACATTTGTGTCCAAGGAAAAGAAAATAAATGGTATATGTCTTCCAGGCCTCCTTGCATGGAGTCCTGGAACAGAATCTTTCTAGTTGATTGTTTAGAAAGGAGGCAAAGAGGTCAACTTGAGGAACTCCCCACAGATGGATCAAATCTTGGAAGAACCCCTGATCTAGTTTCCATTCATGAAGGGCTGTCCTGGTCCTGCTCAGCTTGTCTCCCATACAGTTTTGCTCTGACAGAATGTGAGATGCTTGTAGAGTTAGAGTGTGCTGTGAAGCTATATCCCGAGTTAGCATGGCTAGTATACCAAGGAGATATTACCTTGTTCCCGTTTGCTCGTTGATATACCACATGACTGTGGCATTGTCTCTAACCACTTGAAGAGGTCTTGGGAAGCAAGAGTGGTTCAGAGCACTGTTGACTGCCTTGATCAGGGAAGCATCTCCTTGATAATCATGTGCTTGCATCTGTCCTTGGTGTCCAATACCTGCTTCACTTTTATCCCTCCTGTAACTGCTTCTCAAGCAAAGTCCAATGCATCTGTGTTGACTGGCTGCTTTGGACTAATAAGGGATAAGGAGAGACCTTGATTTAAGGATATCTTTTGTCTTCACCAAAAGACTTATCTTCTGACAAACCCCATCGCTTGGATTTGAAAAGACAAAGGGTGTTGATGCTGGGAAGAAAAGCTCCTTGAACTGAATGAGGAAGTCATGAAACACTTTTGAATGTTCCTTTGAAATCCCAGCTTGTGTAAGAGATCTCTCATCTAAGAGACATACTTAACACTTTGAAAAACACTCTGCAAAGATAAACAAGTCATCTAAATATGGAAAATATTGATACCCTGAATCCTGCAATGAGCTATAACTTAAACTAGACACTTTGTGAACACTCATGGTCCAGTGAATAGTTCAAACGGTAAGGCAGAGTCTTGATAATATGAGCCAAACACACAAAATTTTAAGAAACCTCTGACATCTGGATGAATAGTGATGTGATGATATGCATTCTTTGAAGCCTAGTGTTACCAGGAAACAAAAGAAGAAGAAGACGTAACAAGCTAGTGAAGTGACAACATTTTGAAATCAAACCAAAAAGTAAAACGGTCACACAGACAAAGCAATTAGTAAAAACTACAAGAAAACCCAAGCCAAGTTAGAGTTTTCACTGTGTGATACCTTAAACCTCCTGTAATAGAGGCCTATGGGATATATACAAATGACCATTTAAGGACATTAAGTATTTCAGCTATATGGCTTCCGAATGTCCATGACATTTTACTTTTTCTTTTTGGATACAGTCCGGCCATTAAAGCCAAATTTCACTGGCACAAGAGGTTTAAGGTATCACACAGTGAAAACTCTAGCTTGGCTAACATTTTGAATTCAGCCACTACCACAAACAAGTTTAGGAAAGAAAGATCTGAAACTGGTCTCCAAACATTTTCTTTCTTTGGCACTAAGAACATTCTTGAATAAAAACTCTTACACACCTGGGAAAGATGAAATGGGTCTAGCACTCATTGGGAGAGCATGTGATGAAGAACAGGTGGAAACAAAAACGTCTAATTTGGAGAATGAGGAATGAACCCCTGGAAAGGAGGAATTTCTCCCACTGTCATCTGTAACCCTGATGAATGATTTTCAGAACCCAACTATCTGAAACAGTTTGTGAGAAAAGTGGATATTCAGACTTTCTGGAAGAAGAAAGGGGCCAGGGTGAGAGGACAAAGGTCTCCTGAATAATCATTCAGACTTTCTGGACTGTCCTTGCTTTCTGGAGGTTTGAGAATTCTTTTTAGAGCCCCCTTGTCATTTCTTCTTGAATGTCTGTGTACCTGAATTTTGATGACACTGTTTATTCTGCTTTTTGCTAACACTGGATGAGGAGATAAAAAAACCCTTGGGCAATTTGTAAAAGGAGGGCAGAAAATTTTTAGACATTCCCTGGATCAACTTTCCCCTTTCATCACACTTTTTGATCACCTCTGCAGTCATGCGGCCAAGCATTAAATCTCTCAAATGGAGAATTTCAAATCTTATTTTTAACATCACCTGGGAGGTTCTGAGAATGCATTCATGGAAGCTTATTAAAAACTGTATCCATGGCTATAGATCTGAAAGAAGTATTAACAGAGTCATACACACACTGCAAATAAGGAGTAGTGACCTGTGCAATAGAAGAAATTAAGTTATTTAAAGCATATTTTCCTCAGAAGAAGAAACAGCGATAAAAAAATTCTCATAGTTTCACAATTTGTCAGAACATACTTTAACATACAAGTCTGGCAATTCAAAATTCAGAAAATCAAAGCTGCAGAAGTATACACTTTTTTTCTCACACCTATCAAAAATTTTCAAATCCTTATCAGAAAGAGTAGGATTGAAATTAACTAAGTGTTTGGCAGCAGTGGGATCAACTAATATTATAGCTGCTGGGTCAGGTTTTGGAATCATATATAATAAAAGTTAAAAAGACTGAGGAACTTTATACACCCTATCTATGTTTTAAGGGGCAGCTGGCTGACTATCAATAAAATTGTAGGCAGTAGCAGACACACATCCTTTAAAGCTGACAGAGCAGGAGGAATTACTGTATATTCTGGAAAATTCCTTTGTAATAACTCATTGTATTTTTTAAGTGACTGAGAAACCTCAGTGTTCTCACACTGAATTCACTGGTACATTCTAGCAATAGCCTTGAAGAAAAATAAATCTTCACAGGGAGAACCAGAAGCAGAGCTCTTCTGTGAATCTGAATCAGAAATCTGAGGGGAAAAATCTGTATCTATCCCTACAGCTTCTTGTTCAGATTCAGAATCTTGAACCTCTTCAGGAAAAGAGGAATCCCTCTTTTACCAGAAACTACCTTAAGAAGAATCAATAGCAAGAATTAAACTCTGAGCCATGCTCAATAAACCGCTCCTATCCAAAGTTTGATAAAAATTGGGGTCAACCATGTTACTAACGGCAGCAGCTGCATCCCCATGGATGGGCACAGCATTCTGACACAACAGGGAAACTTTTTCCTGTTTCCTCTCCCAGGGAAAACAAGAGTGGCTCTCCCTCACCCACTGAGGGGACCCCAACGGCAACAGAGGACAAGGTTAACCCCAATCCATAGTAGCTGTAGGTGCTACGCCAGAGGGATCTGAGGTAAAAGAGGAGTGGTCTGAGTTACAAAAAATGATCACAGCAGAGTCATCCACCTGTGGCTGTGGCAAATCACTAGTCTGCTGTGGTCTCAAAGGCTGTTTGCTTAAGTTTTTCTTTCTGTGGCTGGAAGAAGGATCAGCTGTGGAAATGGTAGTTTTTTTCTATCGTCAAACCATAAATTGTGCCTCTTTCATTGGGAAAACAAACAGCAAATGATAATAAACACTAATAGTCCAAATAATATACTTTTTGAGAGAAAACATGCAGTAAAAAAACATTTTGAAACACAATGCCAGTCCCACAAAAGAAAATTAAACACTATTTCTCCACAGAAAAAAATGTTTTCAGCTACTTTATACTACTTCAAAACTGACAGAGAAAAATGAGTGCTCCATTTAAAAGGACATTACAGTCTTGAGACAGTCCATTAAAACAAAACACCCCTAGCTTTAAAATAACTTTCCCAAAGATGAAAGTAATAAACATTAACAAAAGTAAGAAAATGGAAGGTTTTCCCCAAAGGGAACTTAAGCAGACCAATGATCTTCAAAAACTTCAGAGGAGTGTACTCCTTAACAACACTAAGACACTGAAGGACTTTGCACCCAAACTTGCCTTTTAGTCAGCTCAGCTTGAGCTGCTTGACAATTTGGATACATGGAAGGTGCCATGAAGCTTCGGAAGCTGTTTGGCTGTTATATCCTTTGCAGGATATGACCCATATAGCTAAAGCTACTGCAGCAGTTATAAATATGATGAACTTCAACAGTTCATAAAATGGCAAATGTGGCATAATTAATCCATTTGATTATACTGAAACTGCCAAACATTCACGACCACTAACTTGAAAGTCTAAAACTTCATACAAGAGTCGATTTAACCTGTTAGTACTGCACATGCTGTGTTTACCTTACACAGACCAACCTGCCAAAGTTAGAAACTGTTACAGACTTTCTTTTTCTTCCCAAAGACGTTTCATTCTTGTGAGATTTTCTTTTTTGTGTGTGTGTCTCGATATCCCACAACCAAAGTGTGAGTCACTTTTTTAATTCATACCTGTGTGATGATAAAATATTGCAATGATCAAAACTGAACCACTTTGAGAATGTCAAACTGGAAAAAATGTGTTTCAGCAGGGGTAAACCTCCTCACACACACACACACACACACACACACACACACACACACACACACACACACACACACACACGCACACATATACACCTTGCTTATCAGTGAAAAGAGAAATTCATGTGATATTGTAATACTGTCATTTTTCTTACAATTTAAAAGAAAATGAATAGCAAATTAATGTCTGTAATAGTTACACATAAAAGTATGAGTGGTGCCCATTTCTTGAATTCTGTTTAAAAACTCTCAACAACTTCATTGTTGTCTGAGATGTATTACACCCCCTTTTAATGTTTTTATGTTATGCTGTACATCCTAGCTCAATCCTACATAGTTAAGTTCGCTGTCTAAGATCATATTTCTACCACATAATACTTGACGAGGGAGGCTATCAGTGCCAATCTAACAAACGTAAACAAGTTTGCTATATCCTACATGATGCTGAGGAAAAGAAGGTTCCCCCAGGGGAGCTATGTTATTATTTTGAGTTTATATAGTATCTTGGACAATTTAGTTCAAATATCATTCACTTAAGCACAAATTCATTATATGTGATTGAAACCTGTCTGAGCCTTTCTGCAGAGAATATAAAAGTGAAGATATCAGCCCAAATGAGACCAGTTTAGCTTGGGATTTCAATTTCAATTCAAATTTATTACAAATGTGTTGTACTGGATTTTGACAGCTGGTACATAATTTAAATTTTACCTCAAATGCTCTCACATCTGACATTGCCTCCAAATTGTGAGATAACCACTGTTAAATGTTTGAGTATCTTGAGGGAGTACTTATCATATTTTGGGATTATATCACTTTATATGGCGGTTATACTTATTTTGGAGGGCTTTATTATAAACTGGTCCCTATACTCATGCCCCAATCATCTATGTGTGCTGTTGATTCACTCCATCCCCCCAGCCTTAGATTCTGGTGATTGTTTTATTGCTTAACTGCTGAAGATCTGTTGTATCAGGGGCATTAGTAAGTGTTATACTAAGGTTGTTGACTAGCAGATGTAGCAGTTTAAAATCTCTCTCATATTCTATTTTTCCTTAAGGCTTTGACAGCCTCACAGTTAGTGTAGAGGACTAAAGATCTGAGCTGCTAATAAGCTGCTTTCTGTGCCCAAGATAGAAGGTTTAATTCCTTCCACCTACTGTGCTCCTGGCTAACCACTGAAAATGTAAAATTTCTCTAGTGGGCTTACCTCATCAATAAACAGATAAAGAAAAGATTAGCTGTTGCCATTATTAATTTGAGCAGTAGATCTGAGATTTTAGATTTTATTTACTTTTACTTCTAAGTAGTCAACGGAATGGAACTGATTTATTGCTAATGCTTGCCTTCTTGATATAGAAAGGGATCCATACCACCTTCAAGTTTTCTGGAAATTCATATAATATAATCAATCTTTGGTTTAAAATCTATCTGTCTAATAGGTATCAGTCAGTAAAATATCAAGCCACCCTCTGTCCATACCTCACAGTCACTACCACTGTACCACAAGGCTCTATCCATGGTCCCCCCTCTTTAATATTTTCACCAACACCCTCCACACATCCACATGACAGGCCTCCCTAATACAGTACACAGATTAATCCACACTCATTTGCACATCTAACAATGCGGCACACCTCCAAAAATTTACTTGGTAATTTTTAACAGCAACTGAAACATGGCTTTGTAACTCACAACTCATGCTCAACCCTAAAATAACCAAACTACTACTTTTTTCTCCCCAAATCCTTCTCCTGTGAGGAGAAAAAAACAAAAAAAAAAAACAAAATGTAAAGTCTTCTCTCTTGATAATACAACCATTGAAGTAACTTCTCATGAAAAATTATTAGGGATGATAGTGGATGATAATTCAACCTGCATATACAAAATTGCATAAGAAAAACTCATCAAAAACTAGGGATGCTTTATAGAGCCAAAAACTTCTCACCGAAGCAACTAAAGCTACACTTGCCACTACACATCTCCTACCCACACTTCTTTATGCTGCTCCCATCCTTATTAACCTTCAGGCATCACAAAAATCAAAACCAGAGCAATGTTATAACAAAATTTCTAAATTTGCAGCAAATACTCCTTTCAAACTCATTATTGAACAGCACTAAAAATCCAAAATTGGTTAGAACCACCCCAGCAACTAATATATACACAGCTTCTTAGCACCTATAAAATTATCGAGAATCCATCTGCTTGTCCATCACTAAATACAACTATCGAGAATCCATCTGCTTGTCCAGCAATGAATAAGATTTTACTCAGCACACAATGGAGTACCGCAGTTCCAATGGTACATAGAAATGTGCAAGTAATAATAGTTGTCCAATACCATTGTATATTACCAAACAAACAGGAAGATATCACAAATCAAGAATCCTGACAGTTGTTTATAAAGATTACAAAATTTGTACAGCAACTTTACTGACAGCTATGGAACATTACTGATGCCGTAGTGATAGCACCCCAAAAAACAAAAAAAAACACATGCATTAAAAATGACATGTAACCCAAACTAATCAGCATGGCAATTGTAAGAGAAATTTGCAGAAATATACACAGAAATGTATTAGACAATCATAGATATGTCCGTATGATCTACTAACTTATAGCACATGTACCAAAGCTTCAATGCTATTTATAATACACATATTTTCACATCACTCATTATATTAAAATCTGAGACAACTATGAATATCTACATGATACGTATATCATAAAAAATATTGAGTTGAATTTACAGATTCTGATGGAATCTGTAAATTTCTTAATAAAAAAAATTAAAGGCGAAGGGCATTCATGGTCACTTCGGTATAGCTAACATTTGTGAGCACTGGGTTTGGGAGTCGGGACCTGTGTAGGGAACATAAGTTATGTACATACTCAAGGAAAGGGGGAGATAGAAAGGAAGATGTGGAGTACGGGTGAAGAAGAGGGACAATCAAGACAAATGTGGGAATAAGAAAATCTGAGGGGAAAGGCAGAAGGATATGGGCAATATTTTTTTGGTGGGAATAAGCCCCACTTTTTTTTATTTTTTAAAGAATGGAAGGAAAGGTAAACAGAGGGAGGGAGGAAGTGAAGGTAAGCACAGCAGGTACATTCATAGACCAAATAGCAAAACACAAGACAAACAAAGGCTGGAAAATAAAACAGTAAGGACGGGTTACATACAAAGCACATTGCACAACCTGGGCAATGGAAAGTTATCAAACAAGGTGGGAACACATACCAAACACCAACGGCCAGCAATTGCAATACAAAGATACTGATATCTGGAAAGAAAGTCAAATATTGTATTTATTAAATAAACATATTTTAAATATCTCCAAACCGGTTTGGGCTATCCAGCCTTCATCAGTGGGTAAATTTTCCCCTCCAATGAATATAGTGATTATTTATACTCATCCCCAACCAATAGAAAACATGGTATAGCCCAGCATAATGGTTAAAGTACAATGTAATATTTCAAACATAAAAGTTTTGCTTGACTATACTATGAATATATAGACATTAATAAACAAAATTTCCAGAAGAACATGAGACAATATATAGTATAATAAATGAATAAAACCAAAAGAGAATTATATAAATAACACAAATATGCAATATTATATAAACAATAACATAAACTAAATCATAACTGCCAAATGAGACTCCACCTAGGGGGCATATCCCATGAGCTTCATACAATACATAGACTATATTCATAAGAAAACAAATATATATTATGGATAAATGTAAAGAATTTGTTAATGTATATATATATATATATATATATATATATATATATATATATATATATATATGTATATGTATATGTGTGACATACCATATATAAACATGAAATCTGAGAGGACGTATGTCCTATCCAATACTCTAGTTTTACATACAGTGTAAAATTCCTGCATACCCAGTGGAGTAACCTGATATATACAATAATTAATCAGAAAGCATGTTCCACAAATTATAGATAAACACTTAAGTTCATGTTGTTATGAGCATATTTAGGCTTCAGAAGAAGATGAACCCACAGCTACTAATGGCTAGTGGATTCACCAAATAAACATGTTATCTCTAGGCTTTTTACAAATGATCATTGAGACATGGGGGGAATAATGCCCCAAGGTTAATGATCCAATATTTCTCCTTATGATTTAAAATAGTGTGCCAACCCTGTTGGTTACTTCTGTTCCCTGTGATTCTATCTATGATCATAAACATGAACTTAGCATTAGTATGTTTTATGGTATGTCTGTATAAAGCATTAGTTTCTCTTTTATTACGGATGTCACTTCTGTGTTCAGTCATTCTAATTCTAAGTGAGCGAGAGGTCTGTCCCACATAAAAAGCTGAGCATTGGCACGTGGCTAAGTAAACAATCCAACTACTACTACAGTTACCAAACACCCTTAAATTATATACTCTGTTGGTGTTGGCACTGGCAAATTCTTTAAGTTTACTTACATGTGAGCATGAACCGCAATGTCTACACGGGAAGGTGCCCAAAGGTTTGTCTCCAGTCATCGTCATTTGCTGATATATTGCACCCCCATGAGAAAATAGTCCACCCAATGTTTTTCCACGTCTAAATGAAAGCATACATTTGGAACCTAAAAGTTTCCTGAGTTCCTCATTTGCCAAAAGTATATTCCAATGGGTGTCTACAATATTTCTTATAACATTGTGATTCCGTCCATATGTAGTCACAAACCTAAGGGTAGGTTCTTCTAATGTAGTTGCACATTTCTTGTATTGTAATAATGTGTTTCTGTCTATAATGTTTGACCATTCACTTGCTGTAAGTACATCTGATTCTCTATATCCCCTGTCCATAAATCTGTTGTAAAGATCTAATCTGGCTTGGTCAAAATCTTGTTCTGATGAGCTAATATGCTTAATATGCAAAAATTGAGATTTCTGTATGTTCCGGATGGTGTGGCGTGGATGCATACTCAAGGCATGGAGCAGAGTGTTGTACTGTGGATATTTATGATAGGTCCTGGTATTTAAAGTATGATCTTCATTCCTATATACTGTAACATCCAGAAAATCAATAGTGTCATGATTTGATGTTACAGTAAACTCAATGCCCCATATATTTCCATTCAGATATTCCACAAATTCCTGTAGGTATGCCTGGTCTGCCCGCCACACCATCCAATGAGCGAAGAGTGACTTTATAAACATTTGGGTTTTCAAGGGATGTGGACCCATGTTTGTTGAACTGTGACATTTGGACTATAATATATTTTGCATTTATTGTAATAACTGTTTAGTTTTGTTAGCAATTCAAGGGTTTATATCAAAATATATGGTCTATGACTTAGTGACTAATCTATATGAGGTACCAATATTGTGGGGCGGAAGGAACAAGCTGGTAGTCATCAAGGAATCAGGGAATCATGCTTACTGTATATATAATTTTCTTAAGGCATAATTACATGTGAACCTAATATGAATGTTGTATTTTACACATATATGACTGGTTGACTAAGTATAATATAGGGGGTAATGGAAACTCAAGTTTTATAAGATCTAATAGAAACAATACGTTTCAGCCAGTTCTATATTGGAAAAAGATCACAAATGAGATGCTTGCATTATTATATAGAAGGCATACTCTATATGGCGGCTCTTTGACTTTATGTTGATTCTAGAATTTATGCAAAATAATAATAGGCTATTTGTTCCTATATATAGGGGACATCTATAGCTCTGTGTCAAGACTTTGGCCTATATAATACAAGTGACTATCTTGGAGCTATGTATAATTGTTATAAGTCTTTTCTATATATATGATTTGTCACCACCATTGTATTGCTATACATAACCATTACTATTACAAACAGAGTCATTTACAGCCTTTCAAATGCAAGTTTGGATTCCTGATTTGGAGCATTATATAGAACTTGTATGCTATAAGGGTGTTTTGGATTTCATGTGTACTCCATGATCCTATGTATGTCAATTTATTAATATAGGCCCAGATCCTTTTCCTATACAATTTAAGTGACAATTTTGTTCACGGAAATTCACATTTCCTTTGTAGAACAGTGACCTCAAGTTATACCAGCAAAAGTAACACCAAATTGATGGTAAATGTTAAATTAATAATATTTATAACCTGTGTTATCACAAATAGCCTCATTTTGTGTTTTACTACATAAGGGATGATTTGGACTCTGAAATATCTCTTCAGATCTTATTGGACAGTTGAGATACTTTGAATTGTGTATGGATAGGTGGATCTAGGGTTTCTCTCTGGTTTTGAATTTATTGGGTTGCTGTCCTCAGATTGGTGTCGGTATAATATTGGTGACTTAAGATTTGGAATTTAGAACAATATAGACACGCCCCTTTGATATCAGTAATGACCTTTCAGTTTTCATACAATAATATGGAATATTGGTATTCATAAAGGGCCAATTCTGATATTTTGTTTGATCAGGATTACTTTTTAGCTCATCCCTAAAATACCATTGAATCTTTCATTATTGGATTCTCAATTTGTTTTTTGCTCTCTTAACACCAATAGATATGGATTTGGAGAACATTCTTCATGGATTATGTACCGATAGGGATGACACTGGAATCTTTGGGATAGACAACATACCAGGCAATAATCAGAATGGCTCCTTAGCAAATCCTTCTAATGGATGTGATATGGCCTTCAATAAATTGAATAAGGGCCTGAAGAATTTAAGAGCAAACATTTGGCATCTAAGATTGTTTCGAGCATACATAAATAGGGATATAACCCCAAGAGGCCTGAGAATTCGTTTACAACCTTTAGTTGGCAGGCCGGAGGACAGGCTAACTAAGGAATGGAACCTAACATTACAGCAGTCTTCTATGATGTTTGTTAAGATACTTGCTTCATACTATGAAAGGATGGTTGATATTAATCTAATTGAGGTGAAAACCTGTTGTGAGGAATGTAAAAAGTATGAGTCCCTACCTATGTATGCTACTTCTGTAAACAAACTTTCAAAAGATTTGGCCATTTTTGAAAATCAGACCAAAGAAAGAAAAATTTGCAAATTCAATAGGGGCATTTCTGATTATCAAAGGGGTCGTCCATTTGAAACCTCTAGATCAGTTAGATTTACAGACACTGGTAGGGGGGCAGCAAACAATAGGCCCAGAAAGAGACCTAGATCGATTCTTAAGACCAATGATAGGTCTTTTATCAGCACATCAGGGGAAGAATCCTCCTATATGGACAATGATAGTAGTAGTTATCGGGAATCACCTAGCCGTAAGAAATCTAATGTAGCACACCCTTTAGACATGGAAAGAGGTGGCGGGGAAGCCTCAAACACAAGCATGGGTACAAGAAAAAACTCTGTGGAAGGGCTGATACAGACACTTCTGAAATAACTGATAACATCTATCAAAATGTGTTGAATTTATCAGATGTAACACTTACAAACGAACAGGAAAAATTACTTAATAAAGGTCTTGGTTTTATACCTGTTTTTTTCTCTGATGAATACAATATAGTCAATGATGTATTATCCTTTTGTTGTAACCTTAATCTTAAATTATTTTTTACAGATAAAACCTCTCAAAGATCTGAGGAATTCAGATTTCATAAATCTGAATTCCAACCACCTATGAGCAAACATGTCTCCATATTCCTTCAATCGGTACTCAGAGATCTACATTTCCCACATAGGGAGTCATGTATTATGGGTCAAAACATATCTCCATTTGAAAAGGTTGCTATGGACCAATTAAGGAATAACCATAATATTGCTACTCTACCAGCCGACAAAGGAGGTGCAGTACTAGTTATGAATATGGGATATTATTTGAATAAAGGCAGGGGACAACTAGCCAATACTTGGTGCTACATGTACATGCCTATTGATCCCACTCCTGTATTTAATAAGGAAATCAACACCTTTTTAAACCAAGCAGAGGAGGAAGGTATCATTACTAAGAACACTGTGAAACATCGAACTGTAACGGACCCTCAAAAACAAATACTTTATTTACTTCCTAAGATTCATAAATCCCTTTCAAAACCCCCAGGGAGACCAACTGTGTCAGGCATTGCTTCCTTAACTGAACCTCTATCAGCTTTTCTTACACAATACTTGAAACCCCTACTTACTTCAGTCAGAGCGAGATTACGGGACACAACACACTTTCTTCAAATTATACAGGATACACAATTGGAGCAAGGCTGGCTAATGTGTACACTGGACATGAAATCCTTGTATACAAGCATACCTCATTGGGCTGGACTTGAGGCGCTACAGTATTGGCTGGAACATTCGACCTTATATCCACCTGGTTTTAATATATTATTGGTATGTATGGCAGAACACGTACTTAACAAAAATGTTTTTTATTTCCAGGGAGAGTGCTATTGGCAACTACAGGGTACTGCTATGGGAGCATCCTTTGCTCCCATATATGTAGACCTATACATGGCCTTTTTTGAAGAATGCATGATCTATGATCCCCTCCATAACCTGTATATGGTGGAGATTGACATCTGGCGTAGATATTTGGATGATTGTTGGATGGTGTGGCGGGCAGACCAGGCATACCTACAGGAATTTGTGGAATATCTGAATGGAAACATATGGGGCATTGAGTTTACTGTAACATCAAATCATGACACTATTGATTTTCTGGATGTTACAGTATATAGGAATGAAGATCATACTTTAAATACCAGGACCTATCGTAAATATCCACAGTACAACACTCTGCTCCATGCCTCGAGTATGCATCCACGCCACACCATCTGGAACATACAGAAATCCCAATTTATGCGTATTAAGCGTATTAGCTCACCAGAACAAGATTTTGAACAAGCCAGATTAGATCTTTACAACAGATTTATGGACAGGGGATATAGAGAATCAGATGTACTTACAGCAAGTGAATGGTCAAACATTATAGACAGAAACACATTATTACAATACAAGAAATGAGCAACTACATTAGAAGAACCCACCCTTAGGTTTGTGACTACATATGTACGGAATCACAATGTTATAAGAAATATTGTAAACACCCATTGGAATATACTTTTGGCAAATGAGGAACTCAGGAAACTTTTAGGTTCCAAATGTATGTTTTCATTTAGACGTGGAAAAACATTGGGTGGACTATTTTCTCATTACAAACATAAGGAGAGTGGGGGTGCAATATATCAGCAAATGACGATGACTGGAGACAAACTTTTGGGCACCTTCCCATGTAGACATTGTGGTTCATGCTCACATGTAAGTAAACTTAAAGAATTTACCAGTGCCAACACCAACAGAGTATATAATTTAAGGGTGTTTGGTAACTGTAGTAGTAGTTGGATTGTTTACTTAGCCACATGCCAATGCTCAGCTTTTTATGTGGGCCAGACCTCTCGCTCACTTAGAATTAGAATGACTGAAACCAGAAGTGACATCCGTAATAAAAAAGAAGCTAATGCTTTATACAGACATACCATGAAACATACTAATGCTAAGTTCATGTTTATGATCATAGATAGAATCACAGGGGACAGAAGTAACCAACAGGGTTGGCACACTATTTTAAATCATAAGGAGAAATATTGGATCATTAACCTTGGGGCATTATTCCCCCCAGGTCTCAATGATCATTTGTAAAATGCCTAGAGATAACATGTTTATTTGGTGAATTCACTAGCCATTAGTAGCTGTGGGTTCATCTTCTTCTGAAGCCTAAATATGCTCATAACAATGTGAATGTAAGTGTTTATCTATAATTTGTGGAACATGCTTTCTAATTAATTATTGTATATACCAGGTTACTCCACTGGGTATGCAGGAATTTTACACTATATGTAAAACTAGAGTATTGGATAGGACATACGTCCTCTCAGATTTCATGTTTATATATGGTATGTCACACATATACATATACAGATATATACATTAACAAATTCTTTACATTTATCCATAATATATATTTGTTTTCTTATGAATATATTCTATGTATTGTATGAAGCGCATGGGATATGCCCCCTAGGTGGAGTCTCACTTGGCAGTTATGATTTATTTTATGTTATTGTTTATATAATATTGCATATTTGTGTTATTTATATAATTCTCTTTTGGTTTTATTCATTTATTATACTATATATTGTCTTTTGTTCTTCTGGAAATTTTGTTTATTTATGCCTATATATTCATAGTATAGTCAAGCAAAACTTTTATGTTCGAAATATTACATTGTACTTCAACCATTATGCTGGGCTATACCATGTTTTCTATTGGTTGGGGATGAGTATAAATAATCAGTATTCTCATTGGAGGGGAAAATTTACCCACTGATGAAGGCTGGATAGCCGAAACCAGTTTGGAGACATTTATAATATGTTTATTTAATAAATACAATATTTGACTTTCTTTCCAGATATCAGTATCTTTGTATTGCAATTGCTGGCCATTGGTGTTTGGTTGCTAATAGCTCGGCCGAACATACCACACTTGCAAAGCATAGAGTTTTAGGAACAGATACCAGCCATGGTAAAATGCAGAAAAAAAAATCTGCCTATGCATTATCATGTTAGTATATGTTGCATAATGTGTGGCAGTCATACTTGGAAGTGTATGACTAATGGTACATGTGTGTTCCAGTGTAATAAATTAGGATAATAGCACTCATTGGATAAAGATACATATATACAATTATTCCGTTAGCAGTGCAGGTGTTAGCCAAGCCATATCACAGATAAGAAAATGCAGATCAAGCAATGGTGCATATCTGCAGAGGACAGAAACAAACCTATGACCATGCATGTCAAAGGCAAAGAACCAGGTAGAGTGCCAAACTGCAGAAAATATGCCAAGGCTGTTACATACAGAAGTAGGTGTACATGGCCAAATGTGTCTATGTTATACACATATGCCATGTCAGAAGCAACACACAGGTGTATATGCACATGTATATGCCAAGGGCATTAATGGAATGTAAATGAAACCAAAGTCAATACACATACATACACCAATGATGTAATAATATGTTAAAAAATCTAACAAGGCAGAATACTGAATATAGCAGGTTGTGCATATGGATGTGAAAAAAATACAGTGGGTACCATACAAGTAGAATGAGAACAAGGACATGTTGCAAGCATTAGACAGAAACTTATGTGCAGATGTTCTGCATTGCAAAATGCCCATACATTTGGCAGATGTTCACCATCACAAATTAATAACCAGCAATGGACAGTAGTTTTGTACAAAGGCAAACATACTTGCAATAAACACTAGGGGCATATTAAAGTGGTAAGGAGGTGGACAACCTGAGACCACATCAAGGTAAAACAGGACACGATAAGGTGACACAATGCAAATGTAAGTGTAAAGCACACAGGGTGCTGTAGAAGACACACAGACATCCATTTAAACAAATAGAAAATGTATGACAAATGGACAGATGGACTGCTGATGTCCACAAAACAGGACATTTATAAAACATGCATACACAGTGATGTGCAATCACATCACATCAACATGCATTGGTAAGCAAGCTAAAAATGTCAGTCACATACACATATACTGTCATGCAAATGTCAAATAATGAAACACATGTGCATGTCAACCACACTGCTCATTACGGACACAATGGGATGGGGACAGAAACAATACCAGTGCTGAACAGCAGGGTTTGCTCATTATGAACTGCTCCCTTTAAAAAGGATCAGTCAACCTTGGCTCTAGCAATGTTTTTACAAACACTCACACTGTGTAAGGCAAGTGCAATACCAAAGTTGAACTGAAGGGCATGCCACACAGTCTGCAAACAGCTGTGCTAACACTGTCACCATAGGTTCCCATTCACTGCGTGAAGAGGCAGGTTATGTACAACAAATCAAACTTCAGAAAACACAGCCAGCCATACAAGTATTCCAAACCATGCATCATAACTAACAGCTACAGCATTTGCACTTGTATGCAAACCACTCACTTTCTAACCTGTGTGTCAGATACACACAGCAGACTGTTTTTTTTTTATATTGCAGATGTAATTATAAAAATGTGTGCTGACAAAATGGATCAACAATACAAAATACAGCAACACTTTAAGTTTTATACACAGTTGTAGTGACAGCTACTATTTGCTGATTTCACATACCTTACTGATGCATTATGTGTATCCTTGCATTCCAATCAATAAACATGTATTTTTGAAAATTACAGGCCTGAAAACACTGGAATATGCATCTCAGTTCATACTATACGTGAAATATTCAACATACCTCTATCCCCTGCACTGTTCTTCAAGCCTGTGCATCCAGTTGATACACATCGCTCTGTTCCAACTGTGGTTCCTGTTGTCTGAAATAAAGAATGAAAATATTAAAAAGTATTAATTAGATAACAAGGATTAATGTTTTACAATGCACTTTGTAGACTATTATTTTAAAGAACCTTAGTTTAGTACAATACTCAGCTGGTATTGTAACATTCAGGTGTTAATATCTTTGAGCACAGATAGGAGGACATGAAATTCAACACTGCAGGCACAACCTGCATCCAAACTCTAAACTTATGACCTATTTGCCTATCTAACATAGCTTAACTATCAAAGCATGTTCTGCATTCATTGAAAAGAGTTAATGTTATGACATCATCCTGATGGGGGATGGTCTATTAAGAATTATCTTGGCTTAGGATCGCAAACTATGAACATGTGCTGCTTATGTAGCTAAAATGATTTCAAATTACATTCATGTCAGCACTGTGTTTAGAGAAATTATCAGTAATTGAGATAATCCATTCCTCATACAGTGTGACAGTGTCTTGTAATATCCAGCTTGTATGAACAGAACTGTACACATTGCTGTATATTATGGACATAGAAACGTATGTGCCAGGATCATTATTCCTTGAAACCGCGCATCAGTAAAGATACACATCTTCCTAGACCTTCATTGCCAACTGTTAGTGAGTCCATCAGAGTCCCTCAAAATTACAGTTTGAGTCTGTTGTACAACTGACTGGTATTTAAACCTATTAAATTCCTCAGACATATAACAGGATTTATTAAGGTATACTAGGACTGCTGTTAAATAGCTGATGTTAATGGAATGTTATGGATTAAGGATATATCAGTAGTAATTCAAAGAATATCTGAGTTATTTGTAACAACTCTGAAATTATAAATTAATATTAGTAAGTGTAAAATGCTTTGCTAAAAGAATGCTGTGGGTGTATGACATCAGTATAAAAGTTTAAGAAATATATGCCCCTTTCAAAAATTTAACACACAGAGCACAAAATATAGAAAAGCTAGCTTGCATCCTTACAAGCTGAGCTAACACTCAACACATGCTACTCCTAAGCAAACCGGTACTGTTCTTTAAACACCATTGTTCATCAGCTGATATTATTAGGCCATTATGGATTATGGAATTATTCCTTGGAAAACTAGATCAGTGAGTCATTACCATACACAACATGAAATGTAATATAAACTACTGCAATATGCTTTTTAAAAACATGGTATGGCTGAAGTTAACATGTTTCCCTATGTGGTTTTGAACTCACAACATGTCAAAATGCACATGTATTAGCCTGTTGTTTTACAGGCCAAGCTAAATTGTACTAGGCTTTTGTTGTAGACAACAGGTACTGCAGCTGTTTATTAGAAATCCTGTGATGAATGGCAGAATATGGAAAATGCATACAATTTTACACTTCTCATAGTGAGGACATAACAGCTATCAACAGATATGTAACCAAATATTTTAGTGTTTTTTTTTTTTTTCAGAGCATAACAGCATATTATATAGATGTGTGTGAATGGGATTCATAAAACATGTATTTCAGTTAGCCTCAGTATTTATGTATGGCACAAATGATACTTAAAGCTGTGTGCATACAAGGTAAACTTTGATTCTGTGATGAGTGAGATGTGCATCAACAAGTGGTGGAATTTCTGTAGTGGTAATCGATACATCTGTTACAATTAATAATTTCAAAATGTACATGTTTAAAGTCATATTTAATCCAAATTTAAGTTTTACAGAAGTTGTCACTAAGTTCCTAGAGTGACGTTTATGCATACAGGTGTTGCTCTTCTAAATTGTTTACTTCAGTCCCATATGCAGTTGTACAGACAGACTTCCAATGTAAATGATAACTGTAGCTGTACCCAAAGAATGGCATACAGCAACAGTGATCCCGCTCCACAAAGGTGGCGCCACAACGGATCCCGGGAACTATCACCCTATAAGCCTGACTAGCCTGGTCTGCAAGGCTATGGAGCGCATCATTATGGATCACATAAACAAAGACATTGGGAACCTCCAAACACTGGACTGCACCCAATTTGGCTTTGTTAAGGGCAGACCTTGCCTCTTAAACTTAGTTGACTTCTTCAAAACAGTTACCAAAGACTTAGATGAGGGAAAGGTAGTCCACACAGCCTACCTAGACCTCGCTAAGGCCTTCAACACAATACCCCACTCCGGTATCATAAATAAGCTTACCAGATTAAATATCAACCCATATGTCACAAGATGGGTTGCAAACTGGCTCAGGGATAGAACTCACATGGTCAGAGTCACAGGTGCCATGTCCGACTCTAAGCCAGTTACAAGTGGCATCCCACAGGGATCAGTCCTGGGACCCCTCTTGTTCGGTATATACTTCTCTGAGGTACAGGCAAACACGGGAGGACTGTGGCTGACCAAGTTCACAGATGATTGCAAACTGGGAGCCATAATCGACTCTCCGACTGACACAAGCATCCTCCAGAAGGGCCTTATGTTGACTGATACCTGGTGTCAGAACCATGGCTTCAAGCTAAATGCAAAAAAATGCATAGTCATCTCCTTTGGGAAAAACAAAGTGCCCACAAACTACCACATAGGAGGTAATCCACTAATTACAGAAGAAGTAATCAGGGATCTGGGGACCCAAGTAGATAGTAACCTCTCCTTTGACAATCACCTTGCCAAAGTGGTTAGAACAACCTTCTATATAGCCCACCTAATCACAAAAGGGTTCACATCTAGATCAAGAGAGGTTATTGTGTCCCTCTACTCATCACTCATCAGGCCCATAATTGAGTACAATGCCCCATTTGGGATGTACCTTACCCGACACCTGCAACAGCTGGAGAGACCTCAAAAATACCTCACCAAGAGGATCATGGGCCTCAAATAGATGCCCTATGCAGCTCAACTAAAGAAACTCCAGCTCTACTTGACATACAAGGCCATGTCTAACCCAGAATTGTTGGACATGGTCCACCTCAAAAAAACAGATCCATTAGAGCTACATGCTCCAGGGATTTAAACCTTAGCACAACAATAAATAAGACATGCTGGAGGGATAGATTCATATCCCAAAGGCTTCCCGCGCTCTGGGATAGAATCCCAGTCCATGTTAGGCAGAGCCCCTCACTGACCCTCTTCAAGAGAAATCTTGATGAGTGGATGGGAAATCGTAAATTTTCTCCTGGGATTACTTCTATGGCCCTGCTGGACAGAGGCTCAGGAATCTAGTCTAAACGGGAGGCAAAAGCCAACACATTCTGGGTAGGCTTATAAATGCCCTAGGGCAGATAGCCTAGTACCTACCTATGAACCTATGAACCTATGAACTGTGTATGCAGGAGGATTTGCAATACTTACTTTAGCTTTCTATGGGCTGCTACTGCACTTCATTAACCCTCATTAAAATCCTAGCTGCATCCCTCCAATTCATGTCATCACAGCAGTGATGAACCTGGTCTTGGAAGGAGGGTTGATAAGGTGCAGTGGCAGCCCACAGATCCCTACAATCTGCAAATCTTACTGGTAATTCCTTGCACGCTGTGGTCTAACTACAGAAACTTACAGATTATGACAGTATCCATATCTACTATGTGATGTTAATGTTATAGATATTTATTATATCATGACTCCTAAAACAGTGTTCTACCATATTTTTATGTTATGAGTATTTCTTGAATGTTGCTTCATAACAAAGGTGTTAACAGTACTGTGTGAATTTACTATGGTTCTATACTACCTATGGATCCAAAGGTATTCCACCCCATTCCATAAATTGTTTAATTGTTAAGTGATTGAGTATTGTACTGTAAAATACAAGCAGACTGTGCTGGCATGATGCTGTGTCTTTAGGACTGTATCATAAATGTAATGTGAGGGGTTCTAATCCCAGTCACAAAGTGCACAGATATTATAAGTTATGCTGTTTTTACATGTTTTATGATGCCATTGTTGATACTTTCACATGCCATGTCAGTATTTCTCACAGATAGTGTTATATAGATGTTTGCATTGTACAGGAATGCATACTGTTTACTTTGAAATATGCTGTTCATTGACTCAAATGCATAAATGTGCACATCCATGAGTCTTATCATGTGCATATCAATGTTTTCCAGATGGCCCAACATCCTAGTAGTGACAGTCTTTCCCCTTGGAAGAATGATATCATAACTGATGTTCTCTGGCAACATGGAAGGAGACTCCTAGGCTGTTCAGGGGATGCTGTGTGGAAAAATGAAATAGAGACGGACCTCATCAGCATGATCAATGTTGTTGGAGGCACAACTGATCCTGTGAGGCCTGTAGATGATGCTGCTCAAACGTGATTCTTCATGCACCCAACAGAGTCATACTTTATGAGAGGTCAAGGGATGCCACCAGTGGTGGACCACTACTGAGCCCCCAATGACATCACAGCATTTTTTGGCCTTACTGCATAGAGCAAGAGGGGAGCAATGAATCCCTGGTGGTGGGATTGAAGTGGGGGGGTTCGAGGATGGACATGTACGTGTCTATGTTTAGTATAGGGAAGTGTATTTTGACACTCACTGCATAAAAAAGAGTAGAAAAGTCAGATTGTTAATATCGCACATGAGGAATTATTGCAATTACACCTTTAAGAGAAATATATTGCACTTCTGTAAGAATGTATTAAGTATAATGAAAAAAATGTATCACTTTCAGTAAAATATTACTAGTGACATTACGTTCGGAGGTAGGAGACATCCAAGTTGATGTCAGAGTTTATGAGTCTTATTACTGTTGGATAGAAGCTGTTCAAGAAAGTCTAGCAAACCAGACAAATGCTGGATGTGATGTGTCACTAAGCATTTTGCATGCTGTCTTTATGCTTCTTGTTGTAAGAAGTTCTTGCATGGTTGGAAGATTTGTGTCCATTATCTTCAATGCAATCCTCCCCACTCTTTGAAGTTTCTTCATCTCTGCCGTAGTACTGGTTCTGTACCACACAGTAAAGTTGCAAGTGAGAATACGTTCAATAGCTCC
This sequence comes from Protopterus annectens, assembly GCF_019279795.1. NCBI lineage: Eukaryota > Metazoa > Chordata > Ceratodontiformes > Protopteridae > Protopterus > Protopterus annectens. The sequence goes on from NC_056726.1 coordinate 491,725,832, forward strand.
ATTATAGAAAGTGGATCGAGCATTCAGAGGAAGCCTTGCTCTTTTGAGCCTTCTCAGGAAGTGCAGGCATTGGTGAGCTTTTTTAATTATTTGGCCTGTGTTCATGGATGAATAGAGGTCACCTCAGATGTGTACCCTCAGGAGCTTCGTACATTGAACTCTCTCTAGCACCTCACCACTGATCTCAAGTGGCAAATGAATGGTTGGCCTTTTTCTGATGTCAATGATAATTTATTTAGCTTTTTTGACATTCAGATCCAAGTTGTTATTTTCACTCCATCTGATCAGAGAGCTGACTGTTGTTGTGCACACTGCCTTGCTGGTGCCCACACCCCATATAATGGCACTGCTGTTTACTGTTACATTGTTGTTTCCATAACCTTGAACACTACAGGTACATCCAGTGGAGGGGCAAGCCATTCATTAGCAAGTGAAGAAAGACCAGGTATGTTACAGTGACACTGTCAGAGCTTTCAACAATGTTTAGCATGATGACTGAAATCTTTGTCAATATTTGTCACTACAGGTCCTTCTGGTGAACAATTCCAATGTATATTACATGAGCATTTATAGCCCATATTGCTGTGTTGTATATATGATTTTGTCAACATTAGTTTTGATAACTACATGACTGTGCTGCCTTTCTGTTTACTTTTCCACTGCAAGATCCACAGTACAAACCACAACCTCTATACAACAGGAGACCTCAAGTGCACATACGAGTGGTATGTGTATGTTACACATTCAGTCTTTTTTAATTGTGTTCACCTGGTACATGTTGTGAATGATGTAACCCGTAATGTCTTTTTTTTTTTCCTATATTAGTTGAAGTTCAGCAAAGTGGATCAACAACATCAGCCCATGACTGTTTGCCAGTTGTGTTGTTATGTTTTTATGTATCACATATGTCATGTATGTTGGCCATATTTATAGATTATGTAGTTATGATATATACATTCTGAGAAACATACATATATTAGATTTCAAGTAAAGTCAGTATTATTTGTAACATTGCAATGAAATATATATGCCAGTTGTGTTTTATATTCATAATGTGCTGTAGGCACATTGTTCCAATCTGTATCTTTGTATCTTGTAGCACATCAACTGTCTTTATTATCCAGGAGGCCATCCAGTGACCATGATGTTGTTCACAATGTGTATTATGGCCCCAACACAGAGAATATTTATATATTTTATTTATTTTACATTTGTTGACCAGGATAGTTCGACTGGATACATGTCCATTTCCAGCGGAGGCCCGATGAGAAAAGCTCCAAGGTAGAACATACAGTAAAGGTCACAATATAATTACAAGTTACACACAGTTTACAGGCTCCAGTTGAGAAAGTAGGTAATATAATCATACATTTTAAAAACAGTGTTGACAAATTGACTAGGCAATGTAACATGATTATAGACTAGAGGAGGATCTAGTCGGGTTTTGAACGAGGACATAGCCAGTGAGGTTTAAAGTATAGCTTGATACTTTTTTTGAACTGAGTAAGGGAGGGTTCAAGAGTAAGATCAGCAGGAAGAGAGTTCCAAGTTTTGCCAACAGAGTTAGCAGAGAGTCCCCAGCAGAGTTGTTGATTTTGGATGTTTGAACTAGTAGTTTATTAGAAGAGCGAAGTGCCCTCAGGTTGCTGCAAGTGTTGATGATATTTTTAAGTGCAGGCGTATTATCAGGGTGGTTGAGAACTTTATGGGCAATTGTAAGCTAGTTGTACTGAAGTAGGCTAGGCCATTCTAGCCAGCCCAGCAGAAATAGGTTGTGACAGAGGTGGTTCCTGTAGGCCGTGCCTGTTGCAAATCTAGCAATATGGTTATAACAGCTGGAGAGTTTGCTAAGAGTGGATTTGTTCAAATTAGTGAGTAGAAAGGCGGCATAGAGAAGAGTGGAGAGCAGATGGGAATGAGCAATAGCAGTCCTAGCAAATGGAGTAAGGAAAGGTTTGATCTAGAGGGAGCCAAGTTTTTTGTTAATGGTTTTGATAGTTTGATTAACATGGATATCAAATTTGAGGGTGTTATCTTTTGTGACGTCTAACTGTTTGGTTTGCGCATCTGGGGAGATAATGGCACCATTATTAGATTTTATGGTAAAGAGTAGTGAGAAATACTTACAAGTTAGGGAGAAAAGAAGCAACTCTGTTTTGTTAGGGTTTAATATCTGCTGATGGTTAAATAGCCAGTTTTCAACTATATTGAAAGTATTCTGTGTTAATGTAATTTACTCTGTCGGGGAGGTCGCTGAACAAATCAAGGTGGAGTCATCTGCATATTGGATACAGGTAGCATTTGGGATGACAGTGGGAAGGTCATTAATAAAGAGAGAGAGAAGAAGGAGTCCTAGTATGGAGCCCTGGGGGACACCTATGGGTAGATGGGTTGATAGTTTGTCCTGCCATAGGATGGCTTGTTGTCTAGCACACAGGTAAGATTGGAACCATTGAAGCGCATGGCTATTTAGTGAGAATGCCTTAAGGGTGTGCATGAGTATTTGGTGACTGACCATATTGAAGGCCTTGGACAGATCTAAAACAAGGGCTGAGGAAATTTTGCTATTATTTTGGTTACGGTTTATAGTGTTAGAGAAAAATAGGAAGGAGGGCTGAGGTCATACTGTGATCTGGCCTAAAATCATGCTGAGAGTTAGCCAACAGCTTACTCTGGGTAAGATAATGCAGAAGTTGTTTATGGATGCACTTCTCCATAATTTTAGCCAGTGGTGACAGAATAGCTATGGGTCTAAAGTTTGACAGCTCAAAGGAGTTGCCTCCTTTATGGAGTGGTATTACATGAGATATTTTCCAAATGGAGGGAATGGTGGTTTCAGATAAGGTTCTGTTGATTATGATGGAGATGGCGTATGCTATGGCATCTGCTGCTTTTTGCAGATACTCTGGTGGGAGGAGATTAGCTGCTAGAGTAGTTGCTTTTAATTTCTTAATTAGAGATCTGATAAGTGATGTAGAATCAGGCTGAAAGCTAAAGAAGAGTGGGGTATTCTCTAAAGGAGAGTGGGATATTAGCTAAAGGAGAGTGGGGTATTGGCTGTGGCAGAATTTGGGTGCCAGTTGGCTGACTAGGAATTGGATAGTCTCTGTGAAGAAACTGCTGAAGGTATTTGCAATATCCTCTGGGGAATTATGGTTGGAAGCTGACGGGGTAGGAGTGGAGGACTGTCCTGGGTGAAGAAGTTTATTTATTTATTTATGCCCAAAGCTTTTGAGGTTTGTTGTGATGTTTTTGTTTTGCAGTGAAATATATATGCCAGTTTTGTTTTATATAGATATATGCCGGTTGTGTTTTATAAGATATTGAGTTGTTTGGCGAGTCCACCCATGAAGTTGATGCAGATTTTGTACCAGATGTATCCTCAGATGTGGACACCAAAATTGTCGAAGGATTCAGAGGATAATGACACAGTGAATGTTGAATGGGGTGAGGCCATTGATCAACACACCACAGTTGGGAGCACTGCTGCCTGCAGATCCACACAACAACCAGGCACAGGTCATCGTCGCAGACATAGGTAAGGAGATGTTGGACATGGCCAAGTGTCAGAAGGTGTGTGTCTCTTGCTGCAGGCAAATGAATAGGCACAGCTATGCCATCAATCAGACATCCATGCACTTGCCTGTACCATAGTTTATGTGGCACACCATCTATGTGTCATGCATAAAGAACACGAGCACAGACATGGTGAGATTATGGCTGCACTGGCTGCTCAGAATGAGAGTCTGCTAGCCGTGGCATGGTCGGTGGAAAACCTGACCTCTACAGTACTGCAGCAGTATCATAATACTAACAGGAGTCTGTGTTTCATGACTAAACACAGAAGATTGCAACCTGTGAGAGGCAGGCCACCTGTGTGCAGAACCACCATTGGCCATCAGGAATTCCTGTCTGCGGTCCAGCCTACACAGATGTCAACTACTAGCTCATCTGCTGAGGTCCCACCAGTCACCAGACCTTCGACTCAAAGTTATGCTGCTTCATCTGAACATGGTGTTGTATCCCCATCCATCTTCTCTGTGTAGAAAACAGGAAAGGATGTGTCTGTATGTGGTCATAGCAGGGTGAACCATGATGCGAGACATCAGAGAAGTCGAGAAAGGCTGTGTTAGACTGTGTCCAACAGTGTAGTACACATAGTTGATTAATATTATTTTAATACCACTGTGCTGTGATGTGTGTTTCTGAAATAAAAATGTCTGCATAATGTCATGCATGATTTCTTTTTTTTTCATGTTATGATGTTGTACAGATATGTAAGTGCAACACTGACATGTGTCCCTTATTGTTGAACATACAATGATAAAACAGAATGAATGTGTATGCATACTTGTGTCGGTTGTGCCCTGAATTGATGTTTTTATTTTTGACATATTTGCATGTGTTCATGTTGGAATATGTTAGGTTCATAGGTGTTTGCTAGGCTAATGACCACAAGGCCTTTTTAAGCCTAGCCATGCATCCCAAATCTCTGACTAGTTCTGATACCCTTGATAAGTGTAAGCATGGGCCTGGGAGATGAATCATTTACAGATCACCTGTGTCCATTAGAGACATAGGTGCCAAACCAGGGATGAATTTCCCGTTTCCCATCCAATTTTTCAAGTTGCTCTTGAATTGGGTTAGGGAGGAATTCTGATTCACATGGATGGGGAGCCTGTTTTGTCAATGAGGTAATCTCTGGGATACATAGCTATCTCTCCAGCAGTTTCTATTTATATCACAGGCAAGGGTCAAGTCTTTAGAATGGGTAATTCTGGTGCTGTTTGTTTTGTGGACATGCAGAAGGTCCATCAGAGTGGGGTCTGACAATCCCCTGCATGCCAGGCATAGATCTCCCCTCAAAGCCTGCAGGAGACAGAATACAGGGATAGGGCCTTGAGGTGGTCTGCATAGGACAAATTACTTATGACCTGTATTCTTTTAGTGAGGAACATCTGTGGATGTACCAATTGTTGTATTTGCCTGGTTAGGTACATACCAAAGGTTTTTGAGGGCGAATATTTCCAACAGGTTAGGGGTGTAGCAATGAGAGCAGCATGCACCCCAACCTATGCAAATCTGGTATTACTGGGATGGGAAAGAGAACATGTGTTTAAAAGTGAATTCTATGCCAATATATCCTTTTACTGTAGGTTTTTGGATGACATCTTTATTTTGTGGAAAGGAACTGCAGAGAGCATTCCTTCATTTATCCAATACCTGAATCATACCACTGAATTTTTTAAATTTACCTTCCAGTTTGATTTTCACGAGATTAGTTATATGGATACTAAAATTATTAAAGATAAGGAAAAATTTGTATCCAGGATTTATCGGAAGAAAACTTTATGTAATAACTATCTACACTTTAACAGCCATCATCCTTTATCACAGAAGAAGAGTATTATTAAAGGACAGGCTGTTAGAGTAGCTAGAATGACTTCTTTAAAGGAAGATGTCCTGAGTGAATTCGATTTTTTGAAAGGTATGTTTCTGGACAGGGGCTATCCTGTAGAACTGATTGACAATACATTTAATGAAGTTTTAAGAAAATGGGGCAAAAAACATGTACCCTTGCTAGGTAAGAGTTTGAATAAAAACAAAAATGTGGACCCTGGGAAAAATGTTGAAAGAATGAGCGACATTAATTTTGAACAAACATGTATTGTACAGTTTAGCCTTTTATATCAACAAGTAAAAGGAATAATATACAAAAACTGGGGCATATTTAAAGTTGACCATGATGTCTATCAGGTAGTGGGAGAAAAACCTGTTTTTACTACAAAAATTGGGCCCAATATTAAAAGAATTCTAGAGAATAGACAATACAATCTAACTAAAAATGAAACAGCAAGAGGTACTGGACCCTGTGGTAGATGTGTAACTATTGTTCTTACATTCTACAAGAGAATATGATTTGTTTGGAAAATAAAAACAGAAGTGTAGTTTATTTAAAGAGAGGTAACTGTTATTCCAGCAAGTTAGTATACATGGCTAGGTGTAACACCTGTAATTCCTGTTATATTAGGAAAACAGAGAGGTCCCTTAAGACTAGAATATACGAGCATTTGTATGATATCAAGAACAAAAGGGATACAAATGCTCTGTATAAGCACAGTGTATGTTGTGATGGTTACACAGGTTTTAAATTTGCTATTCTTGATACAATAAATATAGAAGCCAGGGGTGGGGATTGGCAGAATGCACTATATAAAAAAGAGCTGTTGTGGCAATTGAGGTTGGCAGCAAATTTCCCCCCTGGTTTAAATGATTATTTGAGCCTGTTACCCATTTTAAAAGAAAAAGCAGAACAAATTTAAAATTGTCTGTTGTAACAAGTATACTGTTGTTTGAACATTTGTTTGAATTTTACAGGTAACAGTGTGTAAAGAGGGAATATGACATAACATAACACAGTTTTATTTTTAGTTTCTGAAACATGTTTGAAAAATATTCTGTTCCTAGAAGAAACAACTTTCTCATTTCTGTGTTTTTAATTAACAACATTGTTTGGCATTTTTAAAGTTTTATTGTTTTAATATGCCTGTTTACCATTGGGAAAAGTTTAGCCAATCATGGGCAAGCTAACAGTATAAAAATGTTTTTTGTTGTTGCTTAAGTTAATTCTGATGAAGTCAAAGTGGATTGACGAAAGCACTTAATTATTTGTACTAATAAAAGAATGTTTGGGACTCACAACAGTAGTGTTTCACTTTTTGGTTTATTTGTTTTTTTAAGAGCACTATTACACCACTACCTTTTTGGTTGACACACCAAAGGGGGCACTGTACTCAATGATAGGTCTGATGAATGCCGGGTACAGTGGAACAATGACTTCTGGGACTTAGATGCCATACCTTTGTTTATAATTTGCACAAAGTAGAATGATTTCCTCAGCACTGTAGACATGTGATGATCAAAGGCTAGATTACTATGTGTGTCCCTAAGTCCCTGACTATTGGGTCAACTCTAAAGGGTGTGTTGTCGATATGATAGTTTCCAGGGTTGGATGACTTCCCGAAGGATACTACTGTGTATTTCTTGGCATTTAATTTTAGTCCATGGCTCTAACACCAGTTATTTGTCTGTGTCAACCCCTCCTGGAGAACATTTGTGTCAGTGCAATATTCAGTGACAGCTCCTAATTTGCAATCTTCTGCAAATTTAGTCAGCCAGATATCACTGACATTGGCCTTGATTTCTGAGAAGTAAATGCCAAAAATGGAATGGTCCAAGGACTGATTCCCTGAGGGACTCCACTTGTGACTATCCTCTTTGTAGAGTTGGACTCCCCAATTTTAACTTCCTGGGTCCTGTCTATGAGACAGTTGGCTATCCACCGGGTGACATATGGGTTTGTACCTAACCTCTTGAGTTTGTCAACAATGCCTGAGTGGGGTATTATATCAAATGCCTTGGCCAGGTCAAGGTAAGCTCTGTGAATGATTTTGCCCTCATCCATTGCTTTGGTGACCTTCTCAAAGAAGTCCACCTAGTTGAGTAGGCATGATCTGCCCTTGGCAAAACCAAACTGGGTAGGGTCCAGTGTTTAGAGGTTTACTACATATCTTTTGATCATCTCCATGATAATTCTCTCTATGGCTTTACTTATAAGACTAGTGAGACTTATGGGTCTGTAGATGGGCAGCCTTTGTGCAGAGGGATGACTGTTGCCTTTCTCCATTCATGAGGCACAAAGCCTTTTTGGAGGCTACAGTTAAAGAGTAGTTCCAGAAGCCCTGATACGTCATGTTTCATGCCATTTAGAAGGCATCCTGGGATATTGTCTGGGCCCACTGATGCAGCATGCTTGGTCTTAGAGAAAGCATTAAGGACCTGTTCCCTAGTGATTGTGGGGGGAGTTATATTTGATGATATTTCCTGAGGAAGGTTGAGGGGGACAGAGGGGTAAAGTTGGAGCTGACTTTATCAGCCAGGATGTTTGCTATATCTTCTGCCTCAGTATAGGTGGCTCCATTTACAGTTATCTCTGCACACAATTATGTATTACCTTTGAGATGGTGAACATAGCTAAAGAATGCTTTTTTGTTGTCTTTAGCCTCAGAGGTCAAACTTACCTCACATTTGGCTTTGGTAGACTTCATTTGCCCTCTGGGTTGTTTGTTTAGTTTGATGAGTGCCTTTATCCTGCAAGGTGCTGCACTTCCTAATTTTTGCCATGATTTTCTTCCTTCTGTTATACAGCTGATTGATTTTGTGATTCCACCAGGGTGGCTTGTTTTTTGAGTTAGTTCTGTACTTCTTCCTGGTGGATATAGCTGCCTCTGTGCAGCTATTAACATGCTTGTCCAGGGTTTCTGTGAACAGTTCTGCATAGGCATTAGTGCTCTCCGGTTTTATGAGGGCTGGAATTTTTCCAGGTTCTCATTTAATAGCAGAAGTTTAGCTTTAGAATAGTTCCTGAATATTCCTCATTTAGCTGGGGGTCCATGTTTTATTTATACTTCAAAGAAGACCTTTTTGTGGTCTGACCTTACCAGGGAAGGCATTACAGTAGGGGGTGTGCAGCAGTCTCCCATATTAGTGAGGACCAAATCCAGTATGGTGTCACCTCTGGTTTGTGTATTGACTATCTTGTCCATGGAGTTTGTGTTTACAAAATCCAGGAATCTCTGTGCATGTACGCTTGGTGTCATATAGGATTCTCATTGAACAGTGGGGTATTAAAGTAACCCATGAATGTGGTATTGGGTTGATGACTAATGTTTCTAATAAGTTTAAATACATGGTATGGGTTACCTGGGTCATTGAAGGGGACCTATAGCTTACAAGGAAGTGTTATTGGATTTTATCTATGGTGATTTGAACATGGAGCAGCTTAAGTGTATTGTCCTGTTTGACCAGCCTTGAGGTATATTTATTTTTGATGTAAATAGAGACACCTCCACCTTTAATCCCTGCCTGTGAAGTAGCTGGCCTAAATGTGTGAAAGCTATTATTACCACGCGCTGTTGGTGTGCTCTCCGTGGCTTTAAACCATGTCCCAGTGACCGTGCAGAAGTCAGCATTCTCTAGGTTAAAGAGAGCTTCTAGGGAGTGGAGGTTTTTTTTTAGACTTCTAGCACTGAGCAGTAATACCTTCAGGTTTTCTTGGTTTTGATTTGCTATGTCAGAAGTACTTTCAGTTTGGCATTGCCTAAAAAGGCACTATGGGGGAAGGCAATGTTTTAGCTAATATTCAAAAGCCTAGAGGAGATAGTTGCAGACCATCCCTGGCAAAGCAGCATGGTCTGTTGAACATCTCCTTCAAATACTGCACCCCTTAGTATGACACCAGAAACTAAGCCAATTATTAAAGTCAATAATCTTTTGTTCGTATTGTGGCATCATCCTTGGAGAAGGTAAAATGCTGTTCAATGATAGGCTCATACCAGTCTGAGACACATATTTCAAGAGCTCCATGATATCTCTGTTCATACAGTCTAGGGAGGTACATCTCAGGTCATTTACTTCTACATGGACTTTGACTGAGTCATATTGGTAATTGTGGTCCAATGACATGAGTGCATGCATAATGTGGCAGATCCTAGCCCCTTATAAGCAACTGACTGTAGCTTTCACCTCACTCAGCCTGGTGAGAGTGACATCAGTGTGTACCATGATAGAGTCTCCTATTACTTGAATGTTGGATTGTGTGATGGCTTGCCTTATGGGCTTAGTGATAGAGGCTCCATGAGATATACCTCTATGTGTTGATGTTGGTGTAGTTTTGAAAGAGTGCATTTGGGGCCGCTGAGGGTATTTGTTATATGTACCTTGTCTAGGAGGTCTTTGTGGTTCAGGAAGGTTACATGTAAGTATCTCAGCATATGTGGCTCTATATGTCTGCTTTGAATTCTTCATAGGTTCATAGGTAGGTACTAGGCTATTGGCCCAAGTGCCTAAGTAAGCCTAGATAACAGGGTTCCCTGGCTTACGCAACCCAAGAAAGTTATTTTCCTGTGCCCCTGTTGAGCAGAACCACAGAAGTGATCCCCGGGATGTATTTCCTATTTCCCATCCACTTATCAAGATTTTTCTTAAAGAGTGCTAATGAGGAACTTTGCTTGACATAGATGGGTAGCTTGTTCCAGTGTATGGAAAGTCTCTGGGAAAGGAATCTATCCCTCCAGCATGTCCTGTTTATTGTGGTGACAAGGTTTAGGTCCCTAGAGCATGTAACTCAGAGGGATTGGGATTTCTTTAGGTGTAGCATGTCCAACAGCTCTGGGTTTGACATAGCTTTATTTGTTAGGCAGAGATCACCTCGGAGTAGGCGATATGCTATGGAGTAAAGCTGGAGTTTTTTGAAACGCTCAGTATAGGGCATCTGTTTGAGGCAAGTAATCCTCTTTGTGAGGTACTTCTGTGGCCTTTCCAGCAGCTGTAGATATCTTGTGAGGTACATTCCAAAAAGGGCGTTGTACTCTATAATTTGTCTAATGAGTGTCAAGTAGAGGGGAACAATGACCACTTTTTTCCTAGATGAGAACCCTTTTGTGATGAGGTGTGCTATGTAGAAGGATTTCTTGACTACTATGGCAATGTGATTATCAAAGGAGAGACTACTGTCCACCTGGGTCCCCAGGTCTCTTATCACACATTTGGCGTTAAGTAGACTCCCACCTACGTGGTAGTTCATGGGTACAGAGTTTTTACCAAAGGGGATGACAATGCTCTTTTTGGCATTGAGCTTGAGGCCATGGCTCCGACACCAGGCATCTGTCTCAGTGAGGCCCTTCTGCAGGATGTCCACATCATTTGGGGACTCAACTATGACTCCTAGTTTTCTGTGTTAGCCTGTACTTCAGAGAAGTAGATACCAAACAGGAGAGGTCCTAAGACTGAACCCTGTGGCACTCCACTTGTCACTGGTTTGAAGTCAGATTTGGAGTCTGCAACTTTTACAGTGTGGATTCTGTCAGTGAGCCATTTGGCAACCCATCTTGTGATGTAGGGATTTATACCTAGTTTAGTGAGTTTAGCTATAATTCCAGACTAGAGGATAGGCTGTGTGAACTACCTTACCCTTGTCTACAGCTTTGGTGAAGTCGATCAGGTTCAGGAGGCATGATCTGCCTTTCACACACCCGAACTGGGTGGGGTCTGGAGTTTGGAGGTTACCAATGTCTTTGTTTATGAGCTCTATGAGGATACGTTCCATGACCTTACAGACCAGGCACATCAGGCTAATAAGGTGATAGTTCCCGGGCTCAATGGTAGCTCCCCCTTTGTGGAGTGGGATAACTGTTGCTGTACGCCATTCAGTGGGCACAAAGCCTGATGTGAGATTATGACTGGACATGGTGCTTAGATGGGGAGCCAGTTCGTTCTGAAGTTCATATAAAACACAGGCTGGGATGTTGTCCGGCCCTATGGATGCTGTGTTTTTGGCTTTAGAGAGTGCAGCTTTTGCCTGCATAGTTGTAACTATAGGGCCTCTGCAGATATGGGCCCTTTAGGGGTTGAGAGGAGGGTAAAGTTAGCACTGAAACTATCTGCCAGGACATTCGCAATATCAGTTGGTTCTGTAATTTTCATGCCGTTGTGCTGCAACTCAGAGCAGATCTGGGTGTTGCCATTGAGATTCTTGACACAGCTATAGAATGCTTTGTTGTTGTCCCTAGAATCAGTGGTGATTTTGTTTTCATCGCTAGCTTTGAAAGATCTTATAAGGGATCTCAACTTCTTACTGAGGCTGACCAGGGAATTCATCCACTCATGGGATTTTACTCTCTTTTGCAACAGTTTCTTCCTTCTGTTGTAGAATTTGCTTATGGCAGGGGACCACCAGATTGGCTTACTTTTTTGGAGGATAGCATCTTGGTTCTGTTTGGGATAGCACGATCCATGCACTCATGTAAGTGCTTATAAAGTGACTCTGTGTAGGATTCAGCAGTCGTAACTGTATTGTCCATCTGCGTGGGTGTTATGAACTTCACCAGTTCTGTCTTAAGAAGCATGAAGTTGGCTTTGGAGAAATTTTTTACTGTGATTTCCTTAATAGGATATGGATATCTAGGGTGATTAGCATATGGTCGGATCTGACCAACGAGAAGTTGACTTCAGGTGTGAAACACCAGTTACTCATGTTGGTAATGACTAGGTCTAGGATATTGTTGCCCCTGGTGGGGGTGTGGATAAGTTGATCCAGGGCATTGGAATTTATGAATTCCATAAAGCGTTGAGTAAAGAAGTTGGTACATGAATAGTTTTCCCAGTTAATGTTTGGGTAGTTGAAATCGCCCATTATTAGGGTGTTTGGTTGAACCTTAATATTTTTCAGTATATCAAAAAAAGAGGAGTGGGAATCCTGAGGCATGGTGGGGGATCTGTAGCAAGCTACAATTTGGATTGCAGTTTTTTCCCAGAGTTACTTGCACTTGGATAACCTCGGATGCATTATGCTGAGCATCTAGCCTGGAGGTGTGGATATCCTTAATGAATATGGACACACCTCTGCCTTTGGTGTTCCGGTCCAGGTTAGGCAGCCAAAAAGTGTGGTATGAGTTATAGCCTGGTAATGCAGGGGTGCTCTCTGGAGCCTTGAACCAGGTCTCAGTCACTTCACAGATATCGATGTTCTCCATTTTAAGGAGTTCCTTGAGGGAGTGCATTTTGAGATTTAGACTTCTAGCATTGAGTAGCATTACCCTCAGTTTTTGCTTGCCTATTCCTGTTACAGTAGTGAATTTGTCATTTGAACCTTGCCTAAAAAGGCACTATAGGGGCATCAAGAGCCATAGCCGGTATCCATAATCCCAGGGGTGACAGATGCAGGCCATCTCTGGCAAAGCATCATGGTGTGTCGACCATGTCATCCCAGACAGACAGATACTGGATCCCCTTAGAATGACACCAGAAGCTTAGCCAATTGTTGAAGTCAATCATTTTGCCCTTGTACTGCGGTATCATTCTGGGCGATGGCAGGATGCTACTCAGGACTAGGGTCATACCTGATTGGGATACAAGATTGGAGAGCTCTTCCATGTCTCTTTTCATGTAGTCCAGGGAGGTATGTCTCAGGTCATTCACACCAACATGGACAATGACAGAGTCATATTTGTACTTGTTGGAGTGACCTGAGTGCGTAGGTTATGTGGTGGATCCTGGCACCTGAGAGGCAGCTGACAGTAACCTTCTCCTTGGTTAGCCTGGTGAGTGGGATATCAGTGTGCCTGACTATAGAGTCACCTATGACTAGTGTGTTGGGTATGTTGTTTTGCCTTATGGGCTGTGGTTGAGTGGCACACTGAGTCTGTGGGCTATGTGTCATTTGGGTTGTGTTGGGGGGGTGGAGGTTGCTTGCATTTCTGCTTTGGAGGTCTCTGTTGCTTGATCAGATTATTATTGAGAGCCTCCATGAATGTTTTTGTATTTCTATGTGTGGATTTTGGTAGTGTAGGTTTAGTGTGACTATGTGATGAGTGTGGTGTGGTGCAAGTGTTTACCTTCTCCTCTTGACTGTCAAGTTCAGTCTTGGCTGGAGACAGCTTTACCTCCAGTTTGGCTAGATAAGTGCATCTCTCACAGGTTGTGGTGTTGGGTGGTAGGAGGAGAGGGATGTCTGTGTACATGAGGCAATTGCTACATTGCCCCAAGATGCCCAGATTCTTCTGATAGACAGGAGATAGCACTGGGAGCTGATGCTTGGACATGCCTGAATAAAAAACGACTTTCCTCAAGACAAGTGAGGAAAGTGAGTATAAGAGCTGTTTTTCTCCAAGCAAGTGAGGAAAGTAAGTACAAAAAATGTTTTCCTCTAAGTAAAGAGGAAGGTCAAGTGCTGTAGTAATTTGTAGCTTATTTAGTGCTAACAACAAGTTCTGAACAAGTGATGAGCATGAATAAGCAAATTCAAATGCTAAAACTAAGAATCTGTACCTGGATCTTGTGGTAGATAGGCTACCTAGTGCTTATCACTCCCACTGATAAGCTAGAATGCTTCCCTCCAACACAGAAAGGCTTGTGGGGCTCAGAAGCTTACAAACAGTCCTGGATACAGCAAATCTGTATCTGGACTAGACTGGTTGCAAGAAAGGTGGGAAACAAGTGCAAATGTGGGCTTTTAAACCAGAAGGTTGAAAGAGATGGAAAAACTGCCCAAATGGCCAATAAACTTCAATTTCTGGGCCAGAAACCACTCTTGTGGTAGACAGGCTACCCAGTGCTTACCACTCCCACTGGTAAGCTAGAAGGCTTCCCTCCAACACAGAAAGGCTTTGGAGGCTCAGAAGCTTATAACAGCCCTGGATACAGCAAATCTGTATCTGGACTAGACTAGTTACAGAAATGTTGGGGAAACACCGCAAAAGCAGGCTTTTAAACTAGAAAGTTGAAAGAGATGCAAAAACTGCCCAAACAGCCAATAAACTACAATTTCTGGGCCAGACACCACTCTTGTGGTGGATAGGCTACCTTGTGCTTACCACTCCCACTGGTAAGCTAGAAGGCTTCCCTCCAACACAGAAAGGCTTTGGGGGCTCAGAAGCTTACAACCAGTCCTGGATACAGCAAATCTGTATCTGGACTAGACTAGTTACAGGAAAGGCAGGAAATAAGCTTACACATTTTTTTTGAAAAGTGGAAAGGGAGAAAGGAGAAACAGAAGATAATTCAAAATTAAGAAACTAAGTAGCTTGCCCTTCACAGATGTTCTCTCTGTATTAGGTAGAGTGAGTTAGTGGCACTAGACTGGAATAGAGCTGGGATAGAGCTGAACAGATGGGACTGGCAGGAGTGATGGGTGCAGTGTATGTACTACTGACAACCTTATTGACATTAGGAGTACTTTTATGTGAGAGCTTTGCCTCCAGTGACATTGTGCAAATACATCTCTCACATACCATATCAGTTTGTTTGAGAACTAATTGGTTGTCAGTAAACATGAGGCAATTCCTGCATTGCCTTAGGAAGCCTATATCCACCAAGCCAGTAACAGAGACAGCAGAAAAGTTCATAACCATGGCAATAGACCCATTTTTATTGATTAGACAGTTGTAGTGAGGATATCAATCACTGTCAGGGTATCCAGTTAGCAACTATGTGGACCATGCTTGTTACTGCAAACTAGTGAGGCTCATGTTATCTGTGATGCTCAATGTGTACATCTAATAGGTACTTACCATTAGATGCAATGTGTGTTGCTACTGTGGGGCAACACCTCAACAGCAATGCTTAATCTGTGAACTCATGTACATGTGGCTTGTCATGACTCAAATATTTGGGTCAGACACTGTCATATAATCTAGGCCTGCAGTTCTGGCCACACCCTATGTTGCCTACGGCTGTGACTTATGTCCCCTATGTCCTTCTGCTCCTCCTTCAATAATAGGGAGATGTCCTCTTCTGACATTTGTGGTTCTTGGGGTAGTTAAACCACACCTCCAGCTGGAAGACTGCCATGTGCTGTAGTTAGCATGTTGTGGAGTGTGGTACACACTGTTGTCATCTGTGCTGCCTTCTTGGGTGTGTACTGCAGCGTGCACGCAGATGTATCCAGACATCTTAATCTAACTTTCAATACACCGAATACTTACTCTATGGTCTTTCTGGTTGCTGTGTGTACTCTATTAGGCCTCATGTGCAGAGTTGGGTGGATCACTGTACGTGGTCATTAGCCATGACTAAAGAGCATAACCACAGTCACCTGTTGGGGGATTAAAACACTTTTGTTCAGACTGGATATTGTTGACATGGGGATCCTTCAGTTACATCCTAGCTGTATTATTGTAGTTCCCCAGAAGCAATCCCTCAAGAGTTTCACCTTGCTGAAATGCAGCCAAGTCCATTTTTTCTCCAAATGACAGCGACATGGACAATTTCAGGAAGTGTTGTCAATATGTCTGTTATGCTGCCATCTGCTGCAAACACAACTTGGCAGTCCTTACTGTTCATGTATCAGTTTGCTTCTGATGTACTGGTGTCTTGATAGGTATGTGTGTGCAGTTTATTGCACCAAATACATGGGTGAAGTTTGCAATGTTGTAGAACTGGTGCATTACAATTCTATGCTCCATGGGTGTGGATGGGAAGTGTAGATAGTCACAATGCTGCACATTGCTGCCAGAAAATTTTCCAGGATATGACTGGCAACTATCTGTGATACTCCAACAACATCTACCATCAGTCTCTGGAATATCCCAGATGCAAGTATACCCAGACTGAGATACACTTTGGTTTCAAAGAGGATGAGGATTCCTCATAGGGTCTGTACAGACATGTGTAAGGCACATATATTACAGATAGTCTGCACCATTTATCTGTCTAGATGGTATCTGTCATTTATTTTGTGTTCTGACAACTGGTTTAGTTGTAGCCTTGCTCTGACTCTAGCTGGCTGCTTTCTTGGATGCACAGTGACATCATCATTTATGGCTAGCATCACTGCTGCTTGTTGCAGTAAACTAACAGCAGGTTGCATTGTTATATTTTTTTTCAGTTTTGCTACAGATTTTGCCGTAATTCATAGTATTCATGTGAAATTCTAGGGGTGATAATGTAAGCACCAAGAATCTTGTAAGTGCAGTCTGCATAGCTATTTGTCGCATTTGAGTTGCATTGTGTACACACAGTGTGTTTTTGAATCACACTGGTATGCACAGAATCCCTAATTATCTTACACTGAATACCTAAGTAGTTGGTTTGCCTTCACCCTGTCTTCTGGAACTGCTTCCACAGCAGGTGCGCTGGAGTCTTCCTTCGGCATACTGCACTGTCCATAAATACCTTCCTTGAACTTTACGGAATCCAGCCCTGTCATATAACTTGTACCGATTCTTAACCAATGTTTTCATATTATGTTTAATATGGTATATTTATTTAAACTGTATTTGTTTTTTGAATTATTTTTAAAGACCATAAAATTATTGTTCTTAAAAAGTTTTTTAATATTTTGGAGATCTTCTCCCTGGGTCTTGGCTGAAAATGAGCTCCTACTCAGTCGGACTTTCCCAGTAATCAAATGTCAATAAATAATACTTAGTAATTTTACCGATCTACTTACAATACAAAATATGCTTATGTTGAAAATTTTCAGCTGTTGTTTAGTTTTAATTTTTTTTTTTAAATTGCATTTGGTATGAATATAGCTGCTGAAATCCTACATAAAGCCCATTACTGATTTATTAATCTGCTTGGATACTATATTTGGAATGGGAGTTATTGTTCTGTTAATCATAAAGAATAGTCTTGAGAATGTATTCATGTTTATGGCTCTGACCCTGACCGCAAAGTTAAAGTGGAATTTTTGCCCGCCTGCTCAGTTGGGTTTTTTTTGGCACTCTCAAGCATACTTTTCTGTTAAAAAAAAAAAAAAAATTCTTGTCATACACATATGTGATGTCTATTTTAGGGTGGTTTCCTCAATCAGTACTCCATTTGGCTTATATAGGTTTACGCTTGTGACACATTTAGCTTATAGCTAAAGAAATCATTTATCTTTTTTAATATGTTTATTGTTTTATGAGATACAGAGTGACAAACAGAGGGATTTTGTGCATAGAAAGAAGTGAAAATCTCTTCCTCCTTGCTGCAATTTAAATAACCAAACATTCGTAATTTGTACACTCAGTAAATAATAATAATGAGTGGAGAATCCTTGTTGAGATGAATCAGATGTTATAACGCTGTAATACACAAGATGCAGCTTACCTATGAGCTTAGAACATTTGAAGGAACGTCTACGTGACATAATTACAAGTGAGTTTGCAATTACAAATAAACATAAACTAAATAACTGTTTTAGTCCACCATGAATGTATTCTGGGACAGGAATGACACTCATGATACCTACTGCATAACTAATCACATCTGACCAAACATGCTTTATCTGGTAAAATCTGACCCATCTCGTTTGATAATCAATATGTTCAATAAAGGTCTGTTGCATATTTTTTTCTGTATGATCTAGCATTATAACTATATGATTCCTAAAGACCTATCAATTCAGGCACTGGCCTTGTCAATTCTGAGTGGGATTGCAAGCATCTTCAGAATAGTGAAGCACAGAGCTCCCAACAACTTACTGTTGCTACTCTGAAGCTACATTTTCTCCCAAACACATGGGAATGGCATCATCACGGGGGTGGGGATTGCCCACTTCACTATCTTAAAACACCAGGACATTGAATGGACAGGAACCCTGCTAGTCTAAGAGAAGGAAATGAGATTTTATAAAATGCTATGCAGTTAATTTCATTACATACATCTATTGCAATGCAAAGTTAATGGAGGACTTAGCAAGCCCTCTGAGTCTTTTTGAAATTGTCTGTCACCATAACCCCAACTACATGGTGATTATGGAATTGCAGGTAGAGATCCTGCCTCCAGTACCAGGACTAAAGTACAGGTTGAGTTGCATAGCAGAGTGCCATCCTGCACAGCTGCTTCACCTATAGGACAGGTTGGGGAATGCAGGCTTGATACCCAGCAAGGCCATTGTGCCTGTAATAGCCTCATCCATGGTAGTAGACCATGGCTACAAGCCAACTAGGGAAATAACTTTATTTTTTTAACAAGTCAGTCAGTCTCTAAGACACATCCTCAGTGGTGTTCAGGGATGGCTCACAAACTACACAACCACTCACTTGCATGGCCCTCTACATATCCAGTGGCTCCTCAACACTGCAGTACAGCTCTTCTTTTATGTGAAACTTGCTATTGTAGGCAGACTGACTTCTCAGCAGGTGTTATATGCAGCACCAGATCCCACTCACAGGTGAAGTTGCTGCTTTACCAAAACATTCCACTGAACTTAATAGGCTACCCCATTGCTTCAGTCTTTCACACTGGCAACAATTGGCAAAGTATAGCACACCTCTCAACCATACTGAATTGCTTGGTATTTACCGGTTTTGATGGAAAAATAATGGGGTGCCACAAATTCCCAAGTGGCCCCTTTAATTCCTGATTTTTTTTTTATATTATTGTATTTATTTATTTATTTATTTATTGTATTTACAACTTTAAATTTATGTCTGACATCACCACAGGGGCATGCATGATGACATCAGCTACTGCCTTGGTCAGAAAAAATATTTGGAGGGAAATAGGAATATAACTGCAATGGTGGCAGATGTGCAGACTCTGCCCACATGTCCCAGCCTCCAGGTAAGAAAAAAACATAGAACTGTTTAATTGCTATAAGTCCATTGAGCAAACTTCTGCTTAGTATAGCTTTTTTTCTCTTTTTGGCCGTTTTTATCTGCTGTTAAATAAGTCCATTTTTGCTGGCCAAAGGTACTGTTTAATTTTTTTGTGTTGCAATTAAGTTCTTTAAGTTCAACTATCTGTTTTTACTGCAAGTAAGTCAAGTCCATTTCATTCAACTATCTCTGCAAGTCCATTCTGAGACAAAGAGGGAGGTGTGTGTGGCTTTTACCCTTTTTGGCCATTTTGTTTGTGTTTTCAAGTAGCTTTAAGTCTGATTTTTAACTTTTATCTGTAACCATACCTCTCAACCTGAAAACATCAAAAATCTGGACAAGGCCCATGAAAAATAGGTACAAATCTGTATGCTGATTAACATAAAATTTGCATACATAATTATGTAACCCCACCCACTCCAATGGGATTGTGGGATACCAACTTTCAAATGCAAATCGAAGAACATGCAACCAAAATATGGCACCAGAGTCCCCCTGTAGCCATTCCAATGTCCCATTACCTGCCTATTTCGACCTATTTACCATAAACACCAATGTGTGCTTTACTAATACAATGATTATTTGGATTTTATTTTTACATTTTACAGCCCAATGTGCAAATACCAATAGACATCTGCTAAACAAAGCAACACTGTCTCACAATGAAAACAGACTTGGCATTAAAACGTCTCTGCCCTTGAAACTCACATTCATTGAAACAGCATTGAAGCCCACACCACATTAAAAAAATGCATTTGGCCAGTAGTGGATAAAGATTACCATTGGGCTGTTTTCAATTCATTGGCTCCTTGCTTGCACACAAAACAAGAAACATACATGTTTTCTTTGATACACCTTCCTGACTTTATTAAATTATATTCCTTGTATAATACAGCACACTTGTTAGACAGAATGCATTTTATATTTATTCTTTGAACATTTTTCCAGTAGGCTGTAGGCAATGAAACAAAATGCATGAACCAATAATGACAAAACTGCCCAGTTCAGAACATTTCCATCATAAAAGTCTACTTCCACAGTGTCCACACCCACACTATAAATAGAATGACAGTAGTACAAGCCATAGGCATTTTGGACAGCTTCTAGCACTTATTTTCGATTTCAGTTTTTTTAAGGGGGGAGGGTACAAAAGGCCAAAAACCAGGGACACATTTTAAACATTGCTTGTATAATTTTGTAAAGTTGTTTTGTCCACAGTCTGCTCATTTCCCTGCATTCTGAAGAAATTGCAAAGCTTGATTAAAGCAAAATGAGAATTGTCATTCTTTTCCCATGCAATCCTTCACAGCCAGTGTTACACTGACAATATTACCTAAGCAGTAATGCTGTTCAGTACTATGTCACCCTTTCCATGAAAAAGAAAATTTCCTCACACCTTCCCTGAAACTTCCACCTTTGTATCTTCATACCCTCATATTCTTCCACAAACATAACTTTCTACTAAATGCTTTGGCTGATGAAACTATCCTAGCATAACTAGCACTCAATGATATAATTCTGTGGAGTGCCACTTTAAAATGCAGTCATGAAGTGTCACTTCTGCAGAGTAATAAAACTATAAAAAACAAAGGTTTTATACTAAGTAAATTTTGTAAAGGCCCCAAAGATTGTGGAAAAAGAGTTCCTGCTCAAGCAATAGCCTGGTAACATGAAGAACCATCAACCACACAATAGAAAAAAAGTAATAAGCACTATTTTTAAAGATTTATTTTAATAAAGTATTTGCTACTGTACATACTGATACTGTACAGGTTAGAACTGCTGCTCATTTTCCATGACGGTAGAAACTGCTTTGCTACATACCTGATTTTTTTTCTCCTTTCGTAACAGCATCTCTCAATAGTGTGATGTATTAAGTTTATACATCTCCTTAATGTGCAGTAATTTCCCTGTTAATAATGTTTCTGCATATGAGCCATACAACTTACATTTTTACTATTTGGAGGTTCTCCAAGAGCTTCCCCCTAATAAAACCATTAAATGCTAGGATGACTGACCTTGTTTTCGAAATGGACGTAATGCTTTCATATAACACAGAAAAGCAGAAAATACTGTGCTCCCATTAAAAATACAAATAAATCTGTAGAAATGGAAACACTTAATGACCTGCACTGGGAAAATTACTGCTATACAGCACACTGTATTAAAATATTATCTATGCAGGTGATTGGAGCAGATTTCAATGGGCATGTTGGTGAAGGGAACAGAGCGGATGATGAAGTGATGGGTAGGTATGGTGTTAAACAAAGGAATGCAGAAGGCCAGATGGTAGTGGATTTTGCAAAAAGGATGGACATGGCTGTGGTGAATACGTATTTTAACAAGATGGAGGAGCATAGGGTGACATACAAGAGTGGAGGAAGATGCACACAGGTGGATTATATCTTATGTAGTAAGGACAGTTTGAAGAAGATTGGAGACTGTAAAGTGGTGACCGGAGAAACTGTAGTTAGGCAGCATAGGATGGTGGTTTGTAGGATGATGTTGGTGATGAAGAAGAGGAGTAGGAGTGTGAGGGCAGCACCAAGGATCAAATGGTGGAAATTGAAAAAGGGTAATTGTGAGGTGGAGTTCAGGGATGAGTTAAGACAGGCACTGGGTGGCAGTGAAGAGTTACCAAATAGCTGGGTAACTACAACAGAGCTAGAAGGGAGACGGCTAGAAAGGTGCTTGGTATCACATCGGGACAGAGGAAGGACGACAAGGAGACATGGTAGTGGAATGAGGAAGTACAGAAGAGTATACAGGCAAAGAGGTTGGCAAAGAAGAAGTGGGATTGTCAGAGAGATGAAGAAAGTAGACAGGAGTATAAGGAGATGAGATGCATGGCAAAGAGAGAGGTGGCGAAGGCTAAGGATAAGGCATATGAAGAGGTGTATGAAAGGTTGGACACTAAGGAGGGAGAAAAGGACCTGTACCAATTGGCTAGACATAGGGACCGAGCTAGGAAAGATGTGCAGCAGGTAAAGGTGATAAAGGATAATGAGGGAAACATACTCACAAGTGAGGAGAGTGTGCTGAGGAGATGGAAAGAGTACTTTGAGGGGCTGATGAATGAAGAGAATGAGAGGGAGAGAAGGTTGGATGATGTGGGGATAGTGAATCATGAAGTGCAATGGATTAGCAAGGAGGAAGTAAGGATGGCTATGAAGAGAATGAAGAATGGAAAGGCTGCTTGCCCAGATGACATACCTGTGGAAGCATGGAGGTGTTTAGGTGAAATGGCAGTGGAGTTTTTAACCAGATTGTTTAATGAAATCTTAGAAAGTGAGAGGATGCCTGAGGAATGGAGAAAAAGTGTTTTGGTACCGATTTTTAAGAATAAGGGTGATGTGCAGAACTGTAGTAACTACAGAAGGATTAAATTGATCAGTCACAGCATGAAGTTATGGGAAAGAGTCGTGGAAACTAGGTTAAGAAGGGACGTGATGATTAGTGAACAGCAGTATGGTTTCATGCCAGGAAAGAGCACTACAGATGCGATGTTTGCTCTGAGAGTGTTGATGGAGAAGTACAGAGAATGTCAGAAGGAGTTGCATTGTGTTTTTGTATACTTAGAGAAACCATATGACAGGGTGCCTAGAGAGGAGTTGTGGTATTGTATGAGGAAGTCAGGAGTGTCAGAGAAGTATGTAAGAGTGGTACAGGATATGTACGAGGGTAGTGTGACAGCAGTGAGGTCTGCGGTGGGAGTGATGGGTGTGTTTAAGGTGGAGGTGGGGTTACATCAAGGATCAGCTCTGAGCTCTTTCTTATTTGCAATGGTGATGGACAGGTTGACAGACGAGATCAGACAGGAGTCCCCATGGACTATTATGTTTGCAGATGACATTGTGATCTGTAGTGAGAGTAGGGAACAGGTGGAGGAGACCCTGGAGAGATGGAGATATGCTCTAGAGAAAAGAGGAATGAAGGTCAGCAGGACTAAGACAGAATATATGTGTGTGAATGAGAGGGAGGATAGAGGAATGGTGAGGATGCAAGGAGTAGAGGTGGTGAAGGTGGATGAGTTTAAATACTTGGGGTCAATAGTTCAGAGTAACGGTGAGTGTGGAAGAGAGGTGAAGAAGAGAATACAGGCAGGATGGAGTGGGTGGAGAAGAGTGTCAGGAGTGATTTGTGACAGACGAGTACCTGTAAGAGTAAAAGGGAAGGTCTACAAGAGGGTAGTGAGACCAGCTATGTTGTATATGTTGGAGACAGTGGCATTGACAAAAAGGCAGGAGTTTGAGCTGGATGAGGCAGAGTTAAAGATGTTAAGATTTGCACTGGGTGTGATGAGGGTGGACAGGATTAGGAATAAGTATATTAGAGGGTCAGCCCAGGTTGGAAGGCTTGGAGACAAAGCCAGAGAGGCAAGATTATGTTGGTTTGGACATGTGCTGAGGAGGGATGTTGAGTATATTGGGAAAAAGATGCTAAGGATGAAGCTACCAGGTAACATGAAAAGAGGAAGGCCTAAGATAAGGTTTATGGATGTGGTGAGAGAGGACATGCAGGTGGTTGGTGTGACAGAGCAAGATGCAGAGGACAGGAAGAAATGGAAACAGGTGATCCGCTGTGGTGACCCCTAATGGGAACAGCTAAAAGAAGATGATAATGATGATGATCTATGCTTTCCTCAGAAAGTACTAGTTGTAAACCGTTGCCGTCTTCAATATTACATGTACTTTCAGTCATTTTCTGGTGTACAATTTCACTTTACTAATTGTCACAGCAAGTACATTCTGCATTGTGGATAGAATGTAATATTAACACTAAGAGCTGGTAGCTTATCTGATCAATATATTGCTTTGGTTCAAGCTGATATATGAAAGTGCCAAATAGTCAATATGGATCTTTTTTGTCTTGCCTAGGAAAGAGTATCACACAGTCAATATAGGTATTCTTTATACTGCCTAGGAAACACAAAAGCAAACGTCTGTAATGACAGGTCTATATCCACCTAAACAGAAATCCTCCTGCCCACACCACCCCCATTCACACAAGTGGCATGGTACCACAATCTGTCATCAATATTAATACCAGTCTCTCTGGCCTCTGGTACTTCCAAACATTATAAATCCCCCATCTGCTGTTCTGTTTTTCGCATTCTCTTTAATCATGTCTCCTGCTTCTTCTCCCAAACTATTGATTCCTAAGTCTTCCATACCCTTAAAGGTACAATACTTCCAATGGGGGCATTTACACTCACACACACACACACACACACACACACACACACACACACACACACACACACACACACACACACACACACACACACACATGGCCACCCTTCCTTTCCGAATATAATGAAATAGGTTCTTTACTTCTCTGTTTTGTTTGCATTGCACAGCCAAAGCGAGCCTTCTAAATAAATCCACAAACAGCCCGGTGAGTCTTCTAAATAAATCCTTTCCATTTTCACCATTCCTGCTCAGAAAGCATTTGAACCAGAGTTCGAAATACAGGAGCAAGCTCAATTCTGAAAGGCTGGCAGCCTGGACAGAGCTGACGTCATTGTGCATGCAATGACATCAGCTCACAAAGCATAAAAAATAAAAAAACAACGAAGAAAATTGGAAATTAAGGGGTGTCACTCAGGAATCATGGCCCCCCCATTATTTGGACCCCAAAACTCAGTAAAAACTGATTAATTCGGGACACTTGGGAGGTATGTCTGTAACTAAGTTCAACTATTTGTTTTGTAAGTCAACTCCATTCTGGTTAGGGCTTTGTAAGTCCATTTTTGCTGGACCAAAGGTACTGTTTAACTTTTAACTGTAAGTAAGTTCCATTCAGATGAGGGCTTTGTAAGTCCATTTTGGCTGTAAGTAAGTTCCATTCAGATGAAGGCTTTGCAAGTCCATTTTTGCTGGACCAAAGGTGCTATTTAACTTTTAACTGTAAGTAAGTTCCATTCAGATGAGTACTTTGTAAGACCGTTTTTGTTGTAAGTTCCATTCTGATGAGGGCTTTGCAAGTCCGTTTTTACTGGAACAAAGGTATTGCTTAACTTGAGGGCTTTGTAAGTCTGTTTTACTGAAACAATGGTACTGTTTAACTTGCTGGACCAATTTAAGTAAGGGGTGTGTCCATTTTTCTGTAAGTAATTTCCATTGAGATGATGTTTTTTTTCCAGATTTCTTGTGCTGCATAGTTCTTCAGGGGGAGAGAAGTTTAGTGCTGCTTATGCCAAGTTGGTTTGTGTTGTTAGTAGCACAACAGGTAGAATGCTTGTATTTGATACAGAAGGCTGTGGTTTCTATTCCCACATTATGTAGATGGATTGCTGATACTGTACTGTGTTGTACTTTTAAATGGGGTGGATGCTGCTGAGAATGTTTTCTTTGGCAGAGATACCTAGTAACTATGAACCTGTTTTGCTATCCATTCCCTATTGCAATATTACTAGCTTGTTTTTTAATGTCACATAGGCAATTTATTCCTAAAGGGCAACAGGCACTTTATTTGTAGATTAAACAATGAAATATAAAGTAATTTGCTAGCAGCAACCTCTTCATTAGTTGCAGATCTCTTTAATTTGGAATTATTTAGATGACTTTTACTTCTGCAGGCATATTTACTGATACTGGTGGATTGTAGAAGTTTGTAAAAGTTTGAGTAGACTTTTATCATGGAAATGTTCTGAATTGGCCAGTTTTTTTCATTACTGGTTCATGCATTTTGTTTCATTGCTTACAGGAAAAATGTTCAAAACAATAAATTGAAAATGCGCTCTAACAAGTGTACTGTATTATACAAGGCAATATAATTTAATACAATCAGGAAGGTATATCAAAGAACACATGTATGTTTCATGTGCAAGGGGCCTATGATTTGAAAACAGCCCAAAGGTATTCTTTATCCGCCACTGGCCAGATGCATTTTCTTTGAATGTGGGTGTCAATGCTGTTTCATTGAATGTGAGTTTGCTTTCAAGGGCAGAGAAGTTTTAATGCTAAGTCTATTTTCATTGAGACTGTATTGTTTTGTTTAGCATATGTCTTTTAGTGTCCGTGCTATAAAATGCAAAATAAAAGTTTTAAATACAATTCAGATAATCATTGTAGAAGTAAAGCAGTATGCACATTACATTGTTTATGGTAAATGGGGTGAAATAACCAAGTAATGGGACATTGTAATGGCTGCAGGGGATGGGCTGTGTATGAGGGGGACCCATTTGATCATGATTTTGTGAGGGGGGGAATGGGGACAAACTTAGACAGCCCCGGCGGCACCAACTCTAGCTATGCCACTGATCAGTAGGCCATAGAGAATGATTTTTGGTTGGAGGTCCTAGCAAACTATAATATTTTTTTGCTAAGATTTGAATATTGCCTACTATTAAATGCCCTACATTTATCACAAAACCCATATACTGCAAGTCACCAAAAACAAAATCCTAAGGCTCATCATCTTCTCCCTTCTCAGTGAACATCATTGCTACACATTTAAAAAAAATGGTTAGCATTTACAAGAGAGTCTGGTCCATATTTTGGTTGTCTGTTCTTCAGTTTGCATTTGAAAGTTGGTATCCCACAATTCCACCAGAGGGCTGGGGTTATATAATTATGTTAATCAGCATACAGATTTGTACCTGGTTTCATGGGCCTTTGTCCAGATTTTGATGTTTCCAGGTTGAGAGGTAGGATGTATAGTACTGAAGTTTTTTGGTGAAACAAGCCTGATTCTCTTTTTCAAATAAAACTTTTAGCTGTACTAAAATCTCACCTAAAAACACTGGTTACATCCATGTACCAATCCAGACTAGAGACCCCTTCTCTACCCCTCCCCCAGCCACTCAGCCACCCTGCATTGTTCACTTCAGTCCTCATCAGCTGTAACTGGCAATCCTTTTTAAATTCCTTTAATACCTCACTTCATCTCAGCACTAAGATTTCTACCTACCATCTATTCCACCTATACTATTTATCTGCTTCATCTTGCACTCTTAATCTTCCTCTCATACTCTTAATCTTCTCCTACTATTTCCTCCTAGACTTCTGCACTCACCTAACCCACATCTCACCAAGGATTGCTTTATGTCTGTTTACAGCCATTTTATGCCTAACAAGCTTATTACTATATTATTGCTGTGTTTGTACTATTTGTACTAATTTTTAATAAGTGCCATCCAATATGTATCCAATGCTCCTATGCATATATAATTGTATATGCCATGTATATCAACTATCCCTCATGTAACTACATTATTCATATTTGATGCACTGGCTTTTGCTGACATTGTTCACTTGCATTTATATTAACATTTTTCTTATTAACTCTGTATTTATTGTATCTTTGTGTGGAACTTTTCTCCCCGGGCCTCCACTAAAAAAGGACCTGTGTCCAGTCAGACTTTCCTGGTAAACAAATGTAAATAATTTAATATAATAAATAAATAAATAAAACATAAGGCTCTAGCAATCCTCATTTACATGTGCTGAGTAATTGCTTTGCATGCCATCTTAATCTACTCACAAGTCATTTTGGAATCTGCAAAGAGCAATACTGGGGAAGCTTCTACAGAAAAGCAGGAATATCTTCTTAACTCTCTTTTGCACTGTATTATTTGCCTTAAAGTTCAAGAACCTGTATTAAATTGATGCAAACATTCATTACAACAATGCTTACTTGAAGTACAAACATTTTTAATTGGGTTTCATTAACATGTTTTGTCACAGTCTGACAGAGAGGTGGACAGCCAAGAAAAGTTATTGATGGTTGTGTTATGCAAATTACTTTTTCTAAGTATATGCATTCAACTAAAGAAAACAAATCTGTCAAACTGCCTTGTCTAAGCCAGTCATAAAAAGTTAAAAGGTGAGTTTGGCAAATATAACTAAATAATTTTATTGAAAACTCTTCTAACATGTATTCAGCTAAAGGAAACATCTGTTGAACTGCCTTGTTTATGACTCCCACAACAAAGCTGAAAGGTGAATTTGCCAAATATGACTAATTTGATTTAAGGTTCTTTTAACTAAATTTCAGATGTTTAATTTATCCACAGCTCAGCAAGCATTGGTGATTTTTGATCTCCTGTACTCTCACCCATCCTTTCACTGTGAGCTACAAAGACACTTCCAATTGTCTGAGGGCTACCATCTCTCTTGGCAACTATACTTTTCCAGACTATAAAATAAGTCAAATCAAAGTGTTTCTAATATACAATGTCCAATACTGAAATATTTTAAGCTTCAAAAATGTAGCTACCCTGCAAAGGACGTAAATTATGCCTTTTAATTGAAATTGCATTCATCTAATTATACAGTTATTGAGTCAGTACTGGATCTATTATTATCGGCATGCAATGCCAGCCAAAGAATGTAGTTCCTCAACCATAATAACTGTATTATGCATGTGCTTGCCTTTAAGAAACATTAGTGCTTTGGACTTCATTGTATTAATTCTGTACATGGTTTATAAGATATTTTTTAACAATTCAAAAAAAAGCTGAAATAAAGATGAAAATGACTGCATAAACTGTAAACATTATCTGGGAAGCATGCTGGCAAGGAGCAGATGTCTGGTCTGGCCAGTCTGCAGAGCCCTGGTCTCCTTCCTGTTTTTTTTAAATGCTCACAGTTTACTGAAGCTGCTCCGAGCTTGGTGTTCTATAGTCAGAGGTCTGGAGTGCATCTGAACAGAAATCACATCCACTGAAATCTTCTAAAAAGAAGTATAATTTACTCCTGTATTTGGACTTTGTGTACTGTATTTTATTGAACTGCTGCTTCATTTTTAATGTTTTTTGCTGCTGTGACTGCTTCACTTTGCACTTTGTATCATTGCTACTTCTGCCTTAATTAGCATAAGCTAGATTCAGACCTGCTGAATCTAGACTGTTTGGTATCACCTGAGAACGAAAACCATCCATCTTACATTATTGCCTCCCTGCACCCTTATAGCAGACGTGTGTAGCTCAGGACCCATATGAGTTAGGGATTGCTGGAATTAGGCCCTGTGTGAGACTTTCCTATTGGTAGTTTGTCTTTAAACTGTTTAAATTCACTTGTATTTAGGCCTCATATTTGTGAGTAGCTGTGCACCATGCAGCGGGGGTTAGAGGTGCCTTGTATAGATGTAAACACCGAGAAATACTTTTTTTCCCTTGACAGCAGTCAGTGAAACCCTCTCATGCCTCTCAGGTGCTCTTCAGGCAACTCAGCTTTGCAATTGTGCATTGCCCCACTTTTCATACCTGATCTTATAAAGAATTAAGTCCCCTTGTTAATCACACAGCAATAGCTGATGTAATTTGCCCCCTCACAAAGTAATACTTAGGAATTACTTGCTACTGTGGACAGTCAGTTTCCCTACATTTCTCTAACCAGCCAGATTGACATGAGCATACTGAGGCACTGTAGCAATTCCATGGTGTGTGCTGACAACTTCCTGCTCCTAAAGTGAACAAATACAGTATGCGAGAGATGTCACTATAGCATGAAACCTGTGGAGTTATTTGAAGTGTCTTACTGCATACTGCCTGGTACCATTTTTTTTGTCTTTTGTGGTTTTGGTTACTGCAAATGGATTTTTGGTTTAAAAAGACATCAAACAGGTTGTCAGCACACACACCTCTCTTCTTACACAAGATAAGGTCAAGACACATAAATCCATATACATAAAGGTACCTACCAAGAGCCTGCCAAAAGACCAGAGATCTCCCAAACACAGACAACCCTTACATACTGGTACAGAAACAGAATCTACCATTACACATAACAACACACGTTCTATGGATCTAAACCTCACCACAACAATAAATATGACATGCTGGAGGGATATATTCCTATCCCAGAGACTTCCCATGCTTTGGAACAAGATCCCAATGTACATTAGGCAGAACTCCTCGCTAACACTCTTCAAAAGAAACCTTGACGAGTGTATGGGGAACAGAAAGTTTACCTCGGGGATCACTTCAGTGGCTCTGCTGGACAGAGGCACAGGGAACTAATCTAAGGGGGTGGCGAAAGCCAACACATTCTGGCTAGGCTTATAAAGGCCTTCGGGCAGATAGCCTAGTACCCATCTATGAACCTGTAATAAAAGTACATAAAAATACTGAATATATATTCACAGTAAACAGAGTTCAAAGATCACAGGAAATATAGAAAAGAACATTGATGGACAGACTCAGACAAATAAAATAAAACAATATTTAAACTAAGCTTCACTTTATTCCTGACTGAATTTAAAAGAATTACTATTCCATAATTAAGTTAGTTGCTACTGTGGGTGAGGGTCTTTTTAGTCCAGCTTCTCAAACAGAGCACTCAGTACTCTGAGATTTCTCTTTGTAATAGCTAAAATATAATTTCCAAGAGGGCTAGCAGAATGACCTCATCTGTTCACTGGACTCTAGGTTCTCACAGTACTTTCCCTTGAAGCTGAGACAGAATTTGTACAGAAGGCCTGAATACACATCTAAATGTTTATGGCAGTGTCTGGGGGCCTCCCCTCTTTTTACTGACCTAATGGACAAAGGCTCTTCCCCAGACCCAGCATCTCCAATCCTATTTAGCATCATAGGGTGCTTTTAATGATTTAACAGCTCATTACATTTCCCATATTTTTCTTAAAGTTAAACTCTGCTGTGCCACTATCCTCTATTACAATAAGTCTAGGTCTGCTGAGTGAAAGCTCGTTTCACCGAAACCATAACAGGTGAGCACACTTTTGCGAAAGTGCATTTTCACCGAAAATGTACTTTCACTAAAGTAAGTTAAAAAAAAACATGACAGAATGGCTGTTGCTGACATTGCAGTACAGTGGGGATATGGAAATATTCCCTTTTCCCCACTATAGTGTAATCTCAGAGTGAGAATATAAAAGTAGGGTGTGTGTGTGTGGGGGGGAGGGTTGCAGGGGGCTTACCCCCTTGCATAAACATGTTTACTGTTTTTTTAATGTGTTTTGTTTTTTATTTTTTATTTTTTTGCAGACTTTTGCAAAAGTGCTTTTTCAGTGAAAAAGCACTTTTGCGGAAGTCTGCTCGACCGTTTTACTTTCGTTGAAATGTGTCATCGGTAAGTAGTCCTAGATTCATTAAAACATATACATTTAATTCATCTGTAGTAATACATGTACATTTCTCTTCATTTCAGCAGGGTGCACTGTTGATACAGTTCAACACAAGCAAAGCTCACAAATACATTTTCAGCAAAAACATCTGTACAAAATCATTTTGATATACAAATGACATATAGTTGTAATACATTTGTAACACACGCATCTTGTATAAAAAAAAACTTTGCTAGAATCTACTTCTGACTGAGTGTGCTTCTCAGCTGATAAGTAATTTTTGGCACTTTTTAACAGTTCAGAGTTGAATAAAACAATAATTGAATTCATTTCAGAATACAGTTTGTATAAATTGCATTTATTTAAACCGTATGTGTTTTAATATTTCTACACACTCAGGTCTGCTAGCCTGCACTGTACTTGAATTGTTTTTAGTGCTGTTTTAGCTGCTTTTCTATAAAAAAAATCTAAGCTTGTTTCTTGCCTTTCCTTTAACTAGTATAGTCCAGATACAGATTTGCTGCATCCAGGACTGTTTGTAAGCTTCTGAGCCCCCAAGCCATTCTGTGCTGCAGGGAAGCCTTCTAGCTTATCAGATGGAGTGGTAAGCACTAGGTAGCCTATCTACCACAAGATGAGTGGTTTTTGGCCCAGAAATTGTAGTTTATTGGCCATTTGGACAATTTTTCCATCTCTTTCAACTTTCTGGTTTAAAAGCGCGTGCTTGCGCTTGTTTCCCTCCTTTCCTGTAACTAGTCTTGTCGAGATACAGCTTTGCTGTATCCAGGACTGTAGGTACATTTCTGAGCCCCCCAAGCATTTCTGTGTTGGAGAGAAGCTTATCAGTGGGAGTGGTAAGCACTAGGTAGCCTATCTAGTATAAGAGGAGTGGTTTCTGGCCCAGAAATTGTAGTTTATTGGCCGTTTGGGCAGTTTTTCCATCTCTTTCAACTTTCTGCTTAAAAGCCCATGTTTGCACTTGTTTCCCACCTTTCCTGTAACTAGTCTAGTCCAGATACAAATTTGATGTATCCCGGACTGTTTGTATGCTTTTGAGCTGTGCCAAAATCTGCTTTTCAATTTTTCCCTTAGATCTGCTAGTTCTCTCCTCTCCTGCACTTTTACTAGCTTATTAGTCTAGTACTGTACCAGACTTCTTTTAGCAATTATTCTTGCACATAAAATTGCTACCAGCACTAAACGTTCTACAAGGAAACAGCTCCAGTACTTATTATTAATGCCCACCCCTCCAGGCATGTCTAAATGTCAGTTCCCCGTCCTTTCTCCTATTAACCTGGGGAACTTGGGCATCCTGAGGCAATGTAGCAACTGCCTCATGTACACTGACACCCCTCTCCTCTTACCTCTCAACACTAAGACTTGTGAAAGATGCACTTATATATCCAAACTGGAAGCCATGCACTCTCCAGCCAAGACTGGAATAGCTGGTCAAAAGGAGAAGGTCAATACTTGCACCACACCACATGGAACACATAGCCCTCCAGAACACACACTAGCACTGCCTTCACATAAAAACACAAACCACACACTCACCTTTGCGGAGGGTCTCAATAAAATCTACCCAAACAGCAGAGACCTCCAAGGCAGAAATGCACTCGACCACCACAAAACAACACTACTCACGAGATACATAACTCTCCTAAACAGTGTCCCACTCAACCAAAGCCCCTAAGGCAAAACAGCATGTCCAACACACTAGTCATAGGTGACTTGATAGTGAGGCACACTGATGTCCCACTCACTAGGTTGAATAAGGAGAAAGTAACAGTCAGCTGCCTATCAGGTACCAGGATCTGCCACATAACACATGCACTCAGGTCCCTCAACAACAGGTACAAATTTGATCTGTCATTGTAGGTGTGGGTGTGAATGACCTGAGATGTACCTCCCTGGACTACATGAAAAGAGACTTGGAAGAGCTCTTGGATTATGTAGCCCAGGCAGGAATGACCCTAGCCCAGAGCAGCGTCCTACCATCATCCAGAATGATACCACAGTACAAGCAGAAAATGATTGATTTCAGCAATTAGCTAAGTTTCTAGTGCCATTTTAAGGGGATCCAGTATCTGTCTGCCTGGAATTATATGATTGCCAGACCTCAATGTTTTGCCAGAGATGGCCTGCATCTGTCACCCTTGGGCTTCCAGATACTGGCCAAGGTTCTTGCCTTTTTTAGGTGGTGTTCCAAAGACTAAATTACCAATGTAACAGCTACAAACAAATGCAATCTGAGGGTCATGCTGCTCAACTCTAGAAGTCTAAATCTCAAAATGCACTCACTCGAAGCACTCCTAAAAATGAAGAACATCAACATTTGTGCTGTAACAGAGACCTGGTTCAAGGCAGCAGATAGCACCCCTGCACTACCAGGCTATAACTCATTCCACTCCTTTTGGCTCCAGAACTTGGACGGAATCTGCAAAGGCGTTGTGTTTCCATATTCATAAAGGATAAGCACACCTCCAGACTGGTACCCCAACATAACACATCAGAGATACTTCAGGTGCAGATAACATTGGGAAAGAAAGTAATTCAGGTTGTAGCCTGCTATAGGTCCCCCACCATGTCCAAAGACTCACACTCCACATTCCTAAGCACCCAGGAGAATATTAGGGTCCAACATAACACTCTCATATTGGGCAAATTCAACTATCCCTCCATTAACTGGGAAGGCTACTTTTTTACCAATGCACTTGCCCAAAGTTTCCTGGAATTCATTAATTCCAGTGCGCTGTACCAGCTTGTTAATACCCCCACTAGAGGTAGCAACATCCTTGACCTGGTCATTACTAACAACTTGTTGACCATTGCTCTACACCAATAGTCAACTACTCCCTGGTCAAATCCAACCACAAACGAATCACCTTGGAAATCCACCCCCCCCCCCCACAAAGGTAACCACCATGAAAAACTTCTCAAAGCTAACTTTGGGCTCCTAAAAACAGAGGTGGCTAACTTCACGGCACAGAATAGTTGCATGACTGCCGAATCATACACCAATGCACTGTACTAACATGTACACAAATGCATGGATCTCACCATACCCAATAGAACCAAGACCCTCTCCTCCAAAAAAAGGAAGTAAATCTGGTGGTCCCCTGCCATAAACAAACTCTACAACAGAGGGCGGAAACTGATGCGGAATAAGGTGAAGTCCCAAGATTAGAAAAACACCCTTATCAACCTCAACAAAAAGTTGAGATCCCTCATCAAATCCTCTAAAGCTAGCTATGAAAACAAAATTGCAGCAGATAGTAAAGACAACCACAAGGCCTTCTATAGTTATGTAAAGAATCTCCATGGCAATACCCAGATTTGCTCTGAGCTACTGCACAATGGTACCTCTTATACTGAGCCAACAGATTTTGCCAATATACCGGCAACAGATTTAGTGCCAACTTTCCCCCTCTTTCCCCCCCAAAGGACCAATCACAATACCAGTAGATTTCCAGGCATGCAGTATTGCTACTGCACAGGTTAAAACAACATTGTCCAAGGCCAAGAATACAGCTTCTATGGGGCCTGACAATATCCCTGGCTGTACACTACATGAACTACAGAGTGAACTGGCACCTCGCCGTGTGCCCTGTTTAATCACAGCCTCACCTCAGGCTTTGTCCCTACTGAATACCGCACTGCTACAGTCATCCCTCTCCAAAATGGAGGAGTGACTACAGACCCAGAGAACTATCGTCCCATTAGCCTGATGAGTCTGATATGCAAAGCTATGGAATGCATCATCATGGACCTAATAAAAAAGGATATAGGGAATCTCCAAACTCTGGATCCCACACAGTTTGGTTTTGTGAAGGGCAGCTCATGTCTGCTCAACTTGGTCGACTTCTTTGAGTCAGTCACCAGAGCTGTGGATGAAGGCAAGTTGGTTCATACAGCCTACCTTGATCTGGCCAAGGGCTTCAATACCATTACCCACTCAGGAATCATACAAAAAACTCACTAAGCTAGGCATCAACCCCTACATCACTAGGTGGGATGCAAACTGGCTCACAGATAGAACCCACAGTGTGAAAGTAGCTGACTCCAAATCAGACTGCTGACTAGTCAAGAGTGGAGTCCCACAGGGTTCAGTCCTGGGTCCTCTCCTGTTTGGTATCTACTTCTCTGAAGTTCAGGCCAACACAAAGGGCTCTGGCTGACAAAGTTCACAGACAATTGCAAGTTGAAAGCTATTATTAACTCCCCAAGTGATGTTGACATCCTACAGAAAGGACTCACTGAGACCAACGACTGGTGTCAGAATCATGGCCTTATGCTTAATGCCAAAAAATGTGTCATCATCCCCTTTGGGAAAAACCTGGTTCCCATGAATTACCACATCGATGGTAGTCCACTGAACACAGAAAGCATTATAAGAGATCTGGGAACACAGGTTGACAGCAACCTCTATTTTGACCACCACATTGTCACTGTGGTCAGAAAGTTCTTCTATGTGACACATCTCATTACTAAGGGTTTTGCATCCAGGAAGAAAGAGGTCATTGTTTCCCTCTACTCTTCCCTCATTAAGCCAATGATCGAGTACAATGCCCCATTTGGCATGTACCTCACCATACACCTGCAACAACTGGGGAGGCTGCAAAAGTACCTCACAAAGAGAATCCTAGGCCTTAAACACTTGTCCTACTGTATATGAACAGACTCAAAAAACTCAAAGTATTCTCTGTCTCATATCACCTGCTTAGAAGCAATCTCTGCTTGACTTACAAAGCCATGTCTGACCCAGCTCTGTTAGAAATGCTACATCTAAAAAAAATCCCAATCCTTCCACACCACACACTCCAGAGACCTCAACCTCATTACCACAATCAGCAGAACATGCTGGACAAACAGGTTCATAACCCACAGACTGCCCATGCTATGTAATAGACTTCCCATACATGTCAAACAGTGCACCTCACTGGCCCTCTTCAAGAGAAATCTTGATGAGTAGATAGGAAATAAAAAATTGTCCTTGGGGATCACATTTGTGGCTCTACTCGACAGAGGCACTGGGAACTAAGGGCAGGTAGCACGATGCCAGGGTAATCCTATGGGCTAGCCTTGTAAAGACTTCAGGGCCATTAACCGAGTACACACCTATGAACCTATGAAATTATGATATTCAAAGGACATATCATTCTTTACAAAACTCCAGCTGGCTATGCCTGCACTTGCCCATGTCATCAAATCCTCTTTGGTAAAGAAGAAGTCTCTCCTATTTATGATATAAATAGCATCCCCTCTAAGCGCAAACCCAGTGGTGTGAGACTTGGGAAGACAGGTTGATAGCAGTCTAATCTCCAATCACCATGTGTCCATAGTGGTAAGGAAAGCCTTCTACATTGCACATTTCATAAATAAGGGCATCACATCCAAGACTAAGGAGGTTATAACTCCACTGCAGTCGACCCTTATCAGACCACTTATTGAACACAATGCTCCCTTCTATATGTATCTCACCAGACACCTGCAGCAGCTGGAGAGACCAAGGAGATTTGTAACCAAGAGAATTCGGGGTCTCCAAGACATGACCTACATGAAAAGACTGAAAGCCCTGTCACTGTGCTCTGTATCATACAGGCTGCTGAAAAGTGACCTGTTCCTGGCCTACAGAGCAGTCTTTGACCCTTCCCTAATGAAAATGCTGCTCATCTACAAATCAAATGGGATAAGGGTCACTCAGTCCAGGGATCTCAACCTAGCCTTTAACATTAACAGAACATGTGGGAGAGAGAGAAATATGTCTCCCAGGGATTGTCACTCTACTGGAATAAGCACTCACTTCATGTCAAGCAGAGCTCCTCATTGACCATATTTCAGTGCAATCTTGACAATTGTTTGGTTAAAAGTAAGTT